>NC_092715.1:161098334-161423459 GCF_047496885.1 Scyliorhinus torazame | reverse complement strand
CTCTCCCACTAGCTCTCGCGCTCTCTCCCACTAGCTGTCGCGCTCTCTCTCACTAGCTCTCGCGCTCTCTCCCACTAGCTCTCGCGCTCTCTCCCACTAGCTCTCGCGCTCTCTCCCACTAGCTCTCGCGCTCTCTCCCACTAGCTCTCGCGCTCTCTCCCACTAGCTCTCGCGCTCTCTCCCACTAGCTCTCGCGCTCTCTCCCACTAGCTCTCGCGCTCTCTCCCACTAGCTCTCGCGCTCTCTCCCACTAGCTCTCGCGCTCTCTCCCACTAGCTCTCGCGCTCTCTCCCACTAGCTCTCGCGCTCTCTCCCACTAGCTCTCGCGCTCTCTCCCACTAGCTCTCGCGCTCTCTCCCACTAGCTCTCGCGCTCTCTCCCACTAGCTCTCGCGCTCTCTCCCACTAGCTCTCGCGCTCTCTCCCACTAGCTCTCGCGCTCTCTCCCACTAGCTCTCGCGCTCTCTCCCACTAGCTCTCGCGCTCTCTCCCACTAGCTCTCGCGCTCTCTCCCACTAGCTCTCGCGCTCTCTCCCACTAGCTCTCGCGCTCTCTCCCACTAGCTCTCGCGCTCTCTCCCACTAGCTCTCGCGCTCTCTCCCACTAGCTCTCGCGCTCTCTCCCACTAGCTCTCGCGCTCTCTCCCACTAGCTCTCGCGCTCTCTCCCACTAGCTCTCGCGCTCTCTCCCACTAGCTCTCGCGCTCTCTCCCACTAGCTCTCGCGCTCTCTCCCACTAGCTATCGCGCTCTCTCCCACTAGCTCTCGCGCTCTCTCCCACTAGCTCTCGCGCTCTCCCCCACTAGCTCTCGCGCTCTCTCCCACTAGCTCTCGCGCTCTCTCCCACTAGCTCTCGCGCTCTCTCCCACTAGCTCTCGCGCTCTCTCCCACTAGCTCTCGCGCTCTCTCCCACTAGCTCTCGCGCTCTCTCCCACTAGCTCTCGCGCTCTCTCCCACTAGCTCTCGCGCTCTCTCCCACTAGCTCTCGCGCTCTCTCCCACTAGCTCTCGCGCTCTCTCCCACTAGCTCTCGCGCTCTCTCCCACTAGCTCTCGCGCTCTCTCCCACTAGCTCTCCCGCTCTCTCCCACTAGCTCTCCCGCTCTCTCCCACTAGCTCCCGCTCTCTCCCACTAGCTCTCGCGCTCTCCCACTAGCTCTCGCTCTCTCTCCCACTAGCTCTCGCTCTCTCTCCCACTAGCTCTCGCTCTCTCTTCCACTAGCTCTCGCTCTCTCTCCCACTAGCTCTCGCTCTCTCTCCCACTAGCTCTCGCTCTCTCTCCCACTAGCTCTCGCTCTCTCTCCCACTAGCTCTCGCTCTCTCTCCCACTAGCTCTCGCTCTCTCTCCCACTAGCTCTCGCTCTCTCTCCCACTAGCTCTCGCTCTCTCTCCCACTAGCTCTCGCTCTCTCTCCCACTAGCTCTCGCTCGCTCTCCCACTAGCTCTCGCGCTCTCTCCCACTAGCTCACGCGCTCTCTCCCACTAGCTCACGCGCTCTCTCCCACTAGCTCTCGCGCTCACTCCCACTAGCTCTCGCGCTCTCTCCCACTAGCTCTCGCGCTCTCTCCCACTAGCTCTCGCGCTCTCTCCCACTAGCTCTCGCGCTCTCTCCCACTAGCTCTCGCGCTCTCTCCCACTAGCTCTCGCGCTCTCTCCCACTAGCTCTCGCGCTCTCTCCCACTAGCTCTCGCGCTCTCTCCCACTAGCTCTCGCGCTCTCTCCCACTAGCTCTCGCGCTCTCTCCCACTAGCTCTCGCGCTCACTCCCACTAGCTCTCGCGCTCTCTCCCACTAGCTCACGCGCTCTCTCCCACTAGCTCACGCGCTCTCTCCCACTAGCTCTCGCGCTCTCTCCCACTAGCTCTCGCGCTCTCTCCCACTAGCTCTCGCGCTCTCTCCCACTAGCTCTCGCGCTCTCTCCCACTAGCTCTCGCGCTCTCTCCCACTAGCTCTCGCGCTCTCTCCCACTAGCTCTCGCGCTCTCTCCCACTAGCTCTCGCGCTCTCTCCCACTAGCTCTTGCGCTCTCTCCCACTAGCTCTCGCGCTCTCCCACTAGCTCTCGCTCTCTCTCCCACTAGCTCTCGCTCTCTCTCCCACTAGCTCTCGCTCTCTCTCCCACTAGCTCTCGCTCTCTCTCCCACTAGCTCTCGCTCTCTCTCCCACTAGCTCTCGCTCTCTCTCCCACTAGCTCTCGCTCTCTCTCCCACTAGCTCTCGCTCTCTCTCCCACTAGCTCTCGCTCTCTCTCCCACTAGCTCTCGCTCTCTCTCCCACTAGCTCTCGCGCTCTCTCCCACTAGCTCACGCGCTCTCTCCCACTAGCTCACGCGCTCTCTCCCACTAGCTCACGCGCTCTCTCCCACTAGCTCACGCGCTCTCTCCCACTAGCTCACGCGCTCTCTCCCACTAGCTCACGCGCTCTCTCCCACTAGCTCACGCGCTCTCTCCCACTAGCTCACGCGCTCTCTCCCACTAGCTCACGCGCTCTCTCCCACTAGCTCACGCGCTCTCTCCCACTAGCTCACGCGCTCTCTCCCACTAGCTCACGCGCTCTCTCCCACTAGCTCACGCGCTCTCTCCCACTAGCTCACGCGCTCTCTCCCACTAGCTCACGCGCTCTCTCCCACTAGCTTTCGCTCTCTCTCCCACTAGCTCTTGCGCTCTCTCACTAGCTCTCTCTCACGCTAGCTCTCACGCTCTCTCTAATCTACTGCATACCATATTCGCAAATTGTTGAGGCTCCCATGCCTCTCCCACCCTCCCATCCAACAAGTACGAGAAGCTCATAGATTTCTTTGTTACTAAATTGTGATTATTTCATATCCGTCTCTTCCCTAGTTCACGAGACTCAATTTCCCAGCCCTGGGTTTGCATCTTTCTGCAGTTCCTCTCTAATTTCCCATCAAGGCCTCCCTGTGTTCACCTTATTTGTGAGGTTCATGCCCTTCACCCTATTCCCACTAAACTCCAGAAGTTCTTGCCCGCCCCCCCCATTCCTTCCAATTTCATCATTCTTCTCAACTAAAACCTTGACTGCTTTGTCCTTGCAAACTGCCATTGCATTTCCAATACCCTTTCCTCTCGCGTCCTTCATCTCCCTAATCTGTGTCCATCTTGACTTCCTTTCTGCCTAGCCACAGTACTGAAGTGGCTCTTACTAATGTCACAAATGTCATGCTATGAGTGTGGTAACGGTAAAATACACATCATAAGAGGATCAGGGGTGATGGGGAGAAGGCAGGAGAATGGGGATGAGGAAACTATCAGCCATGATTGAATGGCGGAGCGGACTCGATGGGCCAAGTGGCCTAATTCTGCTCCTATGTCTTATGGTTTTATCATCTTTCTTGACCTCTGTTTTTGAAAACTCACCACTATTCTTAGAAGCCCCCATACCAAAAAGGGCCAACATTCTAAATGGTGAGCAGGGATTCTCACTCCCTGACTCTGATGCAGGCTTCAATGGGTGCTACTCAGGTCAAACTATGTTTTCAAGTTATCCCCCGGTATGACCCATACCTTCACCGAAGACTTCATCTACTTACCACTTAGTAGCATCGGTCCTGGGTCCCGCATTGCTAAGTTAGTAAAGTAGACTTTGGAATAACCACAATTTCAGATTAAATGAAGTTGTTTTATTATTATATTTTTTCTTTTTAAAGGTGCAATTACTTTCTTCACAGAAAGGAAAAAGATCTTGCTTCTGGATCCTTCTGGTTGGTTGACGGGACCTTCAGGCCCACCTTGACAATCAATCTTTTAAAAATCTGTTCTTCTTTAGATGAGCTCGTTTGCTGTGCCCTATATCTTTCCAATGTACCATTAGCTGTGAGAGCTGACTCTGCTGGCTATCTCTAAGCTGACTCTGCCTACTCTTTAAATTCGAACGGCACACATACCCCCATTATCATACATATATAACAGTGCCTACAAATTTACATGACATTTCTTCCTTAATAATGTTTACAGCTCGTCAATGCAATATTGTTTGCCGCATTGTTAATAATTTTCCCGCCGTGGCATCAAGCTACAAAAATTCTTGAACTATTGTCATTTATCATATTGGGGTTCCACCCATGGAGACCACAGATCATCCATCAGCTGATGTCCAGTTAGAGATGTCTGACCGGAGGTTTCACTGTTCAGTAATAATTTGATATTTGATTTGTTTCTAACCCGTAACGTTTTCCTCCGGGCTCTGTCATTTAATTCCCTCAAATATGTAGCCAATTGTAGCATTAGTTTCCCCCCAATATTGTTTGAAACATTCTTCTCTGGAGTGCAGTTCTCTTCCTTCTTGTGAACTGGTTTGTCTGTTATTTATTTTTTCCATCTGAAAAATCAAATGAACAGGTCAAGGGTGGAGAGGGCCCTATTCTTTAATTTGTACTTTCTATCTTCGTTTGGATTCTCCAGACGTGCCCTCTCCAGGATTTCCGGATTTCTTTTGATACCATTTCTTTCCTTTTTCTTTTTGAACTGGTTTATTTTCCTTATCCTTTATGTCCTTCATACAATTAAAGCCTGTTAAGCCTCCTCCTTCTGTCATTGCACCCCTGAGTGAGATTCGAAGAATCTCAAACTCCTCCTCTTTCGCGCACTCAGTGATCCAAACTGGTCGAAACCTAACCCTGATACATTCCTGATATTGCTACTGCATTTACTTTAATTACTTTATTTTGATTACGGCCGGATTGTTATGAAGGTAAGTTCCAAACATGACATTGATTGGACAGATGATCAAGTTACAATGTTGCTAACGGGTTTTAATTAACTGTCTTCCCACCAGTTGGTTATGTGTTTTAATTGTGATACAATTTCTTTCGCTCCAGACACCATGCTTCTCTAAGTCAACTGTATATTTACCCAGATTCTGAACAATCTCGTCTTTACATTTTACAGCTTCACTGATTATTTTCCCTGCAGTAACTTCACCCACATTCCCCTCTATTATCAATTGTTTTAATATCTTAATTTTTCCTGCATCTATTTTTATTAAATCTTTTCCTGCCATCAGATTCTCATTTCCTGATACTGCTTCTTCAATGTATTTAACATTCTAAACATCATTATTTTTTTTTTGCTAGTGACATTCTTGTGATGGTCGGGCACTAAGACCCTGCGGAGCTATGCAGTGTCAATTTCAATGCTCAGTTTCAAAGCCTGCAAGCAGCTGACTGCTGCCCAGTACAGACTCTTTATCTGTTTATTCTAAGACTAATTTAGTTCTGAACATACACTGATTTACCACCTCATCATGCTGATCACATTTCTACCTGCCATTTATAACTTCTAATTGATGTGAAACTCTGTTTTGCAAAATAGAACATTTAAAAAAAATACAAACACCAAAGGAAATTCACAAATCCTTATTAAAGATACACACACATTCATCCACTCAGATCTTTGATCTCTACTTTGTAGGATTTCACAAATCCTTATTAAACACACACCCATTTATCCACTGAGAGCTTGGACCTCTATTCAGTAGGGTTTTAGTTACTCTTAACAAAAATTGAGACCCCTCCATGCTGATAAGTCTCACTTATGCAGGCGTTTTTTGGTGTTAATTTCTTCCACCCTTGTTTCATTGCTTCAACTCTCTTGACCGTGTTTCAGAACAAGAGGATTATTCTAATTGCCATTTTTCAGAATTCTAAGTTCTGTTCCTGGTTGTCCCTTTCGGTTGCAATCTGAAATTAAGGATGAGTACCCTTTCTGGGCCCTATCCAAGGCTAACTAAGGCACTATCTTCCTGTTTTAGTTAAGGATCGATTGGTTATTGATCTCTAAAGATTCTACGTGTCCCTACTCCTCTAGGCTGTCTCCTCACCATCTGCCTTACTCTAAGGATTTATTTTTTGGCCTCCTTTTACCAGTAATGGATACAAGATTTTTAGTGCTATCACCAAGATGTCTTGCAGACTTTTTCTCAGAGTCAGCATCTTCTAGTCTGCTGATTTCACACCCAACCTGAGTTTTATGTCCCCTCGATCCACAGAATATCCTTACAAAAGTCAATCACACATGGCTTTCCAGACTAAACTCAGCAGGTAAAGTCTGACTCACACATAGACTAGAAACTTCTAATATTCTAGCCTTTGTGCCGGTTAGAAACTTCTAATATTCCAACCGTTTCTTGGGAACTAGAAACATCTAATATTCTAGCCCCCCATTCTGCTCAACTAGAAACTATCATCCCTGCTTTTCCAGATGCTTACTAAGATAGTTAATTTCAATGAAGGCGTGAACCACTGTTTTGGCTTCATTCAAAATCCTGTTTGTCTTGTTTGCTAAGCCTGCTTGACCAAGGATATCTGCATTTTACAATCCTGCTCTTTGCAGCTGCTGTTAACCCTTTGTGGGATCTTGCCCTGTGTTCTCGCATGTTATCACAGACCAGATATTGCCAGACTTCCATGTTTCAAATGACACATCTTTCCATATTTTCAATAAAACCTCTCCACAGCCTTTGGCATGGTTGATCACATCATCCCCCTCAAACACCTCTCCATCCCTATGCTGGGAGGGAGGGATGTTCCTGGTTCCATTCTTGTCTATTTAACTGTAGCCAAAGAATCACCTGCACTGATTTATCTTCCAGTTTCCACAAAGTTACCGATGGTGACCCTGCTGGCCTAATCTTGGCTCCCCCTGTTTCTCATCTACAATTTTTCTCATTCATTCATGGGGATGTTGGTGTCTCAGGCAAGGCCAGCACTTTATTGTCTATTCCTAATTGTCCTTCAGATACAGGTGATGAGCTATCTTGAACTACTACTGTGCTGTGACATTAGGGTGGGAGTTTTCAGATTCTGACTTAGCGACAGTGAAGGAACGGTGATACATTTCCAAGTCAGGATGGTATGTGACTTGGAGGGGAACTTGCAGGTGGTGGTGTTTACATCCTTCTCGGTGGTGGAGGTTGAAGGTTTGGAAAGTGAGTTACTTCACGCTAAATTCCCATTCTCCTGACAGCAGAAGCATGAGTTTGGAAACATAGACATGTTGCAAATGTGCATCACAGAAGAAAGCCAGTGAGCCAATCTTCTCTGAGCCAGCCAATATAGTGCTATCCATCCAAATCACACTGTTCATTGTTTGGTCTGTGGCCCTGTAGATTACAGCACTTCAAAGTGCATTTCCAAGTATTTCTAAATGCAATTCGGGTGTCTGCCCTACCGGACAGTGAGTTTAAGACCTACACCACTCTCTGAACAAAAATAAATCCTCAACTCCCCTCTAATCCTTCTACAAATTAATTTCTGTGTATGCCCCTGGTTATCTCGTCTAAGAAAAATGGATCCTTCCTATCTCACCCCTCGTAAGGGCCCTTACCGTTGATTCCTTCATTTCCCCTTTCTTTATTTTTGCTATTATCATTTTGATCCATGGATGGTTAATGGACATATCAAGCAGGAGTGAGGAACTCAAAAGTTATAAAACAGAACGCTGTGCTAGCTTTTGGACAGCAGAACTAAGAATTTATGGCACAGAGATTGGTGAGATTCAGTTTGATTGGTTGGCTAATGAATTGGCCAAAAGGCCGTATTCTACCCGGTAATGGGCAGTGATTGAGTCCTGCCTGAGTGGGATAATTTTCAGAGGGCATGGGGAAGGAAACTTGGAGTGCTGGATGGTCAGGAAAGAAGCTGCTCTCTCTCTCCCTCGTGTTTTCTCCAGAAAAGCTGTACACAGAATCTGCATGAGTCTACAGTGAAAATGTCAAGCTGAAAGCCTAGATTGAAGGAAGGTATGCTATAAGACAACCATCTGAAATAAAGACTTTTATCCCTTTTGTTTATTATTTTACCCCCCTCTTCTCTGTTGTGTTTGTCTGTCTTGTCTGTGTGTAGAGAGTGGGTTGAATTTAAGTGGGGGTGTTAGGAATTGGGTGTTAGTTAAACTGTTGTATTTGTTGCATATTTAATTATAGTTCTTATTTACAAATTTGGTTGCAGTTATTGGGTAGCTGATAGAAATCTACTTTTGTTATAGGTAATAAGGTTTAAAGGAAGAAATGTTTTAGTGACATTATACTATTGAAAATCATATATTAACCATAACAGCAGAAAATGCTGAGAGCATGGGAAAGGATCAGCTAAGGAAGTCAGTTTAAAAACTGACTATACACTGCAAGGCCACGCTGCAGAATAAACTCATTGTTATCATTACTGGGCAAAGATCCCAGTTCTCGAAAACATGGTGGGAAACAGGTGTTTTGATCACACCATATTATGGAAACATACAGAAATTCTCTCATGCCACATTATCTCTTAAAACTTGATAGACAGACATTTCGGTCAAATTAGATGAATTATAATTATTTAAACCCAATCACAGCCAGAAAGGGGACAGAACCGTAAAGATAATGATTTCCTTAAGAGACCGGGAGAGAACCTTTTTTCTTCTCTCCAAAATCATCTTTAACCTAACCTTTGAAACCTATTCTTTTGCTTTAATTTGCAAACCGCTATTTCCTTTTGTTTCATTTTTGTATTGTGCATTTTGATCTGAAGAAATTACCACAAACTGAATTGTATTTTGAATTCAACTCAACCATCTCTTTTTGCGTTAGACAAACAAACTTTCTAAATTCTGTACTCGCATAAAATTTGACTTGATCAGTTGACTTTAAAACTGACACAAATAAAGTTTTACTTTACTTCACCCAAGAAGCTCAGTCTCAAGTTCTGTTGATTAATATATAGTGCGGTGACACATAAATATATTAACAAAGTACAGATCCATCAGTAGCCAAGGATCGAGACCTTGGTGTTTTTCTAAGAATTGTTTAATTGTCTAAGAATAGTTGTATCGCGACTCTGGGTCAAATAGGCTGGAATTGATTGTGCATTAGCCCAGGGGGTCATAACGCCCTCAATTTTAAACAACGTAATTGTTCCAAAACAAACACGCCCAGTTTATTCACTCTTCCCAATTGCTAAATTCTCCATTCTTAGCAATATCCCTGCATATCTCCTCTGTACACTCTAGGGTGATCACCTTCTTCATGTAATGTGATGACCAGAATCATATGAAAGAGACAATGCTGGAAAATCTCAGCAGGTCTGCCAGCATCTGTAGGGAGAGAAAAGAGCTAACGTTTCGAGTCCAATGACTCTTTGTCAAAGCTAACAGTCAGAGAATGTGGGGAATATTTATACTGTGGAGTGAGAATGAAAGATGAGTCATAACCACAGAAACTCTGGGAAACGGGGTGCTAATAGCCACAGAAACCAAGGGGAAAGAGTGCTAACGGCAGTCCCCAGAGAGAACAAAAGGTGTGAGAGGTCAAACAGCAGAGAAACTAACATCAGAGGCTAAACTGTGACAGATGGAGATGTGGGGGGAGGGGGAAGGAGGGGTAAGGAAAGGTGGATAAAATTGGGGGGGGGGGGGTTAAATATATAATAAGAAAGACGAGAAATAAATAAATGAATGGTAAGAGACAGTTGAAATGAAATGGGATGAAAACAAATGGATCTAGGTGGGGTAGAACTGATCATCTGAAGTTGTTGAATTCGATGTTGAGACCGGAAGGCGTGCCTAACCGGAAGATGAGATGTTGTTCCTCCAGTTTGCGTTGAGCTTCACTGAAACATTGCAGCAGGCCAAGGACAGGCATGGAAGCAGGGTCCTTGTGTTAAAATGGCAAGCAACGGGAAGGTCCAGGTCCTGAAGCGCGCAGACCGAAGGCGCTCAGCAAAGCGATCACCCAGTCTGCGTTTGGTCTCTCCGATACAGAGGAGGCCACATTGGGAGCAGCGAATGCAATAGACCAGATTGGAAGAGGTGCAAGTGAAATGCTGCTTAACCTGGAATGAGTGTTTTGGGCCTGGGATGTTAAGCATGGAAGAGGTAAAGGAGCAGGTGTTACACCTTCTGCGATTGCATGGGAAGCTGCCATGGATGATGGGAGAGGTACTGGGTATGGTGGAGGAGTGGACTAGATTATCTCTGAGAGAATGGTCTCTGGGGAATGCTGAAAGAGGGAGTGAAGGGAAGATGTGTTTGGTGGTGGCATCACGCTGAAGTTGGTGAAAATGGCGGAGGATTATGCTTTGCATACGGAGGCTGGTGGGATGAAATGTGAGGACGAGGGGGCCTCTATCCTTGATCTGGAAGGGAGGGGAGGGAGCAAGGGTAGTTGCGTGGGAGATAGACTGCACACTGTTGAGGGCCCTGTCAACAGTGGGAAATCACGGTTGAGGAAGAAGGAACACCTTTTCGAAGCACCATATTGGAAAGTGGCATCATCGGAACAAATGCGACGGAGGCGAAGGAGTTGAGAGAAAGGGATGGAGTCCTTATAGGGTGTAGGGTGCGAAGAGCTGTAGTCCAGATAGCTGTGGGAGTCAGTGGGCTTGTAGTGGATATTAGTAGATAGTCAGTGGGCTTGTAGTGGGACCAGAATCTTTTGACCAGAATCATATGGTGTGCCCTAGCTGTGACATAACCGTTTCCAGTATAATCTCCCAGCTCTTTTTATTATGGTCTCAGCAAACAAAGGAAAGTATTATGAGTGCGCCTTAACCACTTTAATTATCTGTTGTGCTTCCTTCAGGTTTCTGGAAATGCATTTCAAGGTCCCTCTGTTCATATACACCTCTCTTTTCTACCATTTGTTATGTATTCCCTTGCCTTGTCTACCCTCCCAAATGCATTACCTCACATTCCTCATGTTGAATTCTATTGGCCATTGTTTGTCCATCTGACATTGTTATCTCCTTGAATTCTCCAGCTTGCCCCCACACTTTAACTACACAACCAATTTTTGTATCATCTTCAAACTTATTAATCATGACCCAATACCTGAGTTTAAATCATTGATTTATGTCACAAAAAGCAGGGCAACTAGAATTGGCCCTGTAAAACCCCAATGGAAACAGCCTTCCAGTCACAAAAACACCCATTACCTTTTACTTCCTACTACTGAGTCAGTTTTGCATTCTACTTGCCCTTGGATCCCATGGGCTCTTAGTGTTTTGACCAAGCTGCAGGTGGCATCTTATCAGGACCTTTGTAAAATCCATGTAGACAACGTCAATTGCAGCACCCTCATCAGCCCTTCTTGTTACCACTGCAAAAAACTCTAAATCAAGTCCATCAGACAATCCCTTAACAAAGGCATGTTGACTGTCGTTGACCAGCCCAAGTCTCTCTAGAGACAATTTATACCGTGCCTCAGAATTTCTTTCAACAATTTGCCCGTCTGTGAGGTTAACCAACTTGTCTGTAATCATTCGGTTTATCCCTTCCTCCGTCCTAAAATAACGGTTCAACTTTAGCAGTGCTACTGTACCATTTTGCCTGTAGCCAGAGAGGATTAAAAAATGAATCTCAGAGCCTCCACTATTTCCTCCCTTGCTTATCTTGGCAGACTGGGTACATTTAATCGGTGTGATTTTCCTGTTTTGAAAAATGCCAAATATTTTGATATTTCCCCTTGTGATCAAATTTTCACACTCTGTAACAACAATGCCTGCAATAAATCCCTCTTTTTCAAAGTCTTGATTCTGATCCATCATATCCAAGTCTTCCAACTCTGCACACAATAGCCACCAGCATGTTGATGGTTGGGGATTCAGCAGTGAGTGTGCCGTTCAATGTCATGGGGACATAGGTAGAATCTCTTTTGTTGGAGATGGTCATTGGCAAGTAGTTGTTATTTGCCTCCTGTCGGCACAAAAGGCATAGCATGGAGTGCTTTATTATCTGAGGAGTTGTGAATGAGTAGTAGTGTAATCAGAAGCAAACACCCCCACTTTTGGCCTTATGGCAGCGGGGAGGTCATTAATGAAGCAGTTCTTCATCATTGGTGATTGGGCCTT
This sequence comes from Scyliorhinus torazame, assembly GCF_047496885.1. NCBI lineage: Eukaryota > Metazoa > Chordata > Chondrichthyes > Carcharhiniformes > Scyliorhinidae > Scyliorhinus > Scyliorhinus torazame. The sequence continues at coordinate 161,411,631 of NC_092715.1, read as the reverse complement.
AAACACTAACCTGAGGAATTCCTTCTTTAAAATTTGTTCATGGGAAATGGGTGTCTTTGACAGGGCCAGCGTTTATTGCTGTGGATCTAGAGTTGTCCAGGTAAGGACAACAGATTTCCTTCTCCATTCGACTTTCGTGAACCATCTGGGTTTTTACGACAATCCACATCATTAGGTTTTTAATGCCAGATTTTTATTGAATTCAAATTTCCCCAAATGCCATGGTGGAATTTGAACCCGGATCCCCAGAGCATTACCCTGAATCACTGATTACTAGTCCAGCAACAAAACCACTACACCAGTGCCTCCCTCCTGCAATGATGTCCTGTGCCCTCCAAAACCATTTTTTCTTGCATAGGTAAGATTCCAAACAGTGAAGACTATTCCCTTGATTCCCAATGACTTTTTGTTAGGAATCCTTTCTGTCTCATTTAATCAAGTGCTGCTTTGACATCAAAGACAGTCACTTTCATCTCACTTTTTGTATTCTGTTGTTTTGTCCATGTTTGGACAAAGTTGTATGCAGGTCTGGGGCCAACCTGCTCTGCGGAAACCAAACTGAGCATTGGTGAGCATGTTATTGGTGAACAGTTAATGCTTAATAGCACTGTTGATGATACTTCTGTCACTTTGCTGATGATTGAGAATAATGGGGCAGTAATTGGCTGGATTGAATTTGTCTTTTCTTTTGTAGATTGGTCATACCTAGGCAATGTTCCACTTGTTGGGTAGATGCCAGTGTAGTAATTGCAATGGAACAGCATGGCTAGAGCCATACAAATTCATCAGTTCAGGGAGGGTGGTTGTAAGTAGTCAAGAGGTTTGATTTGAGACCATGAAAATCTTCTGTCCGTGTCGAGGACTTCCATCGTCTCTCCCTCCAGACTGTATACCACAGTGCTTCCACCTGTCTTGTCGATAGGACAGGGCTTAACCGGGGAATGTGATGGAGAGTCTGTGATATTAACTGAATGGAGAGTCTGTGATATTGACTGAAAGTTATGAATCTGTGATTGCGACTGTCAGTGTGTGAGGCACTTCCCCAATTTGTCGCAGCTCCCCAGTTAGTAAGGAGGACTTTACAGGACTTCACGGGCTGGCTGTGTTTTTTGTCGTCAATGCCAGGGATCACATTTTTTTCATAGCTGTTTGATGCAACTGGCTGGTTTGCTGCACCATTTTAAAGGATTACATTGGGTATGTGGCACATAAACAGGCCAGTTGGCCCAACGGTGCATCTCTCTTTCTCTCTTCCTCATTAGTCAGAACGGTACTTGATGTTCACCATTATGAGACTAGCGTTTTTTAAAATTTACAGTCCAGCAACATAACCATGCTATCTTTTCTGTGCTGCCCATCCATAAGCACATTGTCAGTATGCATACAAATGCCGATGACACCCAGTTTTATCTTGCCACCACCTCTCTCAATTCCTCCATTATCTCTAAATTCTGAGACTGTTGCCTGCCACCCAATACAGTTTAGCTCTGTTGGCTGTTGAGCTGGTTTGTGATGCAGAACAAGGCCAACAGCCCGGGTTCAATTCCCGTACTGGCTGAGGTTATTCATGAAAGCCTGCCTTCTCTTTTTAAAATTTAGAGTATCCAATTTTTTTTTTCCAATAAGGGGCAATTTATAGTGGCCAATTCACTTATCCTGCACATCTTTGGGTTGTGGGGGTGAGACCCACGCAGACACTGGGAGAATGTGCAAACTCCACACTGACAGTGACCCGGGGCCAGGATCGAACCCAGGTCTTTGGCACCGTGAGGCAGCAGTGCTAACCACTGTGCCACTATGCCGCCTTAAAGCCTGCATTCTCAACCTTGCTCCTTGCCTGAGGTGTGATGATCCTCCGGTTAAATCACCACCAGTCAGCACGCCCCCTTGGGGAAAGCAGTCTATGGTCATCTGGGACAATGGTGACTATACTGGATGAGTAGAAGTTTTCTGCAATGAAATATTGGAAAGACCAAAGCCATTGTCCCTGGCTTCCAGCACAAACTAAAAATTAATTTATGGGAGGTGGGTGTTGCTGGCTAGGCCAGCATTTACTGCCCTTAAGAAGATGGTGGTGAGTTGCCTTCTTGAACAGTTGCATCCCTGTGATGCAGGTGCACTCTTCCTTAGCCACCAGTTCCACTCATCTCCCTCTAACTCGCTTCGACCAGACTAACAACTTCCAATCAAGCTTCCAATCACACTGTTGTATTTCCACCTCTGTAGCAGCACCCGACTCTGCCTCATCTCATCTGCTGCTGTAATCCTCATTCATATCTCAGTTACCTCTACACTTGTCTATTGTAATGCACTCCTGGTCAGCCTTCCATGTTCTCCTCTTCCCTCAATGTAAAGCAATCAAGGACGGCATGGTGGCACAATGGTTAGCACTGCTGCCTCACAGCAACAGGGACCCAGGTTCAATTCTGACCTTGGGTCACTGTGTAGAGTTTGTACGTTCTCCCCATGTCTGCATGGGTTTCCTCCGGATGCTCCGGTTTCCTCCCACGGTCCAAAGATGTGCGGGTTAGGTGGATTGGCAATGATAAATTTTCCCTTATTGCCCAAGGGTATGTAGATTAAGTTATGGGGATAGGGTGGAATGGACATGGGTGAAGTGCCCTTTCAATGGATTGGTGTAGATATGATGGGCCGAATGGCCTCCTGCACTGTAGGGATTCTATGATTCGATGAAGAACTCCACTAGCCTGATTTACACCAAATTTCATTGATCCATCACTGCATGCCAACCTACACAGGCTCTTGTTTAGGCAATCTCCAGACTTTCAAATTCCTGACTTTAATTGATGCACTGATGATCATACCTTTAACTGCCCAGGCCATAAGTTCTGGAATACCTCCCTAAACCTTGCTTCCTCTCTACCTCACTTTCCTATTTTAAGACATTCCTGAAGACCTACCTTCGAGACCAAGCTTTTGGGCATCTGTAGACTTAGTCGTATTTAGTTTTATACAGTCCTTGTGAAACATGTTGGATATTTTGTTACGTTAAAAGCATAATACACTGGAGAAGCTGTTGTATTCATCCTTACTGTTAATTTTTGAACTCTTCCTTATTCTTTTTCTTTTTTTTCCCTCTTGTGTTTTCTTGTCCCTCGTTGTCCTCCCCTGCCCCCCCATTGCAAATTTACTGAAACAATATATCACATTAAGAATTGCACACCACTGATGCCAATAGGTTAGTGCCCTAAAATCATGTGTACTAATAGTTGCCCATTATTTTAAAATGCATTTGGTCTATCTTGTCTTTGTTCTTCCCTGCTCAATCGCACAGGTTTCCCTCACGTTTTTAATCTCCTGTAACAAATGCTTTAAACAGTCATTTGGTTTGATTCATTCCCACTGGACTGATTGCAGCTCCAATATCTTGAGTTTAATATCAAGGTGCCAAATAAATATCTTCCTGTGCTGCCAGCTCAACAGGAAATTGAAAAAAAACCCAAGCAAAATTTTAGTGCAAAAATGTTATTTAGTAGGACAAAATGGTTAAAACCGTTTTGTCTCTCTTGCTTGTCATGCCTCACATTTACCATTTGTAATTTTCACCTCGTTATAATGTAGATTGTTGTGACCATTGTAAATTCACAAAAGAGTCAAAATGATGACATCTGTAATGCACATCTCTACTAACATTTTGCCATCAGAACCTTTTGGATCCAAGCAGAATGTCCAGCACCATCCATGATCATTTTCTTTAAGCATTTTAAAACTTCTTTGTGGATAGGTTTTCTTTTCTTTCCCCAGAAGTGTGCAATTTCAAATGTTTTAATAATGGTATAAATGCCATTTTTGAGACAATGTTAGGATTTTGTGGAACCTACTGGTTCACAAGTGACAACTTTGAAAAGCAGTAAAAAATTTGCAATGGTTTATGGTAGCTCCTGGTGTTGATTTTTAGCATTTCTGGTCAAATGAATGGAACTAGATTTTTGATTGGTTTGTATTTGGTGAATGAAGTATTTCAGTCAATCCATAGATAACCATGGAATTTACAGTGCAGAAGGAGGTCATTCAGCCCATCTTGTCTGTACTGGCCCTTGGAAAGAGCACCCTCCACCCTATCCCCATAACCCAGTAACCCCATCTAACCTTTTGGACGCTATCCTCCTCCAACAGCTCTCCACCAGCATCCAGCTGGATGGAACAGCACTGACCTGGTTTAATTCTTAAGCTAACTGTAGCCAGCGACCTCCTATTTTGCATCGACGTGCATCTCACCTCATCTTCAGGATATCATTCAAAACACAATTTCCTTTTGTACGTTGTCTGCATCCAGCTTTCCCTCATCCCCACCTTACTGTGTCATATTGCATCCAGAGATCTGCTCTGTTACTATGACTGCCTATTTCCGCCTCCATAACATCCACCTCCAGCTCTTCTACTGCTGAAACACATCCATGTATGTGTCACATCTAGGCTGAGTATTTTAATGAACTTTGGCTGCCTTCCTAAGTTCTACCCTCCATAACCTTGAGATCATAGAAAATTTTCCTGTTCATATCCTAAATCACATAAAATGCTGATCACCCATGCCCATTGACCGACACTGGCTCCTGTTTAAACAATGCTTTGATTTTTAAAAAAAAATTGTTTTCAAATGTCTCCATGACATTTCACAATGCATTACATTTTATCTTTCATTAATATTGAAAAAACATGGAGCCATCTTGCGAAAAGTTTAGCATACTTCAGCAAAAGCTTTGTAAATGGATAAACGTACAGGACCAGTTTTTCCAGCCAGTCTGCGGCGTGTCTTCCAGTGGTGAGGCAACTCGCCAATAGCCACCGGCAAGTTCTTCCGGTCCCTCTGATGTCTACGGCATTTTGGGTGGCTACCCATTCCAATGCGGACCATCACTTTCGGCGGGACCGAAAGATCCCGCTGGTGGGAAGGGCCAGAAAAGTCCCACCATAGAATTAACAGTGTACCGATATAGAACATACACAAAGTTTAAAAAACAACTCCAGTGCCATACATCCATAAGGCTCAATAACCATTAACAAAACGAATGGGGCAGCACGTTAACACAGTTGCTTCACAGCTCCAGGGTCCCAGGTTCGATTCCCGGCTTGGGTCACTGATTGTGGAATCTGCACGTGTGGAGGATAATGTGCTCAACTGCTTCAGAGAGGTGGAGACGTGCCTTTGTCACAATCACACAGGATGTGATTTGTGCGTTTGTGAAGCGCTTTGGTACTCCATAAAATCCTTACAGTGCAGAAGGAGGCCATTTGGTCCATTGCACCAGCACCGACCTGCTGAAAGAGCACCTTAGCTCAGCCCACTCCCCCATCCTATCCCTATAACCCCACCTAACCTGCACATCTTGGACACTAAGGGACAATTTAGCATGGCAACTTGGGAGGAAACTGGAGCACCCGGAGAAACCCACACAGACACAGGGAGAACGTGCAAACTCATAATCTAGTCTGGGTCCTTGGCGCTGTGCGGCAGTGGTGAAAGCCTGATCAAGTTCAGGGAAAGATGGGCACTTTTTCTTTATTTTTCAAATAGTATATTTTTTGCCTTATACTTTATAGTTGTGCAGTATGTTTCCCCTCTCGTTGATTTGACAAAATTGAGAAGTTGCTGATGCTCAATAAAATACATCTATGGAATATCAAGCCTGTAATCAAATTGCAATATCAAGTATCGTATGTGCGTATATGGGAGAGGTGTCACATATTCTCTGCACATTCGTTTTAAGTTCCTTTGGCACCATGACAATATCAACGTAGATTGGAAATAAAATCTGTTGAGTCAACTGCCCATATGATCTAAAAAAGACCTCTAATTTGTCGAGGAGTTCTTTGACTCCTGTCTGTCATTGACAACTTAATAAAACGTAATATTTTTAGTGTGCGTATACATTAACCTGATTGTCTGCTGCAGAGATGGCTAGTTCTTTCAACACTAGTCCCAGACACTTTATCTATAGGTATATTCCACAGGAAGGTAAGCACTTGACTAAGCTGGAATCATGAAGAACTTGTATTTTGAATTCCATGAAATGTTTTTTTGAAACTGCACAAAACTGAAGTTAGAAATAACTCTGGACCAATTTTGTCAAAAGATAATTCAGTAATACCAAGTGATAACTGAACAATTAATGTGAATTATGGTGTAAAACATTAAGGATGTTGAGTTGCTTATTTGTCTTCGCATGAACCTATTGAAACTTCGGCATATCTCTGAGGAGACATCCACTTTACATTGCTTGTATTTTCTGCGGTAGTTATCAATCAAATATTTACCTTGGTCATGTAGTAAAATTTGTAGGATTTTGTATATTTCTTATTTCAGTCACTTAACATGGAATTAAGTTCAAATTAGTATTGGAAAAATTAATTAGACATAGCCATTAGCTTTTCAAGTACTTTTCAGTGACTTCATATGACTCGATACCAGACTCCTGAAGCAACTGCTCTACTCAGAACTTGGTTGAAGTAGGAGACTCCCAAGAGGATATCTATAGGGGTGTCTGCAAAGCATATTCCTGAAGAGATCTGACATCCCTGCGAACTCATGGGTGACTGACCAAAATGGATAAGGTTCATACGGGTTGGTTCCAAACACATTGAAAGACTTCATCAGGGAGCTGCAGCGGCGGAGTCGAGGTTTCAGAACAAACCTCCAAACAACTTATCTATCCAACCCTTCAAGCAACACACTCTCCAGATATGGCAGAATCTTCAGATTGCACATTTGGTTCTGAAATAGCTGATAATTCTTAGCTACTTCAGAACAGGAGTGGAAGAAAGTCATCCTTGAACCAAAGGGACTGCCTAAGAAGAGAAGCTAATAATAATAATCGTTATTGTCACAAGTAGGCTTAAATTGCACTGCAATGAAGTTCCTGTGAAAAGCCCCTAGTCACCACTTTCTGGCCCTGTTCGGGTACACGGAGGGGGAATTCAGAATGTCCAATTCACCGAACAGAATGTGTTTCGGGACTCGTGGGAGGAAACCGGAGCACCCGGAGGAAACCCACGCAGACACGGGGAATGTGCAGACAATGACCCAAGCGGGAATCGAACCTGGGACCCTGGAGCTGTGAAGCAGCAGTACTAACCACTGTGCTACCGTGCTATGCTTTTCACATGATACACACTTTCTGTACTTTTTTATTTTAAAAAAGTACATTATTCTCATTATATAAATTTCTGTTCCAGTATTCATTGTGCTGTTCAATCATTGTATTTAATTTAGTGAGTTTTTGCTTTCCTCTTTCCTGAGCTCACTGAATTTCAAACACTGCATTAGATGCTTGAGCGTATTATCAAAGAATGACCAAGTGAAATCTATCATTCCCTACTGTAAACAGATATTTCTCCCCATCTTCCGTAAAGATGTAGCTCTTGGCAAAGGATGGCTTGGATTTTGTTTTATTGACACGTGTACCAAGGTACAGTGAAAAGTATTGTTCTGCATACAGTCCAGACAGATCATTCCATACATGAAAAAAAATATAAGATATACATAAATACACAATGTAAATGCATAGATACAGGCATCAGGTAAAGCATACAGAGTGCAGTACTACTCAGTAGAGAAGATGTGTGAAGAGAGTAGATCAGCTCATAAGGGAGTCATTCAGGAGTTTGGTAACAAGGGGGAAGAAGCTGTTTTTGAACCTGTTAGTGCGTGTTCTCAGACTTTTGAGTCTCCTGCCCGATGGGAGAAGTTGGAAGAGTGAATAACCCGGGTGGAAGGGATCTATGATTATGCTGTCGGCTTTCCTAAGGCAGCGGAAGGTGTAGACCGAGTCAATGGATGGGAGGTGGGTTCACATGATGGACTACACTGTGTTCACAATTCTCTGTAGTTTCTTGCGGTCTTGTTCCAAGTAGTTGCCATACCAGGCAGCCAGATAGGTTGCTTTCTATGGTGCATCTGTAAAAATTGGTAAGAGTCAGTGTGGACATGCCGAATTCCCTTAGTTTCCTGAGGAGGTATAGGCGCTGTTGTGCTTTCTTGGTCGTAGCGTCGATGTGGGTGGACCAGGAACAATTGGTGATATGCGCACCTAGGAATTTGATGCTGTCAATCTCCACTCTGCACCATTGATGCAAACAGTGGTGTGTACAGTACTTTGATTCCTGAAGCCAATGACCAGCTCTTTAGTTTTGCTGATATTGAGGGAGAGATTGTTGTCGTTACACTACTCCACTAGGTTCTCTATCTCCCTCATGTACTCTGACTCATCGTTGTTCGTGATCCGATCCACTATGGTTGTGTCATCAGCAAACTTGTAGATGGAGTTGGAGCCAAATTTTGCCTGTGTGTGTGTGTGTGTCACGAGGCATTCTGGGAGTATGGAATTGATGTGTTTCATGACAAACCTCTTGAAATACTTCATAATGATCAATGTGAAGGCCACCGGATGTTAGTCATTGAGGCACGTTGTCTGGTTCTTCTTTGGCATCGATGATGGTGGTCTTCTTGAAGCAGGTGGGAACCTCAGAACGGAGTAGGGAGAGGTTGAAAATGCTTCGTGAATCCCAGAAGTATCCTGGCAAACATACCATCCACATATTAGAAACTTGCAAGGAATAGGAGATTAGGCGTAATTCTATCGAAGACCCGTTTCTTCTGGAATTCAATAAAGATGATTGGGAGAACTGGGCCTAGAGGGGATCCAATGACAACATCATTTATTTAGGCATACATGGTGTTGTTAAAGCTGAACTCCAGTTGCTGCGTACATAAGTTGAATGAATGTTGATTCACAGTGGGTGTAGATCACCATGATGTAGCACAAATATCTAGGACTTCTTCCTTCCGTGGAACATTGGCGAATAGGCTATCAAATGTCAAAAAAGCACATGGATGCAACATTGCCTACAATATGCAAGTCCTGTATGTACTTTGCAAAGCTAAAGGAATCCCTCATCGTGTATCTAGGAAATTTGTTCAGAACTGGTTGTAACAATTCGCCCAACCATTTGGCCAATTCATGCTCGCAGAACCATCTGCAAAGGATGGGATGTAAACCTGTACAGCCGTCTAAATAAGTGATAGCCAATCGCTGGTTCATTCTCTGGGCAATATCTTGATCAAATCAGTCAAAATGCCAGTTTTAAATTTTCAAACAATACTTGGCAATTAACTGTCAATTACCATTAACTGGTGCATTCTCCATGGCACCGTCTCTACCAATCAGAGTCCGCTTGCACACCAGTCAGCATTCTGTGTAAATATAAAGTTGTTTCCCCCAACATTGGTATTCTTGCAATTGTCCTGATGAGTGCAAGACTAAAAGCTTTGACAAAATGTTTTTTTTTTTCAGCAATACTCAAAATTAAGGCTACTCTGGCAGATGCTTCAACTGCGATTTTCTATCCCCAATTACTTTGAACCTTTTTCTAGCATCCTATCGTAACCTTATGTTTCCTGTCACACTCTAATTCCTCAGCCATTACATCACCTGCCCTGTGAAGAAAATTTGCCTTGAGACCACATAATGATTGCTAACATTTTATATGGCTGTCTTTGCTCATTCATCATCCTTCTCTCCTTTTAACATAGTTGTCATCATTCCGTTCCCCTTAGTTTTCTCTCAACCTCTCTAACTGTCCCATTTCTAACCTTGTGATTGGGTCTTGAATATCGTTATGGCTGCCATTCCTATTTCTCGCACAAGTAACAGTCATCTATGATATCATGACTTTGTGACTGCCCATGATGCATTAACCCTCTTTCGTTTTCTTAGGCTTTCAACAGCGTGTTATATAATCAACCATTGCCTCTTTGGCCAAATCAGTGGCTGATGTGTGATTCCATTCCTATTTACTCAAAAATGTCAATGCACCTCCAGCAGTGACTTCTTTCTGATTTACGCTTTAACCTGCTTGGTCCCTTAAGGATCTATCATTAGCCTCTTCATCCTAAATGTTGCTTCTTCATGAACCGTATACAAGCATGGAGTCATAGCTTCAAATATATACTGATGATACTCAGCTCTAGCAAGCTGCCATTCTTCTTGTCACCATGAGTACCTCAAGTATTTGATTAATTCCATCTGTCACCATAACATTTCTACAGAATTGCCCAACTCAACCCACCACATCTGTACAGTTACACACATTATTGTTACTTCCACGCTTGATTTGACCTGTCTTTTCCATGTCCGTCTGCTGTCCTCGATCTTCAATAAAAGCTAACTTCTTAAAGGAAAAATTGCACTTCACTGCCGTACTCACTGACAAACATTGGTTTTATGTCCTCCAGCATTGTGCTTAACATACTCATCCTTTAAAATTTCACTTGAATCACAGAATGCTTCCCAATACTTTTGTGTTCCGTCTTGGGGTAGGTAGATTTCATAGATTTCATAGAATTTACAGTGCAGAAGGAGGCCATTCGGCCCATCGAGTCTGCACCGGCTCTTGGAAAGAGCACCCTACCCAATCCCACACCACCCTATCCCCATAACCCAGTAACCCCACTCAACCAACGCTAAGGGCAATTTTGGACACTAAGGGCAATTTAGCATGGCCAATCCACCTAACCTGCACATCTTTGGACTGTGGGAGGAAACCGGAGCACCCGGAGGAAACCCACGCACACACGGGGAGAATGTGCAGACTCCGCACAGACAGTGACCCAGCCGGGAATCGAACCTGGGACCCTGGAGCTGTGAAGCAATTGCGCTAACCGCTATGCTACCGTGCTGCCCCGTAATGCAAGTTTGACTCTTGAATTTCAGTCAGAATGGCAATAAGAGGAAATGTTCAAAATAAAGTACTAACAACATGGTAGCACAGTAGTTAGCACAGGTGTTTCACAGCTCCTGGGTCCCAGATTCGATTCCCAATTTGGGGTCACTGTCTGCGGAGTCTGCACGTTCTCTCCGTGTCTGCTTGGGTTTCCTCCCACAGTCCAAAAATGTGCAGGTTAGGTGGATTGGCCATGATAAATTGCCCTTAGTGTCCAAAAAGGTTAGGTGGGGTACTGGAATAGGGTGGTGGTGTGGGCTTAAGTCGTACTCTTTCCAAGGGCTAGTGCAGACTCGATGGGCCAAATGGGTTCCTTCTGCACTGTAAATCCTACGTCTAAAACAATTGCATTGAATTAAAAAAAAGCCGTAGCAAGTATTTTGACCAGTGGCAGACACTACTGCAACGAAAAGATGTGTATTAATTTTTTGAATGCTGAACATCTTTTGGAGTTTGCACAGTAATAACTGCTAAGAAGAGTTGACCTTTTTGACTTCTGGCTCTCTCTGCTCACCACTGAACATTGAAACCGACCCTTTGGAATACACTTCATAAAACCCTCTTGACTGTCCACATCTGTCTCCGGGTTTGAAAAGATTGGCATTAAGAATGGAATAACTTGGTGAAGCATTGAGGTTCATGGTTTGCATTAAAGGGAACCGTTCCATATATTAATTGATGAGAAGCATTTCCAGATTGTTGCCAATTATTAGGATGGCAGAGCAGCCTTTACTTCATCAATTGCCACTAATATTTGTTTCACACAAGTAAACATAAGCCATCTGATGAAAATGAATAGAAGCCATATAAATGGAGATAAGCTCTAATGCCATGTTACAATTTGTAAATATAACTGGACATTAAGCAACTTGTTGGGTCCATGGCTTGTTAAAACTTGCATTTGAACCTGGACTTGTACAGTGTTCTGTGGTCAATATCAGTATGAAGGTAACGTAAAATAAGTTTTACACCTGACTTGTAACCCTCTCCTTTCATGGTTTCAATACCCCAATTTAATTTGATTGATGGGGTTGCTGACCAAGTCAGTTTATATTCTCAACAAGGAAACAGTGACTTTGAAATAGCCATATGGCAGTAAAGGAAGAGTAGAATTGGAATTGTGATTGTTAATGAGTAGAGGCTTAAATTAAATAGATGGACTTCTGTTTCACTTGCATCCTTAAAACCTTAATTGTTGGGAGATAAATAATTGAACAAGTATCTAGTCCTGGAGATAAATGATTCAACAAGTATCAAGTCCTGCAGCAAGATTTGATCAACTTATGAAACAAACAATAGTCCTATCTACTCTCCATGCAAATGTTAATTAAAATTGACTTTAATTTAAGTCAATTGATACAATTGCCGTCACATGCATTTTTAAATTTGCTTATGTTTTGTCCAGCAGCATTTCCTTTCTCAGTCCTACAAGCGTCAGGTAGGATTCTGTTCAGTGATTACATAGCATCATTTATTTTAGTAGTACCTGGTATTATAGTAATTTAATTCTATTTTTTAGTGTATTTTCTCAGTTTTGAATTTGGGGATATGAAATTTGAACTGAGATATGACGAACATACTGTGACATCAACTGGGCAGATATGTGACAGAAGGAAAAGCAATTGGAATGATATGGATCAGTTGAAAGACAAAAAGCAATTTTATCTAGCTCTTGTTATCGCTGGCTGAGTGGAATGAATGCTTAGAGATACAAAGCAAAAAAATCTGAGAAAATACTGGAAATGCTCAGCAGGCTAGGTAGCATTGGTGGAGGGAATTGATATGGGTTCAGATGCAGACCTTTCATAACTTTTATCAAAGGTTACACACGACAATGGCTCCTTTTTTTTGTCTGGTGATGCCCGAGCCATTTCCAACATCTTTCTGAATATTTTTTGTAGTCTTGCATCTCCCAGTTATTTTCTAACCTGGCACAGTTCTACAGTGAATAGTTGATAGAGTTTGATGGTTTTATTCATACTTTAATAGTTTGTGGCTGGATGAATCATTAACATTAGTTTTGAAGTTCTGTTGGTTTTGGGTTTATTTCAGATGTGTTTTGTATCTTAATTGTATTTTACTAACATTTTGTGCACTCTTTCTTTTGCATATGTTCAGTTGCTATAATGTATTAGATATTAATAAAACTGCTTCTGGAAAGGATAACAAATTTATGTTTGAAACTTTAGCTTTGCCAACTGCAAAATCTTTTTTGTCGCTGTCTACATTTTCCTTCTGCCAATAACTGCCATGTACATCAGCAGAGGGTGCACTTGGGAAGATTTAGTTCTTGCTCAGGTTTAGTTTGTATCCCGAGAAGGCTCCAAACACCCTCAGGAGTTCCACTATCTTACCCATGCTGGCTAGAGAATTTGAGACGGTGGAGCAAGTTATCTGCAAAGAGAGAGACTCTGTGCTCCTTGTCTCCCCTCTGAATGCATCTCCACCCCTTTGTTGATCTGAGAGTGGTCCAGTGGCTCAATTGCCAGAGTGAACAGCAGCAGGGATAACAGGCATCCCTGCTTCGTGCCCCTGTGCAGCCGGAAATAGCCAGAGATGGAGGTTTTTGTTCGTAGGCTTGCCATGGGAGCGCTGTACAGTAGTTTCACCCATGAGGTGAACATTGGCCCAAACCCAAACCGTTCCAGTACCTCCATTCTATTCTGTTGAATGCTTTCTCTGCGTCCAGGGAGATGCTCATATCTGATGTCTCCTCAATGGGTAAGGTCATGATCACCTTCAGCAGGCGTCAGATGTTGGTGTCAGCTGTATGCCCGTGACAAACCCGGTCTGATCTTCCGAGATTACTACTGGCAAGGAACTCTCCAGTCGCCTCGCCAGCACTTTGGTGATAGCGTTCAGGAGTGAGATGGGTCTGTATGACCCATACTGCGGCGGGTCTTTGTCCTTGGGGAATCAATGAGATCGAGGCCTGTGCCAGTGTGGACGGCAGGACCCCCCTTGACAGCGAGTTGTTGAACAATGCCGCAGGTGTGAGGCCAGTGCTGCCACAAGCTTCTTATCATGTCCCTGTGCCATTCTGCATGGAATTGATGCATTGCATGATTTTCCCCAGTCCTAATGGTACCCCCAGTGCCTGCTGCTTTTCCTACCCCATGGCAGGTATGTCCAGCCCTTCCGGGAACCGTTTCATCTTCAAATCCCAGAGGTGTACAGTCCCCGGTAAAAAGTTGCAAAGGCTCCATTGATCTCATCTGGAGCTGTGATCACCCTACCGTTCCTGTCCCTTACCTGCACTATCTCTCTTGTGGCAGCCTGTGTCCTCAATTTCGCCCTGATTGCTGTCTTCAGTGCCTCCCAGAATGTGGATGGAGAGACAATAATAATAAAAATCTTTATTGTCACAAGTCGGCTTACATTAACACGTCAATTTTCTGTGAAAAATCCCTAGTCGCCACATTCCGGCGCCTGTTCGGGTACACAGAGGGAGAATTCAGAATGTCCAAATTACGTAACAAGCATGTCTTTCGGGACGTGTGGGAGGAAACCGGAGAGAGCCCACACAGACACAGGGAGAAGGTGCAGACTCTGCACAGACAGTGACCCAAGCCGGGAATCGAACCTGGCACCCTGGTGCTGTGAAGCAACAGTGCTAACCACTGTGCTATCGTGCCGCCCACAGACCTCTCCGTTCTGGTTGCAGGTTACATATCTGTTGATGGCTTGTGACATTCCTTCGCAAAATGCCTTGTCGGCAAGGGCAGCTATGTCCAGCCTCTGTTGGGGTTTCTGGTTCCAGCCCGTCTCCATTCTGCCATGGTCTTTTTTTCCATCTTTTAAAAAATAAATTTAGAGTGTCCAATTATATATATTTTTCCAATTAAGGGGCAATTTTAGCGTGACCAATCCACCTACCCTGCACATCTTTGGGTTGTGGGGGTGAAACCCATGCAGACACAGGGAGAATGTGCAAACTCCACATGGACAGTGACCCAGAGGCGGGATCAAACCTGGGACCTCAGCGCAGTGAGGCAGCTGTGCTATCCACTGCACCATGGTGCTGCCAGTTGCCATGGTCTTTTTAATGAACTCTGTGTCGTCCCAGTTTTGGGGTGTATTTATTTACAAGTACCACCTTCTAGGTTACAAGTACCACCAGCTAAGATGGCGCCAGAGCATGGCGACTCTCTGCGAGCTCTCTTCCCCCTGTCCCTTTTCTTTTATCTCCTGTCAGCATTCTGACCTACCAAAACTATTTTATTCTTGTGTCTACTATGTGCGTACTGTGTACGTTCCTTGGCCGCAGAAAAATACTTTTCACTGTACTTCGGTACATGTGACAATAAATCAAATTTAGGGTCCTGTTAACCATTATTGTCCCCTGGGCCAGTCACAAGGTTTGTCCCTGTAAAAGCTGTCCAATTGTTAAATAGTGTGGCGACCCCTCTTGCCCCTGTGTCGAAGCTCGTCTGACATGTCTGTCTCACCCAGTTTTTCCTTACCATCAGTCGGTACCCCCCTTTCCAATGTGTCTCCTGAAGAAAGACTTTGTTGGCCCTCGGGCTTTTGATATGGGCGTAGACGCTGGATCTCTTCACTGGTCCGTTCAGTCCCCTCACATTCCAGGTCAATATTCTGTTGGGGGGGAACGGGAGATTTCTATCCTCCCCGCCCCCCCCCCCCCCCCCCCCCCCCCCCCCCCCCCCCCCAACCTCTGGGGTCAGCCATTAGTACCTCGCAGTCGTGCCCCAGCACGCCGGGGTTTCCTTGTGTTCACCGGTCATCTGGCCGCAGCTACTTTCCTCTCTCCAACCATCTCCATGTGCTTTCTCCAGGTTCCACACCGTTGCCTCATAGGCCTGCAGTCTCCCCTCTGTTCACTTTATGGGATTTGGCGTGGCCTCTGATGCCGACTTTTGGTCCACTTTTATCGCCTCTCTGCGGAGATGAACTCCCATCACCTTCTCTGTCGATGTTTGGGCTGGCGTTGGTAATCCTGCTGGATCTGCCATGCTCAGGTCTGGGTCGCCACACAGGACCCCCTGTCCTAGGGTTGGGGTATTCCTCTATTTGTTCTTGCTGGTCTTGCAGCCTGGTTGCTGGTTTGCTGCCATCTCAGTCGGTTGGGTAGTGAGTGAGTTTATGTTGGGGAACCTTTTCGTACTTTTGATGTCCGTCTAATTAGAAGTTTATCGGAGAGAGACACATTTTGTCACCGCTCCGCTCATCGCCACCGGAAGTCCCGTTCACATTTTTTGCAACAACGCAGTCCGCGACCTTTCTGACATCGGCCCATGGGTCGTGACCCCCGCTTTGAAAAACCCTGCTCTAGAGAATACAGGCCTAATTTCCTCAATCACTCTTCGTAAAACAACCCTGCCATCTCCGGCATTAGTCTGGTGACACTTTGTTGGACTCCCTCTATGGCCAGTATATCCTTCCTTGGGTAAGGAGACCAAAACTGTCAAAGGAAGCGTGGCCAGTTGCTGCAATCCATCTTGTCTATGTTACACACTGCTACCATTAAGCATCAGTGCTGGAGGGAGTGAATGTTAAGTTAAGGTGGTCGGTGGGGTGCTGATCAAGCAAGCTGCTTTGCCCTGAATGGTGCCGAGAGGTCTACGGCACATTGCCGGTCAAAAACACCCATTAACTATTCGAATCCCATTTTCCAGCACTTGGCCCATAGCCTTGTATGCCTTGGCATCGCATGTGCACAATTAAGTACTTCTTAAATATTATGAGGATCTTTGCTTCTTGAGTATTGTTAGAGCTGTACTAATCAAGACAATTGGAGAGTATTCTATCACGCTCCAGACTTGTGCCATGTAAATTGTGGACAGCTTTTGGGAAATCTGGAGATTAGTTACTTGCCACAGAATTCCCAGCCTCTGACCTGCTCTTATAGCCACACTATTTGTAGCAAATGGCATGTAAACACCATCCTTGTATACTGGGTGTCAAGGTAGCACAGTGGTTAGCACTGTTGCTTCACAGCACCAGGGTCCCAGGTTCGATTCCCGGCTTGGGTCACTGTCTGTGTGGAGCCTGCATGTTCTCCCCGTGTCTGCGTGGGTTTCCTCCGGGTGCTCCTGTTTCCTTCCACAGTCCTGAAAGACGTGCTTGTTGGTGAATTGGACATTCTGAATTCTCCCTCTGTGTACCCGAACAGGCGCTGGACTGTGGCGACTAGGGGTTTTTCACAGTAACTTCATTGCAGTGTTAATGTAAGCCTACTTGTGACAATAAAGATTCCTCACCAAAGGAACCGCCACAAGCACTATCTGAGTGAAAACTGGGGTTGACCAAGGCTGTGTCATTGTACCAACAGGGCAGGTGATGTACTATGATTACAGAATGTGGAAGCTGCTGGGCACCAGTATGATCCAGGGCAAGCAGGTCTACAATAAGTGTCTTGAGGCTTAGAGCCGTAATGCCATTGAGCTGGAGACCGAGCTGCATGCACTGGATCTCAACAGGGAAGGTGAAGTTACTGGGGTACTTTATTCGAGAAGGCAATCACACACTTTGGAATAAGGTTTTCTAATTTGGCCAGGGACCGGAAGTGTGACTGTTAGTGAGGCAAGTATGGGGACCCAGAAGGCAGGAACAGTTGCAATCGTCCCAACAGATTTGAAATCCTTTCAGCTTGTTTGGATGAGAGTTGGAAATGCAGAATTGATGAAAAAAATGAGCATAGTATCTTGGTACAGGAAGCCATTCAAGTGGAGGGAATACATAGAAATTTAGAGGTAGTAAGGGACAGTTTAGTCAAAGGGATGGACACAGTTCTCTGCAGCTGAGAGTGAGGGTCCAGATGGCTGTGTTGCTTGCCTGGTTCCAGGGCTTGGGACGTCTACTCAGGGCCGAAGAGGAACTTGTAATGTGAGGAGGAAAATCCAGTTGTCCTGACCCACATTGGTATCAACGGCGAGAAGAAGAAGAAAGAGGTTTTGGTGAGAGAGTATGAACAGCTATGGGCCTGATGAAAAACCAGAGCTTCTCTATTATTACCTGAGCCACGAGCAAATTGGCATAAAGAAAGATGAACATGTGGCTCAAAAATTGATGTGGGAAAAATGGGTTTTGATTCATGGGGAAATGGGAGCTGTACTGCAGGGACAGTCTGCACCTGAATGGCGCTCGGTCCCCTGTTCCGGCGAATTGTATAACTAGGACGATGGAATGAGCTTTAAACTAAACAGTTGGGGGAAAGGATCATTTGAGAGGAGAAAGGAAGCATAGAACAGGGCAGCAATTCGGGCAGTGAGTAACTGAGTGTGACAAGAAGGGACAGAACATAGAGTCAGAAGTATGGACTAGCAGATGAGGCTGGAGGTTGCATAAGTTGTTTAAAAGTAAGAGTTTAAGGCCCTCTATCTGAATGCATTCAGCATTTCTAACACAAAATATGAATTGTTCACCGAGACAGAGATTAATATATATATGTTTTGATGGGCATTACAGATGTGGTTGTAAGGTGAACAAAGTTGGAACCTCAATTTTGAATGCATTAGACATATCGGAATGATAAGCTAGGGGGGTAGTTCTGCGAATTAAGGATGACATTAGTTAAGTACTGAGAGATGACCGTCGCTCGAAAGAACAAGGTGTAGAATCAGCTTGGGGAAAGATAAGAAATATTGAAGGTGAGAGGTCACTTCTGGGAGTAGTTTATAGGCCTCTTAATAATTATGCTGTGAGACAGAGCATACAGGAAAAGCTGAATGGATTATGTAAGAAAGATGCAACAAAAATCTTGGGTAACTTTAATTCATGTAGATTTGATAAATCAAATTGGCAAAGGTAGCTTGGAAAATGAATTTATAGTGTTTTCAGGATAATTGCTTGGAGCCAACCAGGGAGCAGGCTATCCTAAATCTGGTGATGTGCATGTGTTAGGGTTAATCATGATAATTAATCATGGTAAAGGAGTCTCCTGATAGTATGTGTGTCCATGGCTAGTTTTTTAAATAGTGTTTTAAACCAAAATGAGGGTAACTATGAAGGGTATGAAGATGGAGCTGGTGGGGTGGCAGAGTGGGGGGTGGGGGAGGTGATGCACTGGGTATCCTGCTGGCAGGGTGAGGGGAGGAGTACTGGCTGGGGTCATATGACTCATAAAGGACAACGGTTGTGGTTGTTGGAGGTGAATCAACTCAGTCCCAGGACATTGCTTCAAGAATTGCTTAGTGTAATGCCCTAAGCCCAAACATGTTCAGCTGCTTCATCAATGACCTTTCTCCATCAGTAGGTCAGAAGTAAGGGTTTTCACTGATGATTGTGGAATGTGCGGTACCATTTGCAACTCCTTTGAAGAAGTCTGTGTGCATATGCAGCAAGACCTGGACAACATTCAAGCTTGGGCTGATAAGAGACGAGCAACATTTGCACCACCCAAATACCATGCTGTGACCATCTCTAACAAGAGAGAATCTAACTATCTCTCCTTGACTTTCAATGATATTATCATTCATTGAATCCCTGTTTATGTTGTCAGTATTTATATGGCTGATCCAGTTAAGTTTCTGCTAATTGGTGAGCCCCACAGTGTTGATGGTGGGGGTTTCAGTAAAGGTAATTCTGTTTAACGTCAAGAGGAGAGGATCATATTATCTTGTTGTAGATGTTTAAGGCATGACGTTTGTTTGGCATGAAAGTTGCATGTCCACTTTTCAGCACAAACCTGCATATTGTCCACATCTTACTTCACGCAAGCATGGATTTCAGAAATTTTAATTTCTATTTACAACACACTCCGTTTAGGACTACCCCATGACCACAACATCAAGATGCCAGGATTGCAAGAACAGAGTTTTTAGAGGAATGTAGGCCTGGATAAGATTATTGAGATTGGGAAGTGCAAGGCCCTAAAGGGATTTCAATATGAGGAAGAACATTTTAAATTGAAGTTCTTAATTCGACCAATTAGTTAGTTAGCTCAGGGGTGATGGGTGAATAAGACTTGTGCAAGTTAGGAAAAGAGCAGCAGGTTATGAAGGGTATAAGGCTGTCTGCGAGAGTATTTGAATGGTAAGAAGTTATAAAGACATGGATGTGCTTAAGAAGTGGTCAGAAACTCAGTTTGGGGGTAAATAGAATGCTGAGAATTGGAACAGCTGAAGCTGTGGCCTTAAACAGAATGAAATCAGTGACAAATGGAGGAGTTTGTAGGAGGGTTCTTGTATGATGGCTTTGTTCTTTTTTATGTTTAGTTGGAGGGGCTGTGAGCAGTGATGGAAAATTAAGTGTTGTCAGGATTATGTGAAACCTGAAGCCATATCTTCAGGTAATGTAATTGAGAGTAACTTTGAGTAAGAGGAGGGCAAGCGATGAAATGGTGCAGGAAGAGCACCCTTGCTGTTGGTGCTTTGACTATGATTGGATAATTAAGAATGGATACATGATTGATGATGCCCCTAGGCTGCAGGAGGAAGGATAGTACATCACGGTCACAACCAGAGTTATTCAAGTTCTCTAGATTTGAGTTTCAAATGTGGATTTGCAGAATAAATGAACATGGATTTGGGAAATGTTGACATTTTCAAGATATTAGCTTCTGTATACCTGTGCCAAGATGTATCTGTTCGACACCGATCCTGGTACTCCAAGATAAATGCAAAGTACCATACTAACTTGGACTTGAGTAATGTTTCTGGATTAGTGTACGCAACGCATTGCCATCACTGAATCTACTGCCATCAATATCCTGTAGATTAGCATTGACAAAACCTTAACTGTGGCAGCATGACCAGGTCAGAAGCTAGGCATTCTGAGGCGTTTAACTCATCTTCTGACTCTCCAAAGTCTGTCTACGAGGAGTGTGATGGAATATATTCCACTTGGCTGGATGAGTGCATCTCCAATAATACTCAAAGCTTCACACTACCAAAGCAAAGCAGCATTCTTGATCGACAACCCTTAAATACTCACTCCCTCCATCCCTGACACAGTACCAGTAGTATGTACCATTTACAACATGTACTTTACTGCAGCAACTCTCCTTTGACAGAATCTTCCAAACTCTCGGCCTCTACCACCTGGAAGAACAAGGGCAGCAGACTTATGTTCTTATGCTCTTATGGGATATGGTGTACGGGCTGGAGAGTGGAGCTGAGTCCACAAAGATCAGCCATGATCTCATTGAATGGCGGAGCAGGCTCGAGGGGCCAGATGGCCTACTCCTGTTCCTAGTTCTTATGTTCTTATATGGGAATTCATCATCGCAAGTTCCCCTTCAAGTCACAACCAAACTGACTTGAAAATATGTAATCTGACTTTAACTGTAGCTGGGTTAAAATCTTTGATCTTTCTCCCTAACAACATCGTGGGTGCAACTCCACCATTATTTAATTCAAGAAGGTGGATCACTACCTTCTAAGAAAAATTTGAATACTGTATTTGAAGGGAGTAATTTCAGTGCCAGACCAGTGAAAATAACCATTTTATTGCTGATGTTTTGTAGCTCTTAAAATATCAATATTTTGAACAGGTTTTTTTTAAACGTACTGGGGCGACAAAGTTGCATTCAAGTTATAGATGCACAATAGATTTTAATGTGTTGCGAGCTTGAAAATCAGTTAATTTTATGTAGTCCAGAGATACTAAAACTAATCCATATAACAAACAGAGGGTGATGCAGTTATAGCTGATCTGTTGCCCTAGTTCTAGCAATTGGAGGAAGAAAATGAACTGTTGACAGATGCTAATTTCCTTCATGGAAAGTTCCTATATTTAAGTTCCTCTGTACTCCAATATTTAGCTCTAATTTTTTCCACTTTATTAAAGTGTTTGATTCGTGTTAATATAACAGTTAAACCTTGAAGTAGGTAAACTCTTGGGTTAAAGACCAAATCTTATTGGAATGAGGCATCTTGTGCCTTGAGTTGTTAGTTGGACATTTTCCCTCAGCTTTCAACGCAAATATTATTTGTGCCCATAGCTTGCTGGAAATGTAAGCTGATAATGCCACACAGAGAGCAACTTGGCATTTGGAATCTTGATGCATGACAGGGATAACAGTATATTTCCTTAACCAGCCGGACCTAAGAATGGGGAGTGAAACAAGGGAATGAAACGGACTGGGGAAGAGGGTGAATTAGAATAATTTTCAAGAATGAGATACAGAAGATCATAAGTAATAAGAAGAATAGAAAGAAAGCAAGAGAAAGAGCGATTGGATAAGACAACTAGAAAGGCCAAAAGGGAAAATAAGAAAAATAATTTAAAATTAAATAGTGTAAGAAGGTATGTACTGCATTCAGAATTAAGGCTCAACGCTTTAAATTGTTTTCATTTTGGCCAGAAAGGTTGATTTTTGAAGCCATGTATCATATTGGTAAAAGGATATTTGTGGTGTGAAATATAAGCTCTAACTTTCTGTGGTGCGTTTGTTGGCCAGTTAATGCGCATAGCAAGTTCCAAAATAAAGGACCTACCTCTTCTGTGTGAGACAAACAGCAGATCATGGACTGGTGTGGGCAAAATGAGAAAGGGTCCTCCTGGACAGGTCTACATAAAGCATTGACATTTACTCCAAATGTGGTGCTCCATTTTCTTTGACCTGGTCCTCCTGGACAGGTCTTAGAACCTTCTGGAGGTGGCTAATATATAAACCACCCCACTCGTTGCCCACCTCCCACCCCACATGTCAGGTGGGCCTGTCACCTTGGCACCTGGTAGAACCTCAACCATTCATAAATGATCCATCACCGCATGAGGCTGAAGGCTTTCTGGGGTCAGACGCGCTGAACCAGAAGGCTGTTTTCTTGCCTCCAACCTATTAAGGGCCAGTTGGCTATTAAATGGCTTTGGGGCAGCTGGTGTTCCCCACGGCTTTTCAATCAGGCGAGCGCAAAATCCAGTTACTCTTACAACTGAATCCTGCATTTTCAAACTCAAGCAGCCCAGCTGTTGTACTGTCATGACCTAGGACCATAACCCCAGACTGCCAAAGCACAGAACTCTCCCTAAGTATAGCTAAACTTAATTCTGCTCCACCCCTGTCAGTGTTGGGTAACTATATATTGATAGGTGTATCTTGCATGTCATCCTGACGTGTACCTCGGCTTTATAAGTGATGAGGTATAAGGACTAAATATTTTTTCATCTACTAAATGTATAACATAATTTAAAAATGCATTACCAAATATGCATCACTCATTTATATTTTCACAGAATTATTGAGTTGTGGAAATCAATTCCCTTAAAGCTCCAGAACAAATCTGAGTACCATTGACTAAAAATAGAAATTGAATTATTTAGCCATTGTAAATGTCTGGCCCTGATGTGCACTGTGTGGCATAAACATTCATGTTATTATGTAAAGAGTGAATTCTCTAATGTTATGAGCAATACATAGTTGTTTTCCTTGTTAAAAATAACAAGGTTGCATCTTGCTGTATTTGTTTCTACTCGCCCTACATCCTAAAATTAATGAATCTATATTCTAAATTCCTATAACAGTCAGCTACAGAATCACTGAATTGTTATGATGCAGAAAGAGGCCATTTGGCTCATCCTGTCTGCACCGGCTTTCTTAATGAGCATTATTTTGTTTTAAAAGGATTTTTATTCATCTAACTTTCAACATTTTCACAATACAACACCCAGACAGCCCCAAACAAACATCCAAGACATCCCACCCCCACCAACAGTCAAAGGTAACCAATTCCCCAAAATGCATAATAAACAAACCCCAATAATTGTAGAAACCCTCCTTAATCCCCCTCCGTTCGAACTTTACCTTCTCTAGGGTCAAGAACTCCAGTAAATTCCCCTGCCACACCAAGGCGCAAGGTGGAGCGGCTGACCTCCAACCCCAAAAATCCGCCTTCGAGCGATCAACAAGACGAAGGCTAAGACATCTGGCCCTGCGCCCGCCTACAGCTCGAGCTGGTCCGACAGCCCGAATATGGCTTCTAGGGTGCCTGGGTTCACATCCACACGCAAGACCCCTGAAATTGTCCTGAATACCGACCTCCAAAAATGTTCTAGTTTCGGGCAGGACCAAAACATGTGAACGTGATCCGCAAGGCCACTCCCACACCGCTCACAGGTATCCTCCACCCCCCTCGAACAGCCGGCTCATCCTTGATTTAGTGAGGTGTGCCCTATACACTACCTTCAGCGGTATCCGCCATAATCTTGCACAAGAAGTCGAGGCATTCGCCCTCCATAGCGCCTCACATTACAGTGATATGCTCCTCATCGGCTACCTACAATGCTACAGACCAAGAGCTCGATTGCGAAATTAGCCAGAGCATCTCCTCACTAGAACACACGTCCTTGGAGCAGGAGTAGGCAATTTAGTTCCCGAGCCTAACACCTTCACTGATCATGGCTGATCCCATCCTGGCCTCAACTCCACCGTCATCCCGTTCTCCATAACCCTTCAACCCATTACAAATTTAAAAATATGTCTCACTCCTCAAATTTACTCACTGTCCCTGCATCCACCGCACTCTGGGGTAGCAAATTCCACAGATTCACAACCCTTTGGGAGAAGTAGTTTCTCCTCAAATCTGTTTTAAATTTTCTACCTCTTATTCTAAGACTATGACCTCTCTTTTTAGAATGCCCCACAAGAGGAAGCAAAAGCTCCATGTCTACTTTATCGATACCATTTAGCATCTTCTATACCTCAATTTGATCTCCCTTCACTCTTCTAAACTCAAGAGAGTATAGGCCTAAACTTCATATGACAAACCCCTCATCTCTGGAATCAATCTAGTGAACCTCCTCTGAACTGTCTCCAATGCTGCTACATCTTTCCTCAAATAAGGGGACCAAAACTGTGCACAGTATTCCAGGTGCAGTCTTACCAATGCCTTGTATAGTTGCAACAACCTCCTTACCTTTATACTCAATTTTCTTTGCTATAGCTGCCAGAATTCCATTTGCTTTCCTTATTATCTGCTGCATCTGCATGCTCGTTTTCTTAGACTCATGCCGAGGACACCCAGACCCCTCTGCATCGGAGCACCCCAAAATCTCTCCCCATTTAGATAATAAGTAGCCTTTCCATTTTTTCGACCAAAATGAACGGCCTCACACTTAGCTATGTTAAACTCCCATCTGCCACATTTTGGCCCACTCTCCTAACCTATCTATAACCTATCCATTTGTAAGGTTCTTATTTCCTCACTGCAACTTACTGTCTCACCTATTTTTGTGTCATCTGCGAATTTGGCTATAGAACCTTCAATCCCTGTATCCAAGTCATTAATATAGATTGTAAATAGCTGGGGCCCAAGGACCAAACCCTGTAGCACCCCACTAGTTACATCTTGCCATCCAGAAAAAGACCCATTTGTTCCGACTCTCTCCTGTACGTCAGCCAGTCTTTTATCCAAGCTAATAAGTTACCCCTAATCCCATGTGAATGAACCTTCTGTGCGGCACCTTATCAAACATCTTCCGAAAGTCCAGATATATTACATCTGCAGGATCCCCATTATCCACTTTGCTCAAGCAAATTAGTCAAACATGATTTGCCCTTCATAAAACCATGCTGACTCTGATAGATAGCACTTTGACTTTCCAAATGTCCTGATATTATGTCCTTGATAATTGATTCTAACCATTTTCCAACAACAGATATTAAACTAACTGGTCTGTAATTTCCCACATTCTGACTCCCTCCCTTTTTAAATAAGGATGTTACATTAGCATCTTTCCAATCCACTCGGTGTCCATGGAATTTTGGAATATTATAACCAATGTATTCACTATCTCTGCTGCCACTTCCTTTAGCACCCTAGGATTGTAGGCCATCAGGTCCACGGGACCTATCTGCCCCCAATCCCAAGTGTTTGTTTAGTATTGTTTCCCTATTTATGCTGATTGTTCCAAGTTCCACCCTTTCTATTACCTCTGAATTGCCTGTTCCGATAGGAATGGTACTAGTGTCCTCCACTGTGAAAACTGAGGCAAAGTATTGATTTAGCCTCTTTGCCATTTCTGTGTTCCCCACTATTAACTCACCAGTTTCATCTTCCAAGGGGTCAGCATTCACCTTAGTGACTCTTTTCCCTTTTATGTACCTTTAGAAGCTTTTGCTATACTTGTCGCTGTTCTGTGCTAGTTTTTTTTCCGTAATTTACCTTGGCTCCTTTTATTACTTTTTTAGTATCCCTTTGTTTATGTTTGAAAGTTTCCCAATTTTGTCCATCTTTGGATCCAACACCATATTCAAATCTCCTCCTATCAGCTCATGGGTATCCGTATCCTGGATAGCACTGATCATCTTTTTTGCAAACCCCGTATCATCCCAGCTGGGTGGGACCATATGCGCTTACTAATGCCACCAGCCTACCCTCCAGTGCACCCATCACTACTATGTACCTGTCCCCCTCGTCCGCCACCTCCGACTCCATCTGAAACCGTACCCTCTTGCCTACCTGTACTGCCACACTCTGGGCCCTACTGTCAAACCCCGAGTGGAATACCTGACTCACCCAAATTCTCCTAAGCCTCACCTGATCTTTCACCCTCAGATGTGTCTCCTGCAGCATCACTACATAATAATAAGAATCTTTATTGTAGGCTTACATTAACACTGCAATGAAGTTACTGTGAAAAGCATCCAGTCACCATGTTCCGGCGCCTGTTCGGGTACACAGAAGGAGAATTCAGAATGTATAAATTACCGAACAGCACGGCGTTAGGGACTGGATGGAGGAAACCGGAGAAAACCCACGCAGACACTGGGAGAACATGCAGACTCCGGACAGGCAGTGACCCAAGCCGGGAATCGACCCTGGGACCATGACGCTGTGAAGCAACAGTGCTAACCACTGTACTACCGTGACACCCGGTAGCCTTCAAGCTCTTCCAATTCCCTCTTCCACAGCCCAATTCCAGGAACAAAAATAACCCACAAAGGTCTCCGCCACCTCCACCATTGTAAGTCAACCTCAACTTCGCGGGTTAGACCACGCGGGTTAGACCACTCCAAACCGCACGCCTTTGCTGTAGAGTGCCGCCTTCACCTGTCCGAAAGCTGCCCGCCTTTTCGCCAAATCCATCGTCAAATCTTGGTAAATTCATATACCAACAACTTCCCATTTCACCCCTCACCTTTGCTTGCCCAGTTTAGGACCTTTTCCTTGGTACGATACTTGTGGAAGCGAAGTATAACTGCTCTTGGCAGCTCATCCGCTTTCGGCTTCGGCCTTAGCGACCGATGTGTCTGTCCAGCTCTTATCAGAAGAGTTCTTCTCCCTCCCCCATCAACTCCGCCAGTATCTTTGTGAGGTATTCGGTCTGCTTCGGGCCCTCCTCTGGCAGACCCAGGATTTTGCCTCTTTGACCTGTTCTCCAGGTCCTTCACCTTAGCATTGAGTGCTTTATTAGCCTCCACCACCCTCCGCAACTCCTCGCCTTGATCTGGTCACTGTGCTGCGACAAGCCTCTTCCATCCCTTTCAATTTCTCTCCTTGCTCTCTTATCTCGGCCGCATTCACCGGGGCCATCGCCTCCTCCACCCACGTTTTCATCACAGCCTCATTTCCCTTCGCATCACCTCCTTCGCTTGGTGAACAAACTTTCAAATTCTCCAGCCATCACTTTGATCAGAGAATCCAATGTGAGGGGAGCTGCGCCGCATTGTGCTCCTTCCGCCACCTTTTTTTCCGCCCGAGACATCGACTCACTCGACAGATTTTTATTTGCCCCCTTCTTTCATAGAATCACAGAATTTACAGTGCAGAAGGAGGCCATTCGGCCCATCGAGTCTACACCGGCCCTTACAAAGAGGACCCTACTGAAGCCCACGTATTTATCCCTATCCCCGTAACCCCCACTTAACATTTTTTGGACACCTAACCCGCACATCTTTGGACTGTGGGAGGAAACCGGAGCACCCAGAGGAAACCCACGTAGACACGAGGAGACGCAGACAGTGACCCAGCTGGGAATCGAACCTGGGACCTTGGAGCTGTGAAGCAACTGTGTTAACCACTATGCTACTGTGCTGACCCCGCCGTTCTTCTTCTGGGCCTTTGACATCACAATATTTTCCTACGCCGATTTATTCAAAAATTGCCCCTGGGATTGGGCATAAAGTTCAAAAATACCAAAACTTCAAGTAGGAGCTTCCCCACGTGTGACCTCCGCTTGGATTTTCACCAAAAGTCCTCCAAATGAGCATTATGGCTCCATGCCATTCTTCTGCATTTTCCTCATACCCATGCACATTGTTTCTATTCAGATAACCACCTATTGCCTTCTTGAATGTCTTGATTGAACCTAGTTCCACCACTCTCCCAGGCAGTAATTCCCGACCCAAACCATTTGTTGTGTGGAAAAGCTTTTTTTCACATTGCATTTGCTTCTTTTGCAAATCACTTTAAATCTGTGCTCTCTTACTCTTGATCCTTTTACGAGTGGAAACAGTTTCTCACTCTCTATTCTGTCCAGCCTCCTCATGATTTTGAATACCTCTTTTTTAAAACAAAAATCCTCTTAACCATCTCTTCTCCAAGGAAAACAATTCCAACTTCTCCAATCTATCTACATGACTGAAGTATTTCAAATCATTCTAATGACTTCACTGTTTTCCTAAAATGTGGTGCCGGAACTGGACACCATACTCCAATTGAGTCGAAAACAGTTTTTTTGTACAAGTTTAACATAACTTCCTTGCTCGTGTACTTGCTCCTCTTAATAAAGCCCAGGATACTTACTATATGCTTTACTAATTGCTTTCTCCACATGTCCTGTCACCTTCAGTGATTTATGCACACACACATCCAAATCTCTTTAATGTTGTATCTCTTATTTTATATTGCCAGTCCACGTTCTCCCTACCAAAATGCATCACCTCATACTTCTCGGCATTGAAATTTATCTGCTACCTTTCTGCTCACTCCAACAACTTGTCTCTATCCTTTTGCAGATCTACACTGTCTTCCAAGTTAACATGTTTCCCAATTTTGTATCATCTGCCAACTTTGAAATTGCCCCCTGCGCACCAAGGTCTAGACCATTAAGAGATATCCGGAAAAGCAAGGGTCCAAATATAAATCCCTGGGGAACTTCATTGCAAACTTTCCTCCAGCCTGAAAAATATCCACTGACCATTACACTTTATTTCCTGTTACTCACCCAATTTTGTTTCCACACTGCTACTGTCCCTTTTAGTCCATAGCTGTGACTTTTCGCAAGTCTGTTGTGTGGCATTATATTTTTGAAAGTCCACATGCACCACAACATCATTACCCCCATTAACCCTCTGTTACCACTTCTGAAAACTCCACCAAGTTAGTTGAACACATTTTCCCTTTTAAAATCTATTTTAGCTCTTCCTAATCGGCCCACATTTTTCAATGTGACTATTAATTCTAACAAAAGTAATTGTTTCTCGAAGCTTCCCCACCACCAAAGTTAAACTGACTGGTCTGTAATTGCTGGCTCATCCTTGCAACTTTTTCTGAACAAAGGTGTGATGCCTGCAACATTCCTATCTTCAGGCAGACTAAATTATGACCTGTGCCCCTCCAATTTCCACTCTCTTCTTTCAATATCCTTCGATGCATCTCATCAGGCCCCAGTGCTTCATCAATTTTAAGAACGCGGGATCAGGGTACTGAACTGTATGATCATAATGAATGGCGGATCAGGCTCGAAGGCCCGAACAGCCTCCTCCTGCTTCTATTTTCTATGTATGTTTCTATGTAAGTACCAACAATTTATCCAATATCTCCTCCTTATCAACTTTGAACCGTTCTCGTGAATTTCCTCCTTGGTCACCGTGGGTAGCGTCTATCTCCTTAGTAGATGCAAAGTATTCATTTAATACCTCAGCCATGCTCCCTGCCTCTGTGTAAAATTGCTTTTAAGTCTCTAATCGTCCCAACTCCTTTTACTATTTACATACCTATAGAAAACTTTGGGCTGGCTATCAGTCTTTCCTCATAATTCCTCTTGGCTGCTCTCATATCCTTATTCACAGCCCGTTCCTCCACCTTGAATCGTCTGTATTCCACTTGGTTCTCAATTGTATTTTCTACCTGTCATAAGCATGCTTTTTCTTCTTCTTCTTAATTTCGAACGCCTTATTCATGCAGGCAGCTCTGGATTTGTTTGCCCTACCTTTCCCTTTTGAGGGAATGTACCTAGTCTGTGTCCAATTTGTGAAGGTATCCCACTGTTCAGCTACAGGTTTCCCCACCAGCCTTTTGTTCCAGTTTATCCGGCTCAAGAACCAGGTCTAGCAGGGCATCCTATCTATTTGGACTGGACACATGCTGTTGTAGAAAATGCTCCTGAACATAATCTAGCAACATTTGCCCCTCTCCATCCTTTATACTGTCACGGCCCTCTGTCTATATTTGGGTAACTAAAGTGCCCATTACAACTATATTAAAATACTACAATGTTTGCATCTCTCTGTAATTTCCTGCAGATTTGTTCCTCTATATAGGGGTGGTCTATTGACTATGCCAAGCAATTGTACTTTTTGTTCCTTAGCAATAACCAAATAGATTCTGTCCTTGAACCATCTGGGACATCCTCTTTCTCCAAGCACTGCCATGCTCTCCTTAACCAATACTGTCACCTCTCATGTGTATTTCCAATAGTCCAGACTTGGTGTCAGCAGCAAAAGTTTACAACGACTCACACGTTCCATGGACTTGGGAGTAGAAACTGACTGAAACAGTCTGGTGCCCTTTACAGGGAATAGTGGACTTGTTTGAAGAAGGCAGGCAACAGCATGTATCCTTAACCAATAGTAAGGTAAAGTCGCCATAGTCCCAGATGACCATAGGCTGCTTTTCCCTTTGAGGTGGTGGTTTAACCTGAGGATCACCACACCTCAGGCAAGAGGCAAGGTTGAGAAGGGAGGCCTTCATGAATAACTTCAGCAAGTACGGAAATTGAACCTGCACTGCTGGCCTTATTCTGCATCACAAACCAACTGTCTAGCCCACTGATCTAAATCGGATTATCAGAGTCATGCAGGTTTCGAATTGGGACGTGTAAGCTTGAATATTTCTGTAAAATGTGAAGGAAAGTGAGGGGGAAGGGAATATGGGATATAAAGAGACGTACAGGAATTGAGGAAATACTTTAAAGGTTATTTTAACTTTTTAAAAACATCTATTAAAATCTGAAGTGAGACATCCCACTTGCAATTAATTTTCAGTGCCAGAGGAATAATTAAGACCTTTCACTCCAGTAAATGTTTACTTGTGCTTGAATGGGCAAGCCCTTACCTTTTCTGCTGTGTTCATTAGATATCTAATGGTTAAGTACAGCAAATTCGTGTCCTTGCTTTTATTTTAATGCCAATTCTATCGGAGAGATACCGGTGTGGCAAAGCTTGTATATCTGTCGGATAAATCATACAGTGACTTCCGGATTCCCTCACTTAGCTGAGCATCTGTGTTTGCCAGAAATTGCAGCCAATTTATTGCATAATAATGGTGAATGCTGATGATCTCACTTAATATACAATCTGGGCTTATATAGTTTTTTGATTACCAATTATGATGTTTTTCAAGTTAATGCTTTTTCATTCTTCAATATCTGATCAATCTAGCTTGTATTCACAGTAATCCCGAATCTAGATTATGCCTGCTCAACTGTTTGTTTATAGACCAGGAATAAAGTAATGTTCCTCTTTTTTAAAGAACAATAATTGCATTCACAGCAAAGGCAAGTGAGAAAAACTGGATATTAGAATTTGTTACTTTTGAAGCAAAACTGCAGCTACTGCTTTTGAGATCATATTTTATTTCTGATGTTGATATTTTGTTAGCTTGAAGAAATTATTTTGCAATTAAGCTCATCAACAATAAATTATTGTATGAAACAATTTAAATCTGGTCCATTTAACATAGAAACTAATTCTCATGTACTTGTGCATTTGTTTTCGGAGCAAATGCTTTTGTTTACGAACCGCTATTATTAGTGATATTACCAATTATCTTGCATTGTTTAACGATTGATTTGAATTTCCAGAAAGAACGAAGAAAGATATAACAGCCAAGGGTTCAACTGGATTGGAAATAATATTGTCAACACTTGAGGTAAAGGGCATTTTTTTCTTATCATTTCCTCCTAATACCATGGTTAATGCTTGGAATCATAGGAATCTTTTGCTGAAATAATCTATTCTCCGTAACTTATTTTCCTTCATCCTAAAGAGCTGTGCACACACATTCTTAGTGATATTGTAAGCATGTGGGATGCTATTCATTAAATTGCAAGTTTTGGAGGATTTCAGAAAAAAGGTTTTGTAATTTCCATTATTGAAAAAGAAAAATATTTTGACCTAACACATTTAAAAAGATATTTATTTAGAATAATAATGCTGCTCTCTCATATGCAAGTATTGCTGCTTAACCCACATCTTTCCCATGCTGTTTAATTGAAAGGGGAATTCAAAAAAGGTTCTTCGGGCCATGGCATACTGGAACAGAGCACTGCTCTGGGAACCTGAAAATACATTTTGTTTGCTAACAAGATCATTTTGGTTTCCTTGGGGGATTTTAGCTAGATGACTATCTGACACATATAGGAAAAAATGGTGCATTGTACAATAGTACCTTCATTGCTCATGGAAAGATCAGCAAAGTCCCTGATGAACCATCATGTTTTACTGTATGAAACAATTCATTTGGGATATTTAATTGTGTAATATCTGCGAATAGGTACAGCCATTTTATATCTATTGAAAATAATTGATTGCCCAAATACTCCCTTTGGGTTCAGCAAGTTTTGTCTCAGCCTTCAAGTGATTCTAACCATTCCTTTGTTTACTACAGATTAGAAATGAAGGACACTATTTTCAAGGTTCCTTTATCATGTAAATTGGAAGGATCTTGTTTGGAATAATCCATTTTCTTAAGAATTAACCTGAAATCCTCAGAATAGCTGCCTTCCTCACTTATTCCAGTTTAGACATATGGTAATACAGAACTTGCAATATTGCTGAAAAAAAGAGAGAATTTTTGCTGAAGCTTTTCAACTTGCACTCATTAGGACAATTTCTGTCTGCAAAGAACAGGATCTTGTATATTAACATTTGTAGCTTTCAGTACATGCACATGCACCACACTGCGGGCCTGACTGAGTGGCGTATATCAGAATAAGAAGCAGCCCTTCTAATTTAATCTTAAGACCAAAAGACCAAGGAGCAGAATTAGGCCATTCGGCCCATTGAGTCCGCTCCGCCATTCAATCATGGCTGATATTTTCTCATCCCCATTCTCCTGCTTTCACCCCATAACCCCTGATCCCCTTATTCATCAAGAACCTATCTATCTCTATCTTGAAGACACTCAGTGATTTGGCCTCCACAGCCTTCTGCGGTAAAGAGTTCCACAAATTCACCACCCTCTTGCTGAAGAAATTCCTCCTCATCTCTGCTTTAAAGGATCGTCCCTTTAGTCTGAGATTGTGTCCTCTGGTTTTAGTTTTTCCTACAAGTGGAAACATCTTCTCCACGTCCACTGTATCCAGACCTCGCAGTACCCTGTAAGTTTCAATAAGATTCCCCCCTCATCCTTCTAAACTTGAACGAGTACAAACCCAGAGTCCTCAACCGTTCCACATACGACAAGCTCTTCAGAGTGGTCAAGTCAGGATCAACTGGACCTGGAACTATACTTCGATAAAGAACTGGAATTGAGATCAAAAGTCTCTTAGCTCCCTCAAAAAGGAAAAGTATGTACATCTACTTGTTCTTCAAAATGTAGCATGCGGTGCAAAGTGCAACTTCAGTATTCTCTGATTGAGAGTGAATAATATGTGTACACACATTGGACAGAATTTAGACCCAGTTTCAGCCCACTGGTGTGAAAGCCGTGGAAAAACTGTGTCACCTCCAAGGGGTGTTAAGGAATGGGTTAAGAGACATTTCAATTAGATGTCTCAAGTATGGAGAGACATTAAGCATAAAACAGTTGATGGTAGAATCATTAAAATAATACAGCACAGAAGGAGGCCTTTTGGCCCATTATGTTTGTGCTGGCTCTTTAGTCTAGATTTCAATTAATCCTACTCGCTCTTTCTCCATTGTTCTGTAATTTATATTTCCCTAGAAACTAACTTTTAAATTAATCAAATTATGGTGTGCGATGTACTTTGTATTACTCATAATTGGTTATTACTCTGTACTTTGTATTACTTGGAATCGGTATCAGACATGCTGCTGTGAAGTTAACAGAATGAGTGAAAACTAACTCCTGAAAAGTGAATGCAAAATAGAAATGGAAATTGATTGTTTGAAGTAGAACCTTATTCAATAATGCACTGTGAGCACATCTTGGAAAATTGACCTCGGGGTTTCAAAACGTTTGGTTGCACTGCTATTTCACTTTATAGAGAACGTTTGTTAAGGTACAGAATCTGTGATAATTGCACATAGATAATTGTTGGACAGTTGGTTCTGGTGAGTGATTAGTTGTATTTCTGATCAACTCGGAACCATTAATGTTACTGCCTCTGGATGCTTTTTTTATACAGAATTATGGCACTTGCCCAGCAAATTGTACCACATAGAATCTCTACAGTGCAGATTGTGGCCAATCGCCCCTCTGAAAGAACACCCTGCCTAGCCCCCCAACCCCGGATCTCCGTAACCCCACCTAACTGGAAACTGAGGTTCAATTTACCTTGGCCAATCCACCTAACCTGCATATCTTTGTACTGTGGGAGGAAACTCATGCAGATACTGGGAGAATGTGCAAACTCCACACAGCCACCCGAGGTCAGAATCAAACCCAGGTCCCTGGCGCTGTGAGACAGCAGTGCTAACCACTGTGCCACCGTGCTGCTTCAGGTGGATATTACCTTATGGTAAATGTAAGGATTTGTTGTGGTGCATCCTAGTACGACAAATTACTTACCTTAATCATTGCCTAATTTATATATGGTTTTAATTTCTCCAGTGCTATTTTTGTGATACCAATGTTTCTATTTTGCACGCAGGTGAATAGGGACAAATTATAAAGTATAATTAAAATACATTTATGCTGTCAACCTAGATGTTCAGCTTTTGTGAGTTGAATACTGTGGCATAGACAACCGGGTGGGTGATCCAATTGAAGCAGTTCTCCACAAAGTAGAATTGAATTATAAAATATATTTAAAATTCCTCTTTTTGATATGAAATTGGTACTTTCTGGAGGGGCCATAATAATCTTGATTATTGTCACAAGTAGGCTTACATTAACACTGCAATGAAGTTACTGTGAAAATCTCTTAGTCGCCACACTCCGGTGAAATTAAATTATGTCTTGACTGTGATAGGTGTCATAGCATTTTTCCGAAAACTGGTTTACTGCTCAAGCACAGTAAGATTCCTTTGACTAATGATGAAGAAAAATAAATTGTCTTTTTTCAGACCATTCATGATCTACAGACTACACTGAATATCCTCAACATACTTAATGAACTGGTTTCAGTGGGTGAGTTTGAACAGAATTTGTTTTGTTTAATTGCTCTTAATTTAGAGGCACTTTCTTCTTCCCCATCTTCCATGGTTTCACTTATAGCTACAGTTTGAAAGTATGAAGGAAAACGAGCAAAACAAAAAAGCACAAACATAAGGCTTGTGATGTTACTAATGGTGACTTTGTAGACCATACTGCTTCCCCACTGTAGCAGTGGGTAGCAGATGAAGATACAATTGGATCAGGCTATTGATGGTTCTTTAAGACAGCATTGTCAAGTATTTTAGCTGCCAGCCAGTCACATGTGGCTAATTGGGAATCCAGATGTAGCTAATTGTATTTTAGACTCTTAAATAAAAAAAGAGTAATCAAAACTATGCACGTGATCCCAAGTTATTCACGTGGTTATATAGATATGTTTAACATTCTTATGCATTTGTTAGTAAAATGGTATGACAAAAAGCAGAGTTGTAAGTGCTTTTTTATTATTGTATGTGCTTTGCTTTCTTGGCCAGTGCCTATTGGCTACCTGTTAAATGATGGATGTGTAACAGGAGTGAAAATGTCAAACCCAGCACTTTAACCTGGTGTTATGAGACTTCTTACTGTGCCCACCCCAGTCCAGCGCTGACATCTCCACATCATAAAAGGAGAGAAGCAGAGGGTCTATTGTATCTTGTTCTGCTTGTCAAAGTATTGCTCATAACTGCTGAACAAAAACTTAGAAGCAGCACTAAGGTCTGCTGTGTCTGATAAACTCACCCCGGAATTCCAAACTTTGGTGAAAATACATTATTAAAATTTGGCAGTGAATCGTAGTACATGTTTTGTTTCATGAACTTCTGAAGTAGATTTGCCTGTTCTGTGTACAAGGTGTTTCTACAAAAATAGTGCATGTGGCTAGATTGACATTGTCATAGCCATGCCTGTGGCCATTCAGCGAGCTATTTCTAATGGATAACAATGAGAAGATGTGAAGTATGGTAATTTAAGATATATTGACATCTGATTAATATGGGGATGCAGTTTCAAGTTCCTTAGTCTCAGAAACAAAGCATTGGGTGGGAAGTAGTAGAATAGATGAGTAAGAATAAGGAGAATGGGGCAATAAAAATAACTTAAAATTATTAATAATTCAGATTATCAAAAGAAGCTACAAACTTTCTTTTGTTTATGAACATGAGGAAGCTTAAATATATAATTCCTTGCTTATAATCTGCTACGTTTGGTAGATTCATGGTTGAAATTTCATAAACCAGTTATTTTTCAAAAATATTTGCTTTACTAGAGATTTACACAGTGCATGTATACTTTAGCTTATCTTAATTTAAGTGTGAACACTTTTTTTTTGGCAAGTATTGGAATAAGCATGAAAGAAACAACATGTACCGTAGATAAAATAACTCATTTGTATTTGTTCAAACCTGTCCTGCTTGCTAAAAGTTCAGGAGCACCTGAGATGTGATGGAGATCACGCTCGCCGCAGAATTTGGTTTAGAATAAGGACAAGTATAAGCAGCAGAAATTAATACATCAAGTATTTTAATTCAAAGTGGAATAAAAGATCTTTCAAAAATCACCATTTGCTACAAGAAACATTAGCTAACCCCAAGGATCATTAAGCCATTCCAGACAAATGTGGGATGAGGAAGATCCTTGAATTGACAGCCCATAAATTCTTTAAATTACCTTCCTGCAATTATAACCAAAACCTAGACCATGGGAAGGACATTCTGAGATAGCAACCAAAATTAAATTAACAAATTCCTTCCTTAGCTATATAACTTTTGACACTTAAGATCAAACCATTCGGAATAGTGTCTGTCTGAAACTTGACATATTGAAAATAGACAGGTAGAAAATCTCTCAAACAACTCCCTGCCCGACCATATATAGACACCTGACATGCAAACAGACACAGATTATTAAAGCATATATTGTTGATAAGACAAGAAACCTGACCATTTGGCTATCGGAAATTAGCTAAACATCAAGAGATAACTCTACACAAAATAGGAGAAATTATATATAAAAAGAGGGGCATTTTGGTAGAATTGGTATCTCACTCGCTCCCTCCTGCTGGAGTGGATCAAAGCTCTGTTCTACAGCTTACCTCGTCAAACATAGACCAAGTGGTTTTTGTAAGTATTGCTCTTATTAGCCTTAGTTTATTAGCTCTGATTATGTCACCTTGGCTCACGAGTCGCCAGGTATCTTTCTGATACCGCCACGTGGTTCAAGCTCGAGTTATGATTAATAAGTCAGCACACCGCTTGGTAAGATTGAAATCAACGGTCATTTATTATATACAACAAGTAATGCTTACACAATAATCCTACTATCTATACAGAAACCTATCACTACTGGCCAATACTTAACTTTAGGAAAGGCCCACCAGGTCAGGGAAACGAATGGCTTATCGAATCAGATCTGGCCCGCGGGATTCAAAAAGGCTGATACAGGTCGATGGCTAGGAGTCTTTATCGGGTAGCGATCGCTGGAGTCAAACTTACTGTTTCTTTGTTGATGTTCTTGCGAAGGTCTCGAGCAGGAGAAGAAGGGAGAGAGAGAGCGATCTGAACTTGGCCCCTTACTTTATAGAGCCCAGGGGCTTCCCGCCTCTCGGGGCGGCCCTTGACCCTGAGTCCCAAGTGATTGGACTTGTTCCCAATCACTGGGTTCGATACGTCCAATAACTGGGCGATTCCTCGATCGGGGGGTGGTCGTTCACCTGTCTTTGTTTCGGCCACTGCAGGTGGCGACAGGTCTGGCCCGGCATTCAATTGCTAATATGTTGCAATTGTTCCCGGGGATAGCCGATTAAACTGCAGATGTCTGGGTTGATGTGCTGCTAATGGTCTTGAGTATCGATCTGGGCCGACTTCCCCAGAGCCGAATATGCTATTCTGTCTGCAGCTGTCCGTTTGTGTCCTGTTGGCTGCTTTTCCCATCAGCCTTTTCGGTGAGCCATTTTAAATCGGGTTTTGGCCAAATTAATAGGGAATCAGCCATTTTAGGTGGCTACATAAGTATGTTTCTATTAAACGTCTTAAAAACGTATTAGAAATTGATATGAGATACTTTAGGATTTTCCATGTTTAGATACATCATTCTTTCAGAGAAGTTAGTTTGTTAGCAGATAACAAAGGACTGTTAACAGATAACTAAGGACTGTTAATCAATTTATATTTTTAACTCTGCTATTCTGTATGTGTCAATTGAGAGTATTTTATAATAATACTATTATTAGAAATTAAACTGTGTAGCCTTACTCTCAATAAGTTTTAGATCCTAGACACTTATTTAGGAAGTCTTAAATGACAAGGAGCCACGACTGACGTTGGGGATTTTAGTTATGAGTGATGTATCTGAACTTCTTCCAGGAGAAAGTAACTGAAATCTTGTTTGGCTGTTTGAGACACAGAAAGGCACACTCCCCTCGTGAGAGCTCTTCAGACTCTTAGGAGAGAAACAGATGTCCCTCTTTTGGTGGCTTAACCTAAATAATAGGTTTGTAAGATAGTGTTATCAGATCCGGAGTACCTAAACCCGTCACAGAGAATCGCTATATATTGCAGGCGCGTGCCACCTGGTAATTGAAAAGTCAATTTATAACCGGAGTATGGTTTTAGTGAATGAGGTAGAACAGTCGATTAAGTGTTAGTTGGGGAACATTTAGGGGATGATGAATGTAGTGCCATAAGGTTTAGCTATTGAAGAATTCGGACTTTAGGTTTCCTCTATTTTGGACTGGTCAGAACAGACTGAGGTTCTGTTAATTCAGCAGGACGCCATCTTGGATAATACATGAAAACCAGACATAGCCTATGGAGATATGCCCTATATCTGCTTTGCTCGCTTTCAGGAATACCTCATTGCCATCTTGCATTAGTTCTTACTCGTTAACATTTGTTCCATTTACCTCAAGAAATAACTCATGGCCTTCTGACAGAAACTTTGTTAACTTCTGCTTCATTAATATTTGTCCTGTTGACCAGTGAATATAACTCGGGCAACGGTCAGTGGCCTCTGCCTGGAATAACAGAATCTACAGGGTTTTCAAGATACATATTATCCAAATGGCTTAGCTGATTAACCCTCCTTTAAACCAAAATACTGTTTGTGATAATCATTGATTTAAGGTCTGCGACCAGGCTAACAAAGTACAAGCAATCACAGGAGTGTCAATCCATCAAAGCAACTGGACTGTTCTGCATTTGTTATCAGCAGGAGGAGCAGTTAAGAGAAGACTGGGAGGGGGAAGCATAACCTCAGACGTTCAATATAATGATTGTTCTTATAAGAGTTGCGAAGAATAATTTTTATTAGACTAAACTTTGTAACAATATGTGATTAATTTGAAAAAGTACAATTCTTTCGATTATTATTATTTAACACTATTAACGAAAGGATTTGGAGAGTACTGTAGAATGTCACATTATAAACTGACTATTGCCATACTCTTATATTGTCACTTATATTATATCACTCTGTATAACCTTTATAAACTATGATTATGGCTACACACCTGTTAAGAACTCACTTTGTATAACCTTGAGTATAATTCGTATTGTAATCTTTGTATACAAATATTATGAAACATTCTGTAAACTATGAGCCATTACCATATTATCCTTTGTACTAAAAGTGAAATGATCCAATACAGCTTCTAAGACATAGAAAAAACATAGAAAATACAGCACAGAACAGGCCCTTCGGCCCACGATGTTGTGCCGAACCTTTGTCCTAGATTAATCATAGAATATCATTGAATTTACAGTGCAGAAGGAGGCCATTCGACCCCCTGAGTCTGCACCGGCTCTTGGAAAGAGCACCCTACCCAAACTCAACACCTCCACCCAACACAAAGGGCAATTTTGGACACTAAGGGCAATTTATCATGGCCAATCCACCTACCCTGCACATCTTTGGACTGTGGGAGGAAACCGGAGCACCCGGAGAAAACCCACGCAGACACGGTGAGGACGTGCAGACTCCGCACAGACAGTGACCCAAGCCGGAATCGAACCTGGGACCCTGGAGCTGTGAAGCAATTGTGCTATCCACAAGGCTACCGTGCTGCCCTTAAGAACAAATAAATCTACACTATATCATTTTACCGTAATCCATGTACCTATCCAATAGCTGCTTGAAGGTCCCTAATGTTTCCGACTCAACTACTTCCACAGGCAGTGCATTCCATGCCCCCACTACTCTCTGGGTAAAGAACCTACCTCTGATATCCCTCCTATATCTTCCACCTTTCACCTTAAATTTATGTCCCCTTGTAATGGTTTGTTCCACCCGGGGAAAAAGTCTCTGACTGTCTACTCTATCTATTCCCCTGATCATCTTATAAACCTCTATCAAGTTGCCCCTCATCCTTCTCCGTTCTAATGAGAAAAGGCCTAGCACCCTCAACCTTTCCTCGTAAGACCTAATCTCCATTCCAGGTAACATCCTGGTAAATCTTCTTTGCACCTTTTCCAAAGCTTCCACATCCTTCCTAAAAGGAGGTGACCAGAACTGTACACAGTACTCCAAATGTGGCCTTACCAAAGTTTTGTACAGCTGCATCATCACCTCACGGCTCTTAAATTCAATCCCTCTGTTA
Source organism: Scyliorhinus torazame (assembly GCF_047496885.1). NCBI lineage: Eukaryota > Metazoa > Chordata > Chondrichthyes > Carcharhiniformes > Scyliorhinidae > Scyliorhinus > Scyliorhinus torazame. The sequence goes on along the minus strand of NC_092715.1, from coordinate 161,370,912 downwards.
ATGAACGTGAGCACACCATAGGTCTTCTTCACAGCTCTATCCACTTGAGTGGCAACTTTCAAAGATGTATGAACATAGACCCCAAGATCTCTCTGCTCCTCCACATTGCCAAGAACTCTACTGTTAACCCTGTATTCCGCATTCATATTTGTCCTTCCAAAATGGACAACCTCACACTTTTCAGGGTTAAACTCCACCTGCCACTTCTCAGCCCAGCTCTGCATCCTATCTATGTCTCTTTGCAGCCGACAACAGCCCTCCTCACTATCCACAACTCCACCAATCTTTGTATCGTCTGCAAATTTACTGACCCACCCTTCAACTCCTCATCCAAGTCATTAATGAAAATCACAAACAGCAGAGGACCCAGAACTGATCCCTGCAGTACGCCACTGGTAACTGGGATCCAGGCTGAATATTTGCCATCCACCACCACTCTCTGACTTCTATCGGTTAGGCAGTTCGTTATCCAACTGGCCAAATTTCCCACTATCCCATGCCTCCTTACTTTCTGCAGAAGCCTACCATGGGGAACCTTATCAAATGCCTTACTAAAATCCATGTACACTACATCCACTGCTTTACCTTCATCCACATGCTTGGTCACCTCCTCAAAGAATTCAATAAGATTTGTAAGGCAAGACCTACCCCTCACAAATCCGTGCTGACTATCCCTAATCAAGCAGTGTCTTTCCAGATGCTCAGAAATCCTATCCTTCAGTACCCTTTCCATTACTTTGCCTACCACCGAAGTAAGACTAACTGGCCTGTAATTCCCAGGGTTATCCCTAGTCCCTTTTTTGAACAGGGGCACGACATTCGCCACTCTCCAATCCCCTGGTACCACCCCTGTTGACAGTGAGGACGAAAAGATTATTGCCAACGGCTCTGCAATTTCATCTCTTGCTTCCCATAGAATCCTTGGATATATCCCGTCAGGCCCGGGGGACTTGTCTATCCTCAAGTTTTTCAAAATGCCCAACACATCTTCCTTCCTAACAAGTATTTCCTCGCGCTTACCAGTCTGTTTCACACTGTCCTCTCCAACAATATCGCCCCTCTCATTTGTAAATACAGAAGAAAAGTACTCGTTCAAGACCTCGCCTATCTCTTCAGACTCAATACACAATCTTCCGCTACTGTCCTTGATCGGACCTACCCTCGCTCTAGTCATTCTCATATTTCTCACATGTGTGTAAAAGGCCTTGGGGTTTTCCTTGATCCTACCAGCCAAAGATTGTTCATGCCCTCTTTTAGCTCTCCTAATCCCTTTCTTCAGTTCCCTCCTGGCTATCTTGTATCCCTCCAATGCCCTGTCTGAACCTTGTTTCCTCAGCCTTACATAAGTCACCTTTTTCCTCTTAACAAGACATTCAACCTCTCTTGTCAACCATGGTTCCCTCACTCGACCATCTCTTCCCTGCCTGACAGGGACATACATATCAAGGACACGTAGCACCTGTTCCTTGAACAAGTTCCACATTTCACTTGTGTCCTTCCCTGCCAGCCTATGTTCCCAACTTATGCACTTCAATTCTTGTCTGACAACATCGTATTTACCCTTCCCCCAATTGTAAACCTTGCCCTGTTGCACGCACCTATCCCTCTCCATTACTAAAGTGAAAGTCACAGAATTGTGGTCACTATCTCCAAAATGCTCCCCCACTAACAAATCTATCACTTGCCCTGGTTCATTACCAAGTACTAAATCCAATATTGCCCCTCCTCTGGTCAGACAATCTACATACTGTGTTAGAAAAGCTTCCTGGGCCCACTGCACAAACACCACCCCATCCAAACTATTTGATCTAAAGAGTTTCCACTCAATATTTGGGAAGTTAAAGTCACCCATGACTACTACCCTGTGACTTCTGCACCTTTCCAAAATCTGTTTCCCAATCTGTTGCTCCACATCTCTGCTACTATTGGGGGGCCTATAGAAAACTCCTAACAAGGTGACTGCTCCTTTCCTATTTCTGACTTCAACCCATACTACCTCATTAGGGTGATACTCCTCGAACTGCCTTTCTGCAGCTGTTATACTATCTCTAATTAACAATGCCACCCCCCACCTCTTTTACCACCCTCCCTAATCTTATTGAAACATCTATAACCTGGGACCTCCAACAACCATTTCTGCCCCTCTTCTATCCAAGTTTCCGTGATGGCCACCACATCGTAGTCCCAAGTACCGATCCATGCCTTAAGTTGACCCACCTTATTCCTGATGCTTCTTGCGTTGAAGTATACACACTTCAACCCATCTCCGTGCCTGCAAGTACTCTCCTTTGTCAGTGTTCCCTTCCCCACTGCCTCATTACACGCTTTGGCGTCCTGAATATCGGCTACCTTAGTTGCTGGACTACAAATCCGGTTCCCATTCCCCTGCCAAATTAGTTTAAACCCTCCCGAAGAGGACTAGAAAACCTCCCTCCCAGGATATTGGTGCCCCTCTGGTTCAGATGCAACCCGTCCTGCTTGTACAGGCCCTACCTTCCCCAGAATGCGCTCCAATTATCCAAATACCTGAAGCCCTCCCTCCTACACCATTCCTGCAGCCACGTGTTCAACTGCACTCTCTCCCTATTCCTAGCCTCGCTATCACGTGGCACTGGCAACAAACCAGATTTGACAACTCTGTCTGTCCTGGCTTTTAACTTCCAGCCTAACTCCTAAACTTGTTTATTACCTCCACACCTCTTTTCCTACCTATGTCGTTGGTACAAATGTGCACCACGATTTCTGGCTGCTCCCCCTCCCCCTTAAGGATCCTGAAGACACGATCCAAGACATCCCTGGCCCTGGCACCCGGGAGGCAACATACCTTCCAGGAGTCTCGCTCGCGACCACAGAATCTCCTATTTATTCCCCTAACCATTTCATCTCCTACAACTATTGCTTTTCTCTTCTCCCCCCTTCCCTTCTGAGCCCCAGAGCCAGACTCAGTGCCAGAGACCTGGCCGCTAGGGCCTTCCCCCGGTAGGTCATCCCCCCCAACAGCATCCAAAACGGTATACTTGTTTTGAAGGGGAACGGCCACGAGGGATCCCTGCACTGTCTGCCTGTTTATTTTTTTCCCCCTGACTGTAACCCAGCTATTCTTGTCCTGTACCTTGGGCGTGGTTACCTTCCTGTAACTCTTCTCAATTACCCCCTCTGCCTCCCGGATGATCCGAAGTTCATCCATCTTCAGCTCCAGTTCCCTAACACGGTCTTTGAGGAGCTGAAGTTGGGTGCACTTCCCGCAGGTATAGTCAGCGGGGACACCGGTGGTATCCCTCACTACCCACATCCTACAGGAGGAGCATGCAACTGGCCTAGCCTCCATCCCCTCTTACCTGACAGAATATAGCTGCCGTGTGGACTAACTAGATCTCCGCCCTCCGACTCTGCTCCCAGTCAGCTACACTTTCTGTAAACTCCTGGCTCTCTTCTCACTCTTTGCGGAAATATCGGAAACAAAATGAAAGGAGCACCTTACTCCCTCCTCACCTAACTCCCTCGGTCACCAAACTCTTACTATAGCACTCAAAATGCACCAAATTCAGCACTCCCTCGGTCACCAAACTCTTACTATAGCACTCAAAAGCACCAAATTCAGCACTCCCTCGGTCACCAAACTCTTACTCTAGCACTCAAAATGCACCAAATTCAGCACTCAGTGCAAAAAAAAAGACCTGGAAGAAAACTAGCTGAGGCCCCATGGCTGGGTAGTTGATAAGGAAGACTGAGGATTTGTTTCTTCAGGAATTTAAGCTGCTGGCATCAGCCGTTACCGGAGGGGTTGGCAGCCATAAATTCCTCCCTTACAGGATGAAGCCGTCTCAGGCTAGCGAATGTCTAGGGATGTGACCTGTTATAAATTCTAGCGTTCACAGGAGCATTCTCGAACATTTGGGACAATGACTTCACCATGTAAGCCTTTGAGGGTCTTAAATAAACATTACTTGTTAGGAAAAGGCAACAATACAGAATAGTGGGAGGAGTAAAGAGGAGTGGTAAAGACAGTCAAAAATGTACATAAACCTCTGCTTTTGTGCTTGTAAACGAGATGGGTTTTGACCGGCTCCTTGAGTGAAGGATAGGTAGAATCTCGTCTCCCGGTCGGAAAATCTTCAAAAATGTTTATGAACAGAACCTGCCACGCAGGCCTACTTGGTCTAACACTATAGAAAAGGCAAGGTGCAAACCACAAGAAAAATAAGGGGGAGGGCCAATTTCAATGGGGCGAGAACTGATCTGTCCCAGTTAAATTAGAATCAAAGATTGACAGGCAGAACTGTAATTGAACAATGGGCTGTCTTTAAAGAGGATATAGTTTGGGTACTGTCGAGGTACATTCGCATGAGGAGGATTGGTAAGCCAGACAAAGTCAAAACTCCGTGGATAGTGTGAAAGCTAGATCGTAACATGATGCAGAAAATGGGTGCTTAAGACAGATATCAAGTTGAGAATAGAAAAGAGAACTAGAGTTAATATGTAAAGTTCAGAAGGGAAGTGTAAAGTAATGGAAAAAGCAAAGAGATTATGAGAAGAGACTGATGGCGAACATAAAAGGGAATCCAAAAGTCTTCCAAAAGCATGTAGGAAAGTAAATGGATGGTAAATGAAGGAATAGTGCTGAAAGGGGAATTATGTGTGGACAAAGAAGGCATGGATCATGAACTAAAAACTGCCCCAGAAGTTCCTATTCAAGCCACTGACCATCCTGACTTGGAAATATATTGGCATTCATTCACTGTCGCTGGTTCAAAACCCTGGAACTCCTTCTCAGTAGCACTGTGGATGTACCTACACCACATGGATTGCAGTGGTTCAAGAAGGCAGCTCATCACCTTCTCAAGTACAATTGGGATGGGTAATAAATGTTGGCCGAGTCAGTGACACCCTCATCCCAAGAATTAATTTTTAAAAAAGTGCTTGCATCTGCTTTTGCCAAGGCATAAGATGTTGCCAAAGTTGTAGTGAAAGAAAAGGTAGTTTAGATACAGGCTGAGATAAAAATCATGGCAAAGAGGTATTAGAAAAGCTGGCAGTACGTTTACATTCCCAGGACCAGATCAAGTGTTTTGAGGATACTGAAAAAAGTAAGGGTACAAATTGCAGATGTAGTGGCCAGATGACTGGAGAATTGCAAATGTTGCACCCTTATTCAAGACCAGTCAGTTTAACCTTGGTGAAAAACATTTTAGAAATGATAATCTGGAACAAAAGTAACAACCATTTAGAGAAATGGGGATTCATTAAGGAAATCCAGCATGGATTTGTTTTTTTAATAAATTTAGATTACCCAATTATTTTTTCCAATTAAGGGGCAATTTAGCGTGGCCAATCCACCTACTCTGCACATTTTTGGGTTGTGGGGGCGAAACCCACGCAGCCACTGGGAGAATGTGCAAACTCCACATGGACAGTTACCCAGAGCCGGGATCGAACCTGCGACCTCAGCGCCGTGAGGCAGCTGTGCTAACCACTAGGCCACCGTGCTGCCCTCAGCATGGATTTGTTGAGGGCAAATTGTATGTAACTAACTTGCTTTAGTTTTTAGATCTAGTAACAGAGAGGATTAATGAGGGTGATATGGTTGAAACAATGTACATGGACTTCCAAAAGACATTTGATAAAGTACTATATAATAGATTTATCAGCAAGGTTAAGCTCAGAGAATAAAGTGGTCAGTGGCAGCATGGGTATGAAATTGCCCGAGTGATAGGAAACAGCGTTGTGGTGAATGATGTTTTTTGGACTGCAGGATTTGTACATAGTGGTCAATACTAGGACCATTTTTGATCTATATTAATGACCTAGACTGGGTGTACAGGGCGCAATTTTAAAATTTGAAAATACCACAGTGGTTATAAATAATGTGCTCCATGAGAGGCATAATGAAAGCCTTTAAGAGGACATAGGCTGGTAGGATGTGTGGACTCTTTGTAAATTAAATTTAATGAAGAAAAGTGTGATGTGAATATTTTGGTTAGAAGAGCAAGGAGAGATCATAGAATTTACAGTGCAGAAGGAGGCCATTCGGCCGATCGAGTCTGCACCGGCTCTTGGAAAGAGCACCCTACCCAAGGTCAACACTTCAACCCTACCCCCATAACCCAGTAACCCCACCCAACACTAAGGGCAATTTTGGACACTAAGGGCAATTTATCATGTCCAATCCACCTAACCTGCACATCCTTGGACTGTGGGAGGAAACCGGAGCACCCGGAGGAAACCCACGCACACTGGGAGGATGTGCAGACTCCGCACAGACAGTGACCCAAGCCGGAATCGAACCTGGGACCCTGGAGCTGTGAAGCAATTGTGCTATCCACAATGCTACCGTGCTGCCCGTCCATAATGATAATGTGATATAAAGCATTGAATCTGAAAGGGCATGAGTAGAGAGACCTGGGGTATATGTGCACAATTCACTAAAGGTGACAGGGCTGTTTGCGAAAGTGGTTTATAAAGGATACCGGATCCTTACTTTATAAATAGAGGATTATCCTGCACATAAAAGCAAGGGAAGCTATATTGGTCCTTTTAAAACAGCAGTTCAGCCTCTGTTGGAGTATTGCAACCCATTCTAGGCATCACACTTTAGGAAGGATGTGAAGGCGCAGGAGAGCGTACAGAAAAATATTACAAAAAAGGTTTTGGGTTTGAGAGACTTCAGTTATGAAGATAGATTGGAGAAGCTAAGGCTGTTCTTGAGAGAAGAGAAGGTTAAAAACAGATTTGAATATGATGTTCCAATATCATGAGGAGTCTTGACAGAGTAGATGGGGAGAAACTATTCCTATTGGTGGAAGAATCAAGAACCAGAGGACACTGATTTAAGGTGATTCATGAAAGAGCCCCATGTGGAAGAACATTTTTAAGTAGTGAGCGATTAGGACCTGGAACAGTTTAGGCCTATACTCTCTAGAGTTTAGAAGAATAAGGGAAGATCAAATTGAGGTATACACGATGATAAAAGTTATGGATAAAGTAGACGTGGAGCGGATGCTTCCTCTTCTAGAATGGGAGGTCATAGTCGTAGCAAATTTAAAGGAAAGGTGAGGAGAAACTTCTCCCAAAGGATTGTGAATCTGTGGCATTCGCTACCCCAGAGTGTGGTGGATGCTGGGACTGTGAGTAAATTTAAGGAGGAGTTAGACAGATTTTTAATTGGTAATGGGTTGAAGGGTTATGGAGAACGGGCAGGACGGAGGCGTTAAGGCCAGGATGCGATCAGCCATGATCGAATGGCGGAGCAGACTCGATAGGCAAAATGGCCAAATTCTGCTCCTATATCTTATGAACTTATGGAACGCACTTCTTAAGGGTGTGATGGGGACAGGTTTAATTGTGGTTTTCAAAAGGTAATTGGACAATTACCTGATGAGAGAAGATTTGAAGGAAAAGGCAGGGGAGTGACACTAGCTAATTTGCTGTCAAAGAGTGTTGGCATGAACTCAGTGGACTGAATGGTTCTCTAACCGTTCCAGAAAAATACAATGTAGGATATCCCATTCGAGGATTTGGGGGGGTTTTGCCATAAATTTAGAGTACCCAATTATTTATTTATATTTTCCCAATTCATGGGCAATTTAACGTGGCCAATCCACGTAGCCTGCACATCTTTTGAGTTGTGGGGGTGAAATCCATACAGACATGGGGAGAATGAGCAAACTCCAAACAGTGAGTGACTCGGGCAGGATCGAACCCGGGTCCTCAGCGCAGTAAGCAGCAATGCTAACTCCTGCGCCACCATGCCGCCCTCCATTCGAGGATTTGTAGCACCGTAATGTTCTGCCAAGTCAGTCAGACTTATCTGAAGTGATGCTTTTCTTAGTCTGGGATATTTCAGAATTTCATTGATATTCATTTGAATCCTCACTCTAAGTTCATATTATGGCTATTTCATCCTTCGATAATCCACTTACTTTCTGTTTTATTTTGTGTATGTTATATGCAGATTCTGCCCAGTTAGGTCCTTATTGGTTATCATAGAATTTACAGTGCAGAAGGAGGCCATTCGGCCCATCGAGTCTGCACCGGCTCTTGGAAAGAGCACCTTACCCAAGGTCAACACCTCCACCCTATCCCCATACCCAGTAACCCCACACAACACTAAGGGCAATTTTGGACACTAAGGGCAATTTATCATGGCCAATCCACCTAACCTGCACATCTTTGGACTGTGGGAGGAAACTGGAGCACCCGGAGGAAACCCACGCACACACGGGGAGGATGTGCAGACTCCGCACAGACAGTGACCCAAGCCGGAATCGAACCTGGGACCCTGGAGCTGTGAAGCAATTGTGCTATCCGCAATGCTACCGTGCTGCCCTTTATGAATGGAGACCTCATTTAGTTTGTCACATATTGATATACCGACTGTACAAGTTCAAAGTTTAGTTGAGGTTTGTTACACGGAGAGCTCTTGGTAGTTTTGTCTCAGGTAGTGAAGTACTATTCCTTACCCGAGATCAACCCTATTTAATTTGATGTTCTGGAGTTTTTAGCTAAGGGCATTTTGCTTTGATCAGTAAATAATTATCCTAATGAAGATGCCCCTCCCAGGTAGGTAATTATTTACCTAGTTCACTTTGAGGTGTGATTTGAAATTTAGAAATATGAAAATCTGTTGTCAAGTTTACCCGGACAGTGTTCATATTGCCTTCTGTGACGAATGGAGGGTTTTAGGAATATTGGTTTCCAAATATTGGGACAAGCTAAGAATTAAAATCCTGGGGGTATAGTGTGTTTGGCTGAGTTGGTCATGTTTTTAAAAAGGATTTTGTTTTGTTTCTAGTAAATAGCAGGTGAAATTGACCAGAAGAATGTGGGTAGCCTGGGGAGGTTCCTGGGGAGTTGATGTGCTTTTGCAACCTGCGGAGATTGTGTTTTTCAGCTCATGGAGATGTGGTCATGCTGGGTGGAGCTCAGAAAGGCGAAGAGGTAGTGAGTTCAGAGAAGCTTTGAGAGATGGCTGAGTTCTGATCTGCCTGACTCACACCACAATTTGTTCCAAGTAGGATAGTTTAGAGCATTATTATCTGAAGACCAGACAGAGGCTGAAACAACTGTTGCTAACTTTTGGTTGGTTCAATTGGCTCTGTTTTATAACCTTTGCTCTTGAGTCGCCAGGTATCTTTATGATACCGCCACGAGGTTCAAGTTCAAGTAATGATCAATAACTCAATACACCAATTAGTAAGATTCAAATCAAAGCACATTTATTATACACAGTCAAATCTACCCATGCATAAACTCTACTTCTAAGCTACTTCTACAACGAACAGGCCTATACTTAGCTTCGGACTGGCCCACCAGGTCAGGGGAACAAATGGCCTTTCGTTCGGGTTCTGAGTCTGCGGGATTCAAAAGCTGGTATGGACTGGTAGCTAGGAGCGCCTATCTCGTAGCGAGTGTTGCCTTGCGACTTACGGTCTTTTGGTGGCAGCTGAACAGGTCACTGTCAAGGGTTGGTTCGCGTTGCTGAGTGACCCTGTCAAGAAGGACGGTTTGAACTTGGGGGCTTCACTTTATAGTCTCCAGGGGCTTCCCGCATTTCGGGGCGGACTCCGTACCTGGTTTCAAGTGATTGGACTTTGTTCCAATCGCTTGGTTCGATTTCTCCAATACTGGAGCGGTTCCCTGATCGATGGGCGGTCTTGAGGTGTCCGTTAACCTCTTTTGTGTTGGCTCCAACTGGCGCCGAGGAGTCTGGCTTGGCCTTGTTTATCTCAAATGTTTCGATTGTTCCCGGGGATTGCTCATTACTATGTAGATGGCTGCTACATTATTATGCAGATGGTTGCTGGTATCGATGCTGTCTGGGCTTTTGCAGAGTTTAATACACAGTAAACGTGCACCTGTTAGTTTCTGCCTGTGTTGCCTCAATTTCCCTTCAGCCTTTGCTGTTTCCGTTTTACATTGGGAGTTGGCCAACCCTAGTTGAAGCAACTATTTGAAGATATTCAGCCCGAGTCTGACGAGGTTCCAACCAGTGTCAAATCTGTTTTATAAAGTATTACTCTATGCCCTGTTAATTTTAAGCTGTATGTTTCTTTCTTGTTGTTTAATGGGAAATTGTATAATTGTGTTGAGGGGTAATTGTAAGCTTTTTTTTTCGGGTGTCAAGTTAAAAGTTTAATATTGTATTCATATAAAGTTTTTGGTTTTAGAATTATCAAAGCCCTATTTCTTTTCATGCAATCACTCCTGGAGTGAATCATTCTTTCTGCACAATCTTAAAAATAAACTAAAATACTGGGGTTTGCTCCAGTATCCTAGCCACTCTTGAGGTCTGTTCTGGGATTGTAATACAACTGGGGGCTCATCCAGGATCAGGATCTGGGTCCACGATCAGGTTCTTGAGATTCTTTAAGAAACAAAGACTGGAACGTGTTCCTAACACACAAAAACTGTCCTCTCCAGCTTCCTAAGGCAAGTGGACATAATTCTAAGAAAGACCTCCCATACCAGATATAGTAAAAAAAACAATTATTTATGTTGTTCCCTTATATTGCATCCCATAGCATTTCTACATTCTGTGTGTAAATGTATTGGAATCCTAGGTAATTGCGGTTAACATTGCTGTATTGCTAATGCATATTCAACTTACTCGTGTAGAAAAGGAGGATGCAAGATCTAAGACTGTTGTTCTTTATAGAATGTGCCATTTTAAATATTATAGTGATATATCATGCCTCTTGTGATTTACATACAATGTATTGGCCAAGTTTTATCTGCAAGAGTGAATTTGTAGTAATCTAGACCAATGACAAGGACCAGATTCACCTTTTGCATAAATTAAGAGATTGTCTAGGTAATGTTTGTACAATTTATTGCATTTGTGCAAATGTAAAAATAAATTCGGATTTGTCTTCTAGGAGGAGGACGCAGGTGTGGTGTTTTGGTTTCCAAAGGAGGAAGCCAAATTCTCCTTCAGTTGCTATTTACTGCCAGTAAAGATTCTCCTGCAAATGAAGAGGTTATGATGCAACTACATTCCATTCTGGCAAAGATTGGACCAAAAGGTGATTTTTTTTTTTGTAAATTAATTTAAATGTGAGGATGCCTTAGCAATAAGAAAATGTTTATCTAATCACAATTCCCAATGATAAATATTCTTTTCATGGGTCTATTCTGTTCTTTGAATAATGCTAGACTGACAGGCAGGCCTTGGAATGAAAAGCATCACTTTTCCAACAAAACAAAACACCTGAACATCACAGAATTGTCATCTTCTGTTATGGACAGAGATCCAGAGAGTTGGACTAACTCAGTTCTGATAACGCTACCACTAAATTCAACTGATATGTGTTATCTTCTAATGAAAGCTAGCCAATTGTAGAAACTATTTCCAGGAAGGCGGTTTAGGACAAAGGATTAACAAAGAACAAAGAAAAGTACAGCACATGAACAGACCCTTCGGCCCTCCAAGCCTGTGCTGACCATGCTGCCCATCTAAACTAAAATGTTCTGCACTTCCGTGGTCCGTATCCCTCTATTCTCATCCTATTCATGTATTTGTCAAGATGCCCCTTAAACGTCACTATCGTCCTTGCTTCCACCACCACCTCCGGCAGCGAGTTCATGGCACCCACTACCCTCTGTAAAAAATTTTTAAAAAACAACTTGCCTCGTACATCTCCTCTAAACCTTGCCCCTCAAACCTATTCCCCCTAGTAATTGACCCCTCTACCCTGGGAAAAAGCCTCTGACTATCCACTAACTAGGGTCAGTTTCACATGCTTAGGACTAAATTAATGCAACCAGACTGAATTAATAAACTGAGTATATTAAAATTTGACTGCCATCTAACAAAACTTAATACTTGAAAGTGATATTTACAACTTGCAAGAGTTCAAACATCCCCAAAGCTACAAGGCAATATGTGGTGAAACTGGTGAGAGCTTGTATTTATTCCCCTCATTTGTGTTCTTCAGGCTAACTAAGCCACGTATGAACACGCAACATCTGCACTAAGCAGAAAGTCCAAACCAGTTGTTTTCTTCAGAGCAAAAGCTAAGAAGGGTTGTTTAATTCTTGCAATGCCTGACCCCTCAGAAGCCCATATTCTTAAATTTATGTGATTCTGGTCACCATATTATAAAAAGGATATAGAGCCACTGGAGAGAGTGCAAAATGATTTACAAAGATGATAGAAACAACCTTGCAGTTTTGTTAGGAAAGAATGAACAAAAGATAGGGGTAACCTATTGGACGTCTTTAAAACTGAGTGCTTTTGATAAAATAGACAGACTAATGGGAAGAGGAAAGTTAGAGGTTATCATCATAAAATAGTCACCAATAATCCAGACAGTGGTGAGACTACAAGGAGTTGCTGAGGCAAATAGTACTGTTGCAATAAACAAAAAACCTGATCGAGAAATGAGAATAGGGGATCTGCTTGTTGAATTAAATGAAGAATGGTAGGAAGAGGATTGAATGAAGTACAGGTCTCAGCATGGATTGGTCCAAATGGCCTGTTTATACTCTATACATTCTATGTAATGATCACAGACATGAAAGAAATTCTGAAAGTAACTTTTTATTTGCAGTACATTTTAGTGAGTATTGACTCTTATCTGTTTTAAAAGGTAATAAGGTGCACTTATCACTTTTTCTCATTACACCAATGTGTGTAGTTTTGTATCTAAAAATATAAAGTACAACATGTGGGAATTGTTAATGAATGTTGGTATTAATAGTTCTAGGTTATATTACACGAGGGAGATATTAGGAAATTGGTCCAGAAATTAGATTGAAGATGCAGCAGGCAATTTAGGTGTTAAACTGACTGAGGGAAAATACTGATAACATGGAGTCAAAGGGGACATCCATACCAGCCGAGTTGCATTGTCCCACAGATTTGGTTAGTGGGAATTCACAGGGTGCCGCAGATCCATTGTTCTTCGGGACACTCCTGGATAACCAGCTATTTGCCCATACAGAGTCTGATTACCTCTTTGTCCCTCATTGGGAGGTTTGTTGCAAATCCATAGCATGATTCCATTCTTTTGTTTAAATGGGAGTGGGCCATCACACTGTCAAGATAACGATTCAAGCCTGGAAACCCCAGAAGAGAATCTTTGTTTGAGGGATTGGGCGAAGCTGAGCGAGCGAGAAATAATCCTGTTTTAAACAGGTAGAGGAGAATGCTTTGGAAATCTGCCAGGAGAGATCATGAAAGTTACCTCAGGCAGGCTTTGGAAAAGGTTTCGGAACGAATGTCCCTAACAGTAGAAAAATTGCTTTGTTAAATATGCAAGTATTACCTTTGCCTTCCTATGTAAGTGGAACAATAGCTGCATGTTCATGTAAAGGGCTGTTTAATGGGAACTACAAGGTCACAAAACTACAGATAATCTGTTATTGTTAGGATTGAAGTTTAAAAGTTTAAATATTGTTTTCTTATATAATAAAGTTTGTTTATAAAATGGCCAAGCCCTATTTCTTATCATCCCTTGAACAAATCAATCTTTCCGCACCGTCTTAAAACTTTACAAAGTTCCGGCTCTGGCCAGCCTCTTAGCCATTGTTGAGAGCTGACCAGGTGTCTGTAATAGTTAAAAGATTTAGATTTAAACAGGATTCGTATCTCTGCCAAGTATCTATTTAGTATGAAATCACTCTTGCATATGGTACAATACAGTCATGTTTTCATGTAAGTGACTTTGTGCCATGTAATTCTTACCTCCTGTAAGTATCACCAGTTTCCCAAAAGTCTAATAATTCTCCCCGTGTCTGCGTGGGTTTCCTCCAGGTGCTTCGGTGTCCTCCCACAAGTTCCGAAAGACATGCTTGTTAGGTGAATTGGACATTCTGAATTCTCCCTCTGTGTACGCGAACAGGTGTTGTAGTGTGGCGACTAGGGAATTTTCACAGTAACTATTGCAGTGTTAATGTAAGCCTACCTGTGACACTAATAAAGATGATTTTTATAATAATTTACATTGTTCTCTGATATTTAAAAGTTTAATTCAAATAAAATCTCATATACACATTGAAATGATAAACAATTACACAATTATTTGTTCCTTTAGTTAAACTAAAACTATCTTAAGGAAAGAACTGAGTTTGTCAGACATTATTCTTTATCTTTGTTTCTGAGTAGACAAAAAATTTGGAGTCAAAGCCAGGATTAATGGAGTCTTGGGCATAACTTTGAGTTTAGTGAAACAAAACCTGCAAAGCCCCAAGCTGATTTTACCTTGTCTGCAACTGCTTCGGGTTTATTCCAGCAACTGTAAGTAGACAACAGGAAGCATTCTCACAGTTACATATACATATAGTAGTCATTTTATGAGTGACTTGCATCTGTCTAAAGTAATGTGGACGTAAGGAAAGGACAAAAGTCAGTTAATTTGATGGCCGTTTAAAGATTTTGAAAATTAGTTTATTTTATTGAATTGGATAAGAGAGTGGGCCATCACAATATTCATCCACTTGTGATTTGAGTGTGGACTTGACAAAGATGGAATGCAGTCATATATGTAAATGTTCCTTGGCTTCAATGTAAAATATTCAAAATTAATAGGTTTTAATTTATTCTAACGTCTATTGTTTTTACATATATCCATTGTTAAAATGCAATGTGCGTTCATATATTTTAGGTTTATATTTTTTTAAAAGCATCGGTGGAATTTACTTTGGTCTTATTGGTTGTGCAATGTTGTGGTCATTTTTTCCACTTATTTTTCAGCTGTCAATGCTGTATTCTTGGGGAAAAATGGTGTTGTGGAACTTCTGTTCAAGATTATCGGTCCTTTTAGCAAGAAGAACACGAGCCTCATAAAGTAGGTACCATAATTAACTAAAGCCTGAATAAATTGCATAGAGAAGTATGTTTAAATACAGAAATGTTACAGTGCAGAAGGAGGACATTCAGCCCGTTGTGTCTGCACCAACTCGAATGAGCATTTCACCTAGTGCCATTATCTTTCCAAAGCAAAACTATGCTACCCTGGCCATGGTGAAAGAGGAGGAAATTGTGTCACTAGAAGGGTTTAAAATTGATGAGGATGAAGTATTGGATAAATTGCACGTAAAGTGAACAGTGCACCAGGACCGGATTAGATGCATCCAAGGATACTGAAGGAAGTAAGAGTGGATGTTGCTGAGCCACTGGCCAAAGTTTTTCAGTCTTCCTTAGATTCTGGTGGTGCCCGAGGACTGGAGAATTGCAAACATTGCGCCTTTGTTCAAATAAAGATGCAAGGATAAGTTGAACAAATATCTATCAGCCAGATTAATTTTGGTGGCAGAGAGACCTCTAGAAATTATAATTTGGGGCAGAATAAATAGTCACATGGACAAATATGGATTAATTGAGGAAATTTAAAATGGATTTTGCAAGGGAAAATTTTGTTGAACTAACTTGCTGGAATTTTTCAAATAGGTAAGAGGGTTGATGAGGGCAATGCTGTTGATATGGTGCACATGGACTTCCAAAATACATCTGATACAATACCACTTGTGAGAAAAGTTATATATGTTATGTCATGGGAATGTCACTTTAAGAAATGTTTGTCTTCCCAAATGGCTGCAGTGATGTCATTGTATGGGTGGAGCTGGGCTCTGGCTCTGCTATTTACTTTCGTTTTGAGCTGGAAGTTGTTTTTGGCTCTTGAGTTTTAGTTTCGTTTTCAGTTGGGGAGCTGCATTCAAACCAAGGAGGTGTATTTTAGTCTCTCATTCTGCATGCTAAAGAATGTCTCCAGATCACTTGATGATTTCAAAGTAATGCCTGTTTCTGTAGAAATGCAAACCTACTGTCTTTGTTAAAAAGGGTCTTTGACTTATGGATGTTGTTTGGAAAATTACTAAGGGTTACCTATAGAGTACTGTATCTTGGGGGGGGGGTGTATCAGTGTTGGTAGTTGATAAGATGTTTACTGTGTGTTTATAAAATGTTAACTGGATTCATAAAATAAACATTGTTTTGTTAAAAAATACTTTAAATCTCTGTTGCATCACACCTGTAAAATGGGCCCTTAACCATAACCAAAATCTATTAAAAGTTGTGGATCAGGTGAACTCCATGATATACTTTGGTGTTCTCTAAACCCTGGCCCATAATAGTCACTTTACTATGTTTCATTTTTTTCTTGTAATACATTTCAAAACAGTCCTTCACTTTAAACCTTTGTGTGAAATTAACTAATGTTCAGAAATGTGCTGTACTGGTACTTTTTAAAAAAATTAAGAACTAAGAAAGTTAGATCAATACATTTTCTAAATAGCAAGAATCTTGGAACAATTCGCAAGCAAAGAGATTCGGGGTCCAAGTAAAAATATCAATGAAAACTAGTGAACAGGGCAAAAAATAATTTAAAAGGAGGTGCAGAGCAGGTTCACCAAAATAAAACTGGGGCTGAACAAGCTAAATTATGAGTACAGGTTGCATAGACTAGGCTTATATTTCCTTTAAGTAAGTGGTGATCTAATTCATTGTTGCCCAATAGGATTTTGATGCTCACCAAACCTATGGATATCAGGTTGACATATTCATCACATGACACACAATCTGTGTGTCCACTGCCCAATCTTTTGAAAATAAGTTTGAGGTTTTAAACAGTCAGCAATCAAAACTGATGTATTTGCTGTCAGATACAGAAGAACAACTTCAAAAGGGTTTTGCAATCTATTGTTCCACAAAGCAAGCCTACTCTTTACATTCTCAAAAGTTGGTGGTAATCTGTTAACTGAATTATTCTATTTTTGATGGTTATTGTTTTAAACATTTTCCAAGCATGAACTGTCCTTATCAAAATTGATATATTAGGAGATTTGGGGAGGGAACATAATCGACAATTCTTTACGACTTCTGCGTAAGGTGAAGGCTGAACATATTTAGATATGACACCTCCCCAGCGTGTCAAAATTACACATTTCAACCGTTATTAGCAGCCATGCAGCACTGTCCATAGCTCAAGCATCTCAACTGTTTTGGGAAAACCATTGGCCACCAGCTAAACAAAAGCCAAGTTCTTCAGTTCGCATCCCCATTACTAGATTTCCCCCCAGAAATCTTCAAGGGAAATCAGACCACTGTTCTTCTGAAGGCTGGCCCTGCTTTCACGGCACTTCACAGTGCAGGCCCATAGATCTAAGTATATTGTCATTTAAAGACACCCAGATAGAACAGGAATAGCGAAGGTAACCCATGACTGTTGTATATTCATAGTGTTTTTAGTGTTTACTCAAGAGCTGAACAGGGATACTTGAAGAGAACGAGTTTGCGCAGGCAAACAGGTAGTCTAACATCGCAGCCTGGAGTGTTAACATCTCCTAATTAAATCTCCACCTTTTGGTTGAATCTCTAAGGCCTGCAAACTCAAACTTGGATCCACCATGTAAAAACAGGCAATGAGCTAGGCGAAAGGATAGGCACCCAAAAAAAAAGGCGAACAGCATTTGTAGGCATCTGAAGAAATAATTAAATCATCGCTACATGAAAGCTGGTGACACGGGAGCCAAACAATGGTTGCAGCCAAGCGGTTGGGACCAAAAATTCCGACGCAAACAATCTTGGAGAGAAGCTTGCCATGTGCTCCGCCCAAAACAAACCCTCTAGTCGTGAGTAGCAAGTACCCGGCAGCAACAAATTTAGAACTGGGGTGTTGGCGGACTTTCTGTCGTGGCCATGGAGTGAGTGGTCACACATTTGGTGGCTCCCTGCTCAAGGCAAACATTTTGGTCTTTTTCCTGCTCGAAGGGCAAAGTATTTGAGGGCAAAAGGCACAGGAGTGCCTGGAGAAGTTAATACTCCTCTGGTGGTGGCTGGGGCATGGATCGGCAGACGAAGAGCACCACGAGAAAGAAAGTGAAGTTGGAGCAGGAGAGTTTTTGGTGGTGTGCCACAGGAAAAGATGGCGGAGGGCAAAGGGGGTGGGCTGCCTACCTGGACGACAGAGCAGCTGGTGGAGTTCTTGAATGACAAGTTTCAGCAGCAGAGGAAAGAGGACCTAGCCAAGGTGGTGGAGCAACTGAGATCTGAGATTAGTGAGTTAAGCAGAGGCTGGCGTCCCAGGGCCTTGCTATCCAGAAAGTGGAGGGGTTAGGGGAGCACGAAGAATAGTTGCCTCATTGGTGGCTGAGTTGGGAGTGATGCGGGAGAGCCTGAAAAAGCTGAGGGAGAAGATGGAGGATCTGGAGAATCGCTCCAGAAGGCAAACCCGAAGGATTGTTGGGATGCCTGAAGGCATTGAAGGTGCGGTGGCAAGGATGCCGGAGAAATTGGTGGGGGAGGGGGCCTTTGATCGGCATCTGGAGGTGGACAAAGCGCACAGGGCAGTAAGGAGGAGGCTGCAGGCGGGTGAGCCTCCGAGGGTGATGGTGGTGCGGTTGCACAGCTTTCTGGACAAGATGATCATTTGATGGGTGAGGCAGACCAGGAAATGTACCTGGGAAGAGAAGGAGCTGCGTGTGTACCAGGACCTGGGTGCGGAGCTGGAGAACAAGAAGGCTGGGTTTAACCGGATTAAGGCTGCCCTCTAGGGGGTGAAGTTTGGGGTATTATTCCCGGCTCGCTTGTATGTGACTTTCTGGAAGCGAGAGCTTTATTGTGACATGCTAGAGGAGGCAATAGAATTTGAGGGTCAATGGACTGGGAGGAGTGTGAGGACATTGAACTTTGGAGGAGTTTTGTGTGTTCATTAAAGTGTCATCGAGGGCCGAAGGGCCTGTACTGCGCTGTAATGTTCTATGTTCTATGTTTGGTGGTGTGTTTTCAGGGGCATGTTGTGACTGGGGAGCAACAATGGTGAGTGTGTCTTTTTTCCTCTTGAGGGACAGATAGTTAGTTAGGGGGGGGGCAGGGGAACTGGAGGGAGGAGGTATGGTTGGAGGCCTTGGGCGGAGGCCAATGTGCTTTCTGGGCGGGCTAGTTGGCGGGAGTGATGGGCATGTGGGAGATGCACCCATGGAAGTTTGGGAAGGTGAAGAAGTTTTCATACTTCTCCCATGTGCATGGGTGTACTCCCAGATTGATTCTTTTCCGTGTTGGACAAGAGGCACGGGCAGCGCTCGCAGTGGAGGCTGGAAGTGGGGCTGTTGGTGGATGAGGAGGCGGGTGAGTGGCTGAGGTCTGCCATCCAGGGCCATGTGGAACTAAACGACATGGGGGTGGTCATAGCCACCACGCTGGGGAGGCACACAAGGTGTTGTCGGGGGTGGGGGGTATGTCAATCGAGCACAAGGGGAGAAAACAGTGCGGGAGGAGAGGGCAAGACACGGTGGATGTGATTTTAAGGGTGGACAGGCGATACTTGGAGGCGCCGGAGGCAAGGCTGTTGAAGGGGAGGCTGAGGCTCAGGATGGAGTTTGGGCAAGTTTCTACGGGGTGGGTCAACTATGGAGGGCTAGAGGAGCAGTGTATGAGTAAGGGGAGAAGGCGAGTTGGATGTTGGCCCATCAGTTGAGAAAGTGAGGCGGTGAGAGAGATCGGCAGAGTTCGGGATGATAAGGGCATGGTGGTGATGGACCCGGAGGGGGTGAATGGAGTGTTCGAGGCGTTTCATAGAAGGCTCTGCGAGTCGGAGTCCCCAGACATGGAGGAGGGGATGCGACGGTTCATGGATGGGTTAGGGTTTCCCAAAGTAGAGGAGGGACTGGTTCAGGAACTGGGGACCCCAATTGGGCTGAAGGAGGTGATGGAAGTATGGGGACGATGCAGGCTGGGAAGGCCCTGGAGCCGGATGCATTCCCGGTAGAGTTCTATAAAAGTTTGGGGCGTACCTGGGGCCACTGCTAGTGAGGGTGTATAATGAAGCAAGAGAGGCTTCCATCTCCCTGATTTTAAAGAAGAAGGAGGATCCGGAGCGGTGCAGGTCATACTGCCCGCCAAGTTATTGGAAAGGTGTTGGCATTGCGAACTGAGGACTGCATTCTGGGGGTGACGTCAACATCGCACAGTATTCCATTTACTAAAACCACCCAAGAGAAAAGAAATTGTCAAGAAAAAGTATCAGGATCAGGTCATACAGCGGGAGAACAAGGTAAAACAGTGCTTTTTGCCAAGGTCAAGATTTCTGGCAAGAAATTATACCATAAGTGAAAAATGGATTCCTGCTGTTGTGCCTAAACCACAGTGGGTCACAACCCATATACAGTGAGAAATGACTACAAGGCTGTTTCATGAAACAATTCGATATTTATTAACTATCACACAATTGTTAGTTATTTAATCACACACACAACATAAGTTAAATTACAAAAGCTAGTACGCACAAGACCTCAACTTAATTTCAAGTGACTGGCAAGTACTGGGCAGATATTGCCTTTATCTGTGACCCGCAGTCTTGTAGTTCTTGATGATTGGTTGTCCTTGTCTCTGGTCTTCCTTCTGCTGGTATCGTGGATGGTCTTCTTTGGTCGGCGAAGGGTCACTGTTGTTGGTTGCTGCTGCAGAGAGATTCTAAGGTGGTGCAGCACCTTTTAACCTGCTTGGATTTTCATGCCCTTTGGTGGCGGTCTCTGGGTCAGTGTCAATCAATTGATCAGTGCTCGAGCACCCTGATCGATCAAGTCCAATCGGGCTGCCACATCAATTTTGGGGTGGGCACAGTGGCCATGCCTGGAAGTGTTGGTGAAGGTAGGCCCTTCCAAATAAAGAGCTTAGGTGCTGCTGTGTCTGGTAACTATCTGATTGACAGGATAGTCCTATTGTTCCTGGCATGGCCTGGAGATGTTCTTTTGCCTGGGTTGTTAAAAACAACTGAGCTGTAACTTTTGTGTATCCAAGCTGCAACCTGTCTGTCCCTGACTTTGACCATTTTTCCCAGCGTTCTTTGCGGGAGGCCATTTTAGGTGGCCACATTGCAACGATCTTAGCTCAATCAGGAAGGCTCTCCTCCACTGTTCAAACCTGAGATGATTTAATATAGCGAAGGCATGCAAATCAACTTTAGGCAACAAGAACTAATCTGTCAGAGGCAGAACCAACAGCGTACCAAATCCAGCTGTTCCAAGAGATGACCTGGACCTTCCCGAGAACCTGACACTAACCTAATGAATTGGGGGAAAATAGCACCTCAACTGTGAATCAAACACCATGTGAACCTCTGATCACTACGTTGGCTGCATTTAAGATGGCCACTAACTACGCTCACACCAAGCCAAAGAACCAGAGACTTTTGCAAATACTAAAAAAACAGATGCCCGAGGTTTGTCGACAAACACACAGAGAATGATGACCTCCAGAATGTCTGACGTATTGACTTGTTGTTAATTGACTGTTCATGTTGCTAATTGATAATGTTATCCTGTTTGTTGTGTCCGGGACCTTTGATTTAAAAGGGGAGGAAATGTTGTGTATTCATAGTGTTTCCTCACAAGCAGCCTTGTAGCTGAACAGGGGCACAGGAAAATGGGCAGTCTAACGTAATAGCCTGTAGTGTTAACATCATCTAAATAAAATGTTTTGGTTGAACCTCCTAAGACCTGCAGACTCCGCCACAATGACAGACTATTTTTCTTATTTCATTGAGCAAAGTGGCACTTCAGCTTATGGGTAATCAGAAACCTGACAACCTGAACTATATTCTGCTAAACATAGTCGTGGTCTGATCAATATGTAATTACAATACAACATGAAGCACAGTTGATTCTTCCTTGCTCTGTTAGATTTTGGGTGGCATGGTGGCACAGTGGTTGGAACTGCTGCCTCACAACGCCAGGAATCAGGGTTCAATTTCGGCCTCGGGTGACTGTGTGGTGTTTGCACTTTCTCCCCGTGTCTGTGTGGGTTTCCTCCGGGTGCTCCAGTTTCCTCCTGCAATCCAAGGATGTGCAGGTTTGGTGCATTGCCCATGCTAAATTGCCCCTTAGTGTCCAAAAGGTTAGCTGGGGTTATGGGGATATGGTCAGGGCATGGGCCGAAGTAGGATGCTCTTTCAAGGGTCGCTGCAGACTCGATAGGCTGAATGGCCTCCTGCACTGTGGAGATTCTATGATTTGGATGACAAATAATGAATTAGGAAATGACACGCATACTCAGACCCTCTGCTGCAAATTTAACACAACTCCGCATTGTGTGGCTCTAAAAATAAGATATTTGTGACTGATCTGCCACATGTGGTGAATATTGAGCATATTAGACAATATTTGTCTACTTGATGTGTTTAAAATGAACAGATAAATTTGATGGAAACTATTTCCTCTGACGAGAGTCTAGTATAAGCTGGTAGAAGCATAAAGTTAGAGCTAGGCTGATCAGGGGTGATGTCTCAGGGAGGCAAGTGGAAATCTGGAACTATTAACCCTCCCCACCACTATTATTCCATAAAACAACTCATGAGATTAGGTCAATTGAAAACTTCTGAACTAGGATTGTTGAATTTTTGTAAGGAAAAGGGATTGAAGAGTTACAAAACTGGGTAAATGAAATTGTATGGATTGACCATGTTCTAATTAAATATTGGAACAGGCTCGAGGGTCTGACTTATTTACTGTTGTTCTTAGTTTGTAATTTGTCTCGGTAAGGGATACTTCAGCATATTTTTAGCAGAGGTGGAGGGATTTATGGTCATGCTCCTTCTGTATAATGCATTTGTTCGTCTTGTGTGATATCCATCATTTCTGTCAGGATCAGAGTCGTGTTGCCTGACCAGCTTCAAAGCTCTGATCCAAATTTCTATGTCTGGTAACATGGGGATAAATTGTATAAAATACATAGAGCAACATATTAATTCTGGCAAACATCCACATATCAATGATTTATTACTTACAGTTTTTCTTGTGTGTTTTGTTATTAATTGGTAACTTAAACATTCTTGTCTGTTTTAATAACATTTTTGTAGTTTGTTGATGGGATATTAAAAACTATGTGCATTATGGGATATATGTGTGTATATATATATATATATTTATATATATGTAATGATAAAGCCAGTACCTTGAATGACTTAAAATGAAAAGAGAAACAATTGAAATGTTGTTTATTTCTTCCGTTGATAATTCTGCTCCAAGCTTTTCTGTTTATGGCAAAGTAAATAAAGCAATTCTTGTGATTGAAGACGGGGAGACACCATACATTGTGCATTAATTGCCCACTTAAGGGCCTCAATTGGCATCGGTGTGGGAAGGTTATCAATAAGCCTTTCCGTCATGGACTTAATCTAGGCAGAGATGGGAAGGCAGAAGGGTCCCATCCCCGGATGCTTTAATCTGATTATATACCTCCTAACTCACCTCATGGGAGGGCATTAAACTGCGCCCATTCAGGCTTTATTTATCTTTGTTCCACTTGTTTGGCTGAAACTATTATATGTAATTGAGGGCCGATTTGTACTATCATTTCATTCAATAGTGCTTGTGCTAAGGGGATGCATCAATATTAACTTAATTACTTGACCTGGAGCAGATTTTAAAGTTTTTACAAAATAACCAAATATAATTTTGTTCTTTTATAAACTTTTATCAGTTTCAGTTCTCATTCTATCAGTTTAGATTTGTAACCCTTGAAGGAAATTTATTTGTCTTTTTTTATCCCTGCCACAATTTGTTAACGGTTGCATCGTATGGACTGTGTGGTTTCTTTGCAGGGTCTCATTAGACACACTGGCAGCATTGCTGAAATCCAGTAAGTGTTTTACCTAGTTAACTATCTTATGAAAGTTAATCAATAAGGAAGGATATTTTGTTTCCTCTTTAAAATTTGTTTGGATATTTATATTTCCTTATATTTCCATCTCTTGGATTTTGCTGGTAGCTCTTTAATTTGATGCCCATTTGAACACCAATCTTACGTGCATCTCCGTTGAGCCTGATCCCAATACCTCTGATTTTATATGCGCTTGCTGGAAGATGCTCTATTCTTCACAAGTGCTTTTTCCACTTGATGTAATTCAGATTGAGTGGTACAGAACATGATCCATCCCCAATCATTTTTATAAGCAGTATGCCATACTCGATGACATTAGTGAACTAGATGGATTTTTAAGATAATCTGTAATTTTGTGGACTAGCTTTTACTTCCAGATTTATTTAATCAAACTTGCATCAGGTGGATACAAGTGATCCAATGGCATTATTTTGAAGATGAGCTGGGTAGTTACCCCTGACCAATGTTTAACCCTCAGTTAACAACACAAAAGCAGATTAGTTTATTGCCATTTGTGGGAGATTGGCTGCCACGTTTTCTATATAACACTTTAAACGTACTTACTTTGCTGTGAGGCACTTTGGAATGCCCCGTGATCATGAAAGGCACTAAGTAAATGCAGGGTTTTTGACTTGTTTAAATTTAGAGGATATAGTTAATAACATGATAAAAAGTTCCCTTACAAAAATTTACATTTAGCTGCACAAAACTTCTAAGTGTCATGTCAGCATAGTGGTAATGTTACTGGACTTGTAATGCAGCAATTTGGACTAATTCAGAGATATCAACTTCCACCAGCAGCAGGGGAATTTAAATTCAATTGAACAAATCTGGAATAAATAGCTAGCCTCTATTTTGGTAGCCTCTGATTAGATTGCCTTAAAAACCTGTCTGGCTCACTAATGTTCTTTAGGGAAGGAAACCTGGTCTTCTCGGCTGGTCTGGCCACTGGTTGACTCGTAACTTGCACTATGAAATGACCGAGAAATCCATTCAGTTGTTTCAAATCAACCAAGTTTAAAAAATAACTTCCTCTCTCTTCCCCCCCCCCCCCCTCCCCCCCATAAAAGTTTGCTAAGCTTTTTTTGTGAGAGTGATGCTTCTTGTACTTCTTAAGACTTAGTAACATTGGACCTAGAAGCAGGACTAGACCATTCAACCCTTAAAACCTGCTCCACCATTTGATAAATTCATGGCTAATCTGCTGGTGGTCTCAACTCCACTTCCATGTCTATCAGAAATATAACTCGCCCTTGAATGAATTCCGTGTGCCAGCCTCCACTGCTTTCTGGGGAATAGGATTCCACATATTAATGATCTCTGCAAGAAAAATATACCCTCATCTCCATCTTAAAAGGGAGACTTCTTATTCGTAAACCGTGTCCCCTAGTTCTGGTTTCTCCCACAGGAGGAAACAGCCTCTTGGTCTCCACCCTCTCAAGTCCCCTCAGATTTCTCCATGTTTTAATAGGGGGAAGTGGTGGCTTAGTAGTATTGTCACTGATCTAGTTAACCAGAGACCCGAGTAATGTTCTGGGGACCCAGGTTCAAATCCTGCCACTGCAGATGTTGAAATTTTAATTCAATAAAAAATCTGGAATTTAAAGTAAGTCTGATGATGACCATGAAACCATTGTCGATTATCGTAAAAACCCATCTGACTCACTAATGTCCTCTAGGGGAAGAAATCTGCCATCCTTACCTGGCCTGGCCTACATGTGACTCTTGACCCACAGCAATGTGGTTGACTCTCAACTTCCCCCTCAAGGGCATTTACAGATGGGCAATAAATGCTGGCACAGCCTGCGATGCCAACATCCCATGAACGAATGGGGGAAAAAAAGACCACCTCAATCTTCTGAACTCCAATAGGTATAGGCACAGCCTGTTCAATCATTCTTCATAAGATGAGTTCTTTTTTTAAAAAAATATATTTTATTGAAATTTTTTTTCCCCTGAGCAACATTTTTCCCGCTTATAAAACAAACAAAACGATAACAATAACAAAACAGAAATTTTTTAACTTTTTAACAATAATAATAATAATAATATACAAGTAACAAAACCTCGTACTCTATTGACCTATACTCAACTAAGCCTCCTCCCCCCCCCTCCCCCCTGGGTTGCTGCTGCTGGTCATCTGTCTTCCCTCTAACGTTCCCCTAGGTAGTCGAGAAATGGCTGCCACCGCCTGGTGAACCCTTGAGCCGATCCTCTCAGGGCAAACTTTATCTGCTCCAGTTTAATAAACCCCGCCATATTGTTTACCCAGGCCTCCAGTCCGGGGGGTTTCGCCTCCTTCCACATGAGTAGGATCCTGCGCCGGGCTACGAGGGACGCAAAGGCCACGACATCGGCCTCTTTCGCCTCCTGCACTCCCGGCTCTTCCGCAACTCCAAATAGAGCTAACCCCCAGCCTGGTTTGACCCGGGCCTTCACCACCTGCGAAATCACTTCAGTCACTCCCTTCCAATACCCTTCCAGTGCCGGGCACGCCCAAAACATATGTGCGTGGTTTGCCGGGCTCCCGCCACACCTCCCACATTTGTCCTCCACTCCAAAGAACCTGCTCAATCTTGCCCCCGTTATGTGTGCTCTATGTACCACCTTAAATTGAATCAGGCTAAGCCTGGCGCATGAGGAAGAGGAATTTACCCTGCTTAGGGCATCAGCCCACATACCCTCCTCTATCTCCTGCCCTAATTCTTCTTCCCACTTTTTAGTTCACCCACCGACTCCTCCCCCTCTTCCCTCATCTCTCTATAAATCTCTGACACCTTGCCCTCTCCGACCCACACCCCTGAAAGCACCCTGTCCTGTATCCCCTGTGTCGGGAGTCGCGGAAATTCCCTCACCTGTTGTCTAGTAAACACCCTCACCTGCATATATCTCAAGAAATTCCCCCGGGGTAACTTATACTTTTCCTCCAGTGCTCCCAAGCTCGCAAAAGTCCCATCTATGAATAAATCTCCCACCTTCCTAATTCCCAACTGGTACCAGCTCTGAAATCCTCCATCCATTCTTCCTGGGGCGAACCTATGGTTGTTCCTGATAGGGGACCCCACCAGGGCTCCCCGCACCCCTCTCTGTCGCCTCCACTGTCCCCATATGTTCAGTGTTGCCGCCACCACCGGGTTCGTGGTGTACTTTTTCGGTGAGAACGGTAGCGGCGCCGTCACCAGCGCCTCTAGACTCGTCCTTTTACAGGACCTTCTCTCCAGCCTTTTCCACGCCGCTCCCTCACCCTCCATCATCCATCTACGTATCATTGCCACATTGGCGGCCCAATAATAATCTACCAAGTTCGGTAGTGCCAGTCCTCTTCTGTCCCTACTGCGCTGAAGGAACCCCCTCCTTACTCTCGGAACGTTCCCTGCCCACACAAAGCTCGTAATGCTCCTATCTATTTTATTATAAAAGGTCCTGGTGATTAAAATAGGGAGACATTGAAATACAAATAAGAACCTCGGGAGGACCATCATCTTAATTGCTTGCACCCTGCCCGTCAGCGATAAAGGCTGCATGTCCCACCTCTTAAAGTCCTCCTCCATTTGTTCTACCAGCCGTGTCAGATTAAGTCTGTGCAAGGTTCCCCAGCTCCTAGCGATCTGAATCCCCAAGTATCGGAAGTTTCTTTCCACTTTCCTTAGCGGTAAGCCTTCTATCTCTCTACTCTGGTCCCCTGGATGTATCACATATAATTCACTCTTCCCCATGTTTAACCTATACCCCGAAAATTCCCTGAACCTCCTCAAGATTCGCATAACCTCTATCATCCTCCCCGCTGGGTCCGACACGTATAGCAATAGGTCATCCGCGTATAACGAGACTCGGTGTTCTTCTCCCCCTCTAGTCACCCCTCTCCATTTCCTGGAGTCTCTCAACGCCATGGCCAGAGGTTCAATTGCCAACGCAAACAACAATGGAGACAGCGGGCATCCCTGTCTTGTTCCCCTATATAATCGGAAATACTCCGATCTATGTCGACCTGTAACTACGCTTGCCGTTGGTGCCCCATAAAGTAGTCTAACCCAGCGAATAAACCCGTTCCCAAACCCAAACCTCCTTAACACTTCCCATAAATACTCCCACTCCACCCTATCAAATGCCTTCTCTGCGTCCATTGCCGCCACTATCTCTGCCTCCCCCTCCACTGAGGGCATCATTATCACCCCTAATAGCCGTCGCACGTTAACATTCAATTGTCTCCCTTTTACGAACCCTGTCTGGTCTTTGTGCACCACCCCTGGGACACAGTCCTCTATCCTCGATGCCAGCACCTTTGCTAGCAGTTTGGCGTCCACGTTCAGTAGTGAAATAGGTCTATAAGACCCACACTGCATCGGATCTTTGTCCCTCTTCAAAATTAGCGATATCGTCGCCTCCGACATTGTCGGGGGTAGTGTCCCCCCTTCCCTGGCCTCATTGAACGTCCTCACCAACAACGGGGCCAACAAGTCCACGTATTTTCTGTAGAATTCCACCAGGAACCCGTCCGGCCCCGATGCCTTCCCTGCTTGCATGCTTCCCAGTCCCTTAATAACCTCGTCCACCTCAATCGGCGCCCCCAGGCCTGCCACCGCCTGCTCCTCCACTTTCGGGAACCTCAATTGGTCCAGGAACTGCCGCATCCCCTCCTCTCCCTCTGGGGGCTGAGACCTATACAGTTCTTCATAAAAGGTCTTAAACACCTCATTTATCTTTCCTGCCCTTCGCACAGTGTCTCCCCTTTCATCCCTAATTCCTCCTATCTCCCTCGCTGCTGCCCTCTTTCGCAGTTGGTGCGCCAACAGGTGACTAGCCTTTTCCCCATATTCATACCTCTTCCCCTGTGCCTTCCTCCACAGTACCTCCGCCTTTCTGGTGGTCAGAAGGTCAAACTAGGTCTGGAGTCGTCTCCTCTCCCTGTACAGCTCCTCCTCCGGGGTCTCTGCAAATTCCCTGTCCACCCTTAAAATCTCCCCCAGTAATCTATCCCTTTCCTTGGCCTCTGTTTTCCTTTTGTGGGCCCCAATAGAAATCAGCTCTCCTCTGACCACCGCTTTTAGTGCTTCCCAGACCACTCCCACAGGGACCTCGCCGTCGTCATTGACCTCCAGGTATCTCTCGATACACCCCCTCACTCTTGCACACACTCCCTCATCCGCCATCAGTCCCACATCTAATCGCCAGAGTGTTCTCTGCTCCCTGTCCTCTCCTACTTCCAGGTCCACCCAATGTGGGCATGATCCGAAACCGCTATGACTGAGTATTCAGCTTCTTCCACCCTAGAGATCAACGACCTTCCTAAAACAAAAAAATCTATCCGGGAGTACACTTTATGGACGTGGGAGAAGAAGGAGAACTCCCTAGCCCTGGCTCTAAGAAATCGCCATGGATCCACTCCCCCCATTTGGTCCATAAACCCCGTAAGTACCTTGGCCGCTGCCGGCCTTCTTCCAGTCCTTGAGCTGGATCTATCTAGCCCCGGGTCCAGCACCGTATTGAAGTCCCCTCCTAAAATCAAATTTCCTGCCTCCAGGTCCGGAATACGCCCCAGCATCCGTCTCATGAACCCCGCATCGTCCCAATTTGGGGCATACACATTAGCCAACACGACCTCCATTCCCTCCAGCCTACCACTCACCATTACATATCTACCTCCACTATCTGCTACAATGGTCTTTGCTTCAAATGCTACCTGTTTCCCCACCAAAATGGCCACCCCTCTGTTCTTTGCGTCCAGTCCTGAGTGGAACACCTGTCCCACCCATCCTTTCCTTAGCCCAACTTGGTCCGCCACCTTTAGGTGCGTCTCTTGGAGCATAACCACGTCTGCCCTTAGTCCTTTCAAATGCGCGAGCGCTCGGGCCCTTTTTATCGGTCCATTCAGGCCTCTCACGTTCCACGTGATCAGCCTCACTGGGGGGCTACCTGCCCCCCTCCCGTGTCGACTAGCCATTGCCTTCTCTAGGCCAGTCCCATATCCCGCCTCTGCGCTCCCGCTCGCTCCCCCAGTGTCGCATTCCGCCCCCGACCACCCTCTCTTTAGCCATTTCCTTTTGGATTTCCGCAGCAGCAACCCAGTTGTCTCCCCCCCCCCCCCCCCGCTAGATCCCTATCTAGCTTGATTGCTCCCCCATATCACTTCCGTAAGTCAGCTGACTTCAACTGACCCCGGCTACTCCTGCTCGCTCCTCGACCCCCCCCCCGGTGTGAGGGAACTCCCATCCGCCTTGCGCCTGTTTTCCCGCCTTATTCTTTCTGGCGCGGGAACATCCCTTTACCTGACCAGCCTCTTATGGCGCAGCTCCCTTTCCCCTCCCCCCTCTCCTTCCCCATTCTCCGACTATGTCCCGCCTCTCCCCCCTCACCGGCGCCCACATTTCCCCAGTGTCCCCCCCCTTCCCTGTTTACTTCTCGATTAACTTTCACCATCCCATTAACAAAAACAATAATAACAACAATAACAGTTCCCTGCAGCATCAGTCCCTCAGTTCCGGTCCAGTTTCTCTTCATTGAAGGACCATGCTTCCTCCGCCGTCTTGAAATAATAGTGTCTCTCCTGATGCGTGACCCATAGTGTTGCCGGCTGCAGCATCCCAAACTTCACCTTCCTTTTGTGCAAAACCTCTTTGGCTCGGTTGAAGCTCGCCCTCCTTCTCGCCACCTCCGCACTCCAATCCTGGTAGATCCTTACCACCGCATTCTCCCATCTGCTACTCCGCACCTTTTTAGCCCATCTCAGGACCTCTTCTCTGTCCTTAAGGCGGTAGAATCGCACGATTATCGCCCTCGGTGGTTCTCCCGCTTTTGGTCTTCTCGCCGGGATTTGATTTGCCCACTCCACCTCCATGGGGCCCGCAGGGGCCTCAGCACCCATCAGTGAGCTCAGCATCTTACTTGCGTACGCTCCACAGTCCACTCCTTCCACACCCTCCGGGAGACCTAGTATCCTAAGGTTCTTCCTTCGCGCTCCATTTTCAAGGGCCTCAATCCTGTCAGCGCACTTTTTATGAAGTGCCTCGTGCGTCTGAGTCTTGACCGCTAGGCCCAGGACCTCGTCCTCAATACCTGACACCTTCTGCTCCACCACGCGAAGTTCAGTCTCCTGGGTCTTTAAAGTCTCCTTAAGCCTCTCAATTGCCTGTAACAACGGGGTCATTACCTCCTTCTTCAGCAGGTCCACGCACCGTCTCACAACCTCGTCCTGCTCAGGCCCCCATGTCACCTGTGGTTTCTCCGCCGCCATTTTGTTCCACTCCCTCTGACCTTCTGATTGCAGATTCTTCGGGCTGCAGCCGCCGCCGCCGGTTTTTCCCTCCGTCGTTCGGGGGGGACTCCCTTCCCTCGCGCCTCGTACCGGGTTTTTCGGCCGGCAAAGTCCCCGTTGGGGCTCTTAAAAGAGCCCGAAGTTCCGTCGGAGCTGGAGCCGCCGAAACGTGCGGCTAGCTCATCCCTGCCGCAACCGGAAGTCCATAAGATGAGTTCTTGATCTCGGGGATGAGCTGAGTGAACATTTATGAACTGCATCTAATATTATTATATCCGTTTTCAAACAAGGAGACCAAAATTTAAAACTGTATTCCAAATATGGTCTCACCAAGGTCTCAGCTGCGGTAAAACTTCACTACTTTTATATTCCACTTTCCTTGCTATAAATGCCAACTGTCATGTGCCTTCCTAATCACATGCTGGAACAACATACTAACATTTTGTGATTCATGCGGCAGAATATCCGGATCCCTCTACCACTGAGTTCTGCAATCTCTCATCATTTAAATAGTATACTTTTCTACTCTTCCTGCCAATGTGAATAAGTTCACATTTTCCCACTCCATCTGCCAAATTTTTGGCCACTCATTTCACCTATCTATGTCCCTTTGCAGACTAATGTCATCTTCATTACTAGCTTCCCTACCTATATCTGAGTCATCAGCAAATTTAACAATCATCCACTTGGTCCCTTCAACCAAGTCATTGATATAAATAATAAATAGTTGGGGCTGCCCCTGTGGCTCTCCACTTGTTACATCTTGCCAACCTGAAAATAACCCATTTATGCCTACTCTGTCTATCCCTTTGTCTCTGCCTCCTCTGGCAACTTTCTTAGCTATCTTGTCATTGGCAAATTTGGCTACCATACATTTGGTCCTTTCATTCAAATCATTGATGCAGATTGCGAAGAGTGGAGGCCCCAGCACTGATCCCTGTGGCACTCCACTACTTTACAACTTGCCAACCCAAAAATACTAATTTATCCCTACCCTCTTGTTTCCTGTTAGCTAATCAATCTTATATACATGCTAATATGCACTTATTTTGAGTAGCAACCTTTGACATGGCACCTTATCAAATGCCTTTTCAAAATTCAAGGACACCCCATCTACAGGCCTCCCAAAATCCACCTTGCTTGTTACCTCAAAAAAACTCCAATGAATTATTAAACGCGATTTCCCTTTCACAAAACTTTGTTGACTACCAGACCACATTATGATTTTCCAAATGTCCTGCTATAACCTCTTTAATAATATAATTTTTAGCAATTTCCCTATGACAGACATTAGGCTAACTGGCCTTTGGTTTCCTTCTTTCTGTCTCCCTCCTTTCTGTCTCCCTCCTTTCTGTCTCCCTCCTTTCTTAAATGGTATTTCCAAATTAATGGGATTTTTCAGAACGTATGGAACCAATGCCTCAATACTCTGCAGCTACTTCTGACTTTAGGATGCACGCCATCCGTTCCTGGGACGTGTCAGCCTTTAGGCCTAATAGTTTTTCTAGCACATTTCTCCTTGGGACAGGGGTGGTTTTCATTTCCTACTTTCCTTTCATCTTTTGATTTTGTGTACCTTTGTGAAGTTTTCTAAGTCTTCTGTGGTGAAGATGGACACATACCTGTTGAACACCTTTGCCTTTTACTTATTTTCCATTATCAATTCCCCAGACTCACTCTCAATAAGACTATCACTAGCTTTAGTTATTATTTTCCTATTAAAAATACTGTAGAAGCACTTGTTATCTGTTTTTATATTACTAGCTAGCTTTATCTCAGGCTCTACCTTTTCCCTTTTACTTTTTTTTAGTTATTCTTTGTTGGTTTGAAAAATCTGTCCACTCTTCTGAACTACCACTAGTTTTTGCAGACTTGTGCAGTGTTTCTTTCAATTTGATACAATCCTTAACTTATTTTATCACAAATTATATATCCTAAAGACTCTTTCTTTCTCACTGGTATAAATCTTTGCTAAGAGTTTTTCAATATCACCTTAAAAGTGGCACTGCATCTTTACTGTCCTATCTTTTAACTTAGTTTCTGAATTCACTTTAGCCAGCTCTACATTTATACTCCTATTTAGTCTTCAACCCACATTTCTCCCCTTTAAACTGAACCGGAAATTTGATCACGGTATAATCTAGAGGCTCTTTTACCATCAAGTTATTAATTAGTCCTGTCTAATTGCACATTACCAGGTCTAGAATAGTCTGCTCCTTGGTTGGCTCTAGAACAAAGAACAGTACAACACAGGAACAAGCTCTTCAGCTCTCCAATCTTGCGTTGATTATTATGCCTATTTAAACTAAAACCTTCTGCACTTCCGGGGTCCGTATCTCTCTATTCCTATCCTGTTCATGTATTTATCATGATGCCTCTTAAACGTCACTATTGTACCTGCTTCCACCATCTCTCCCAGCAGTGCGTTCCAGGCACTCTCCACCATCTGTGTATAAAACTTGCCTCGCACATCTGGTCTAAACTTTCCCCCTCGCACCTTAGACCTATGTTTCCTAGTAATTGACTTATCCACCCTGTCAGGAAGCATCTGACTATCCACTCTGTTGATGCCACTTGTAATTTTGTAAACCTCCATCGGGTCACCCCTCAACCTCCGTCGTTCCTGTGAAAACAATCCAAATTTACCCAACCTATCCTCATAGCTAATACCCTCCAGACCAGGCAGCATCCTGATAAACCTCTTCAGTGCACTCTCCAAAGCATCCACCTCCTTTTGGTAGTGTGGCAACCAGGATTGTGTGCAATATTCCAAATGTGGCCTAATGAGGTTCTGTACAGCTGCAGCATGACTTGCCAATTTTTACACTCAATACCCCAACCAAAAAAGGCAAGCGTGCTGTATGCCTTCTTGACTACCTTATCCACCTGCGTTGCCACTTTCAGCGATCTGTGGACATGTACACCCAGATCTTTCTGCCTGTCAAACTCCTAAGGGTTCTGCCATTTACTGTATAATTCCCACCTACATTAGACCTTCCAAAATGCAGACCTCACATTTGTCTGGATTAAACTCCACTGCCATATGCTCTAAAAAAAATTGTCTTTGAATGTATGCTATGAAATCATTTTCTAGGCTATCTTTGCCATTCTGATTGGTCCAATAAATGTGTAGATTAAAGTCACCCATGATTATTGCAGTAACTTTCTTACACATCCCATTTATTTCTCCCTATATATATTCTGTCCTACAATGCAATTGCTGTTAGTGGACCTATTAGACTACTCCCACAGGTGATTTCATACCCTTCTATTTCTTACCTCTACAAAAACTGATTCTATATTTTCCTCTTCAAACTAAGGTCATCTCTTTGCTGATTAGAAATTACATCCTTAATTAAAAGAGCCATCCCACCACCTTTTCCTAGCTTGTCTTTTCGAAAATATCAGATACTCTTCAATATTCAGATTCCAGTCTTGTTCACCTTAAAACCACGTTGCTGTAATGACTATCAGGTCATATGTATTTATTTAAATCTGTGCCAATGGTTCATTCGCCTTTATTATGAATGCTGCATGCATTCAGGCACAGAACTTTTAACTCCGTATTTTTGCAATCTCTAGCCTTCTCTACTAGTGCACTTCTAAGTTTGTATCCTTTGTCCCTTCGTGCTGCACTGCTCTATTACCTCATTGTTTCCCTTTAATTTACCATACCTCCTTTCACATTCTCCCCTCCTCCTCCCCCACCACCACCACCACAACCCAAACTATTTAGTTTAAGCCCTCTCTTCCATCCTAGTTATACAACTCACCAGAACACTGGTCCTTGCATGGTTCAGTTGAAGACCACCCCAACGGTAGAGGTCCCACTTTCCCCAGTATTGATGCCAGTGTTGAGCCTCCAGCTCAATGACTCTGAGCTGAAGCTCCTCAGGCCGCCGACACATCTTGCAGATGCAGTTGCCTTGGATCACACTGTCACTCATCAATCCCCACATGCTTCCTGTCACTGCAACACATCATAAAGTATGCCTAATATTTGTATGAATGTATATGGCTGAATGCCAAATCAGTAACAACTATTTCTTTATTTGTGTACAGTGAAAAGATTTTAAAAATGTGTGTATCTTTTTTAATAGAAACCAATGCCAGGAGGTCAGTGGATAGGGGATACCTTCCCATCCTTCTTACAATTTATATTGATTGGCATAGACATGACTCAAGGCATCGGCACATGCTGATCCGCAAAGGGATTTTAACCTGTATCAAGAATATCACAAGTATCAAGTTGGGCAGGAAAGCTTTTGTGGACGCTGAAGGGATGAGAGTCTTGTATAGTACATCTCAAGTAAGTACATGGATTGGTGCTTAACAATTGCATAATTATGTGGACTTAATTGATTATTGAAAACTAACTGCAATGTCCATTAAAATATATCTTTGAATATGAGAATTTGTTATATTTTAATCAGCTGCTGTTCTGATTGCAGACAGCTGCTTCAGGATAATACGCAAGTTAATATGCAAATGTTTTTCCAAACACTGGCAAATAATAGAACTGTATAATCTTTCAGATTACTGTAATTAAACTATTCTAAGCTTGAATTCTCTCTCTAACGCAGTCAGAAAATGCATGCATGTAAAGAAACCTTAAACAGCAATTTAATAAGTTAATAAGAATTGTCAACTTGAGTCTTGTCGAAGAAATCCTTCACAAAAAAAATTCAGTAGAATCTATAGGATTTTTTTTCAGCATTTTGCAATGTATGTGCGTTTTAAAAGAATCTTCTGAACATTTTAAAAGACTATTGAGGAATGATAGCACAGGCACTATTACACATAATTAATGTGTAGGGCCAGAGGACTGGTGGATAGTTCACTGTAAACCTCTATTTAAGAAGAGATATAGAACGTGTCCTGCAAATTCTGGAGCAGTCCGCTTAGAATCAGTACAAGCAAAATAATGGAATCCATACTAAGGGAGTAAATCGAAAACATGTAGAAAACAAAATATACAATAATAAATCGCCAGTATAGATTTCAAAAGCTTACGTCTTGTTTGACTAACCTCATTAAATTCTTTGAAGAGGTAACAAGTGGTATAATGCAGTAGAAGTGTGGAACTCTTCTGCAAATGGCAAATGATTCTTAAAATTATTTTTCGGGATATGGACGTCGCTGGCTAAGCCAGCATTTATTACCCATCCCTAGTTGCCCTTGAGAAGGTGGTGGTTAGCTGCCTTCTTGAACCACTGCACTCCCAAATGTGTAAGTACTGATTGAATACAACTGATAGGCCATTTCAGAGGGCATGTAAGAGTTAAACACATTTGTGAGTCTGGAGTCCCATGTAGACCAGACCAGGCAAGGACATTGGTGAACCAGTTGGATTTTTACAACAGTCGACTATGGTTTCATGGTCATCGTGGTCATCATTCTTTTAATTCCAGATGTTTTATGTGAGATCATTTGTTAATGTTAAATCTGAGATTGCTAGACTTTTGTTAACCAAAGATATTAAGGGATATGGGTACGGCTGGGGTATATGAGTTTAGGTTGCACATTAGTTATGATCAAGTTGAAACCAGCTTGAGGGGCTAAATGACCTATGTTCCGATGATGTAAATGATCTGGATTTTCAAAAGGCCTTTGATAAGGTACCACGCAATAGACTAATGTAACATCAGACTGTATGGAGTCAAGGGGCAAATAATAGAATGGATGGATAGCTAACTACCAGACAGAAAACAAGCGGTAAAAGTGACAGAAGATGGAAAGAAGGATCCCATAAGGATCAGTACTGGGACCATAGAACTTAGAACATAGAACGATACAGCGCAGTACAGGCCCTTCGGCCCACGATGTTGCACCGAAACAAAAGCCATCTAACCTACACTATGCCATTATCATCCATATGCTTATCCAATAAACTTTTAAATGCCCTCAATGTTGGCGAGTTCACTACTGTTGCAGGTAGGGCATTCCACGGCCTCACCACTCTTTGCGTAAAGAACTTACCTCTGACCTCTGTCCTATATCTATTACCCCTCAGTTTAAAGCTATGTCCCCTCGTGCCAGCCACTTCCATCCGCGGGAGAAGGCTCTCACTGTCCACCCTATCTAACCCCCTGATCATTTTGTACGCCTCTATTAAGTCTCCTCTTAACCTTCTTCTCTCCAACGAAAACAACCTCAAGTCAATCAGCCTTTCCTCATAAGATTTTCCCTCCATACCAGGCAACATCCTGGTAAATCTCCTCTGCACCCGCTCCAAAGCCTCCACATCCTTCCTATAATGCGGTGACCAGAACTGTACGCAATACTCCAAATGCGGCCGTACCAGAGTTTTGTACAGCTGCAACATGACCTCCTGACTCCGGAACTCAATCCCTCTACCAATAAAGGCCAACACTCCATAGGCCTTCTTCACAACCCTATCAACCTGGGTGGCAACTTTCAGGGATCTATGTACATGGACACTGAGATCCCTCTGCTCATCCACACTTCCAAGAACTTTACCATTAGCCAAATATTCTGCATTCCTGTTATTCCTTCCAAAGTGAATCACCTCACACTTCTCTACATTAAACTCCATTTGCCACCTCTCAGCCCAGCTCTGCAGCTTATCTATATCCCTCTGTAACCTGCTACATCCTTCCACACTGTCGACAACACCACCGACTTTAGTGTTGTCTGCAAATTTACTCACCCACCCTTCTGCGCCTTCCTCTAGGTCATTGATAAAAATGACAAACAGCAACGGCCCCAGAACAGATCCTTGTGGTACGCCACTTGTAACTGAACACCATTCTGAACATTTCCCATCAACCACCACCCTCTGTCTTCTTTCAGCTAGCCAATTTCTGATCCACATCTCCAAATCACCCTCAATTCCCAGCCTCCGTATTTTCTGCAATAGCCTACCGTGGGGAACCTTATCAAACGCTTTACTGAAATCCATATACACCACATCAACTGCTCTACCCTCGTCTACCTGTTCAGTCACCTTCTCAAAGAACTCGATAAGGTTTGTGAGGCATGACCTACCCTTCACAAAGCCATGCTGACTATCCCTGATCATATTATTCCTATCTAGATAATTATAAATCTTGTCTCTTATAATCCCCTCCAAGACTTTACCCACTACAGACGTGAGGCTCACCGGTCTATAGTTGCCGGGGTTGTCTCTGCTCCCCTTTTTGAACAAAGGGACCACATTCGCTATCCTCCAGTCCTCTGGCACTATTCCTGTAGCCAATGATGACATAAAAATCAAAGCCAAAGGTCCAGCAATCTCTTTCCAGGCCTCCCAGAGAATCCTAGGATAAATCCCATCAGGTCCCGGGGACTTATCTATTTTCAGCCTGTCCAGAATTGCCAACACCTCTTCCCTACGTACCTCAATGCCATCTAATCTATTTACCTGGGTCTCAGCATTCTCCTCCACAACATTATCTTTTTCCTGAGTGAATACTGACGAAAAATATTCATTTAGTATCCCGCCTATCTCTTCAGACTCCACACACAACTTCCCATCCCAGTCCTTGACTGGTCCTACTCTTTCCCTAGTCATTCGCTTATTCCTGACATACCTATAGAAAGCTTTTGGGTTTTCCTTGATCCTACCTGCCAAATACTTCTCATGTCCCCTCCTTGCTCGTCTTAGCTCTCTCTTTAGATCCTTCCTCGCTACCTTGTAACTATCCATCGCCGCAACTGAAACTTCACACCTCATCTTCACATAGGCCTCCTCCTTCCTCTTAACAAGAGATTCCACTTCTTTGGTAAACCACAGTTCCCTCGCTCTACGCCTTCCTCCCTGCCTGACCGGTACATACTTATCAAGAACACACAGTAGCTGATCCTTGAACAAGCTCCACTTATCCAGTGTGCCCAACACTTGCAGCCTACTTCTCCAACCTATCCCCCCCAAGTCATGTCTAATGGCATCATAATTGCCCTTCCCCCAGCTATAACTCTTGCTCTGCGGTGTATACTTATCCCTTTCCATCATTAATGTAAACGTCACCGAATTGTGGTCACTGTCCCCAAAGTGCTCTCCTACCTCCAAATCCAACACCTGGCCTGGTTCATTACCCAAAACCAAATCCAACGTGGCCTCGCCTCTTGTTGGCCTGTCAACATATTGTGTCAGGAAACCCTCCTGCACACACTACAAAAAACGACCCATCTAATGTACTCGAACTATATCCTTTCCAGTCAATATTTGGAAAGTTAAAGTCTCCCATAATAACTACCCTGTTACTTTCGCTCTTATCCAGGATCATCCTCGCCATCCTCTCCTCTACATCCCTAGAACTATTTGGAGGCCTATAGAAAACTCCCAACAGGGTGACCTCTCCTTTCCTGTTTCTAACCTCAGCCCATACTACCTCGGAAGATGAGTCCCCATCTAGCATCCTCTCCGCCACCGTAATACTGCTCTTGACTAGCAGCGCCACACCTCCCCCTCTTTTGCCTCCTTCTCTGAGCTTACTAAAACACCTAAACCCCGGAACCTGCAACATCCATTCCTGTCCCTGCTCTATCCATGTCTCCGAAATGGCCACAACATCGAAGTCCCAGGTACCAACCCATGCTGCCAGTTCCCCTACCTTAGAACATAGAACAATACAGCGCAGTACAGGCCCTTCGGCCCACGATGTTGCACCGAAACAAAAGCCATCTAACCTACACTATACCATTATCATCCATATGTTTATCCAATAAACTTTTAAATGCCCTCAATGTTGGCGAGTTCACCACTGTAGCAGGTAGGGCATTCCACGGCCTCACTACTCTTTGCGTAAAGAACCTACCCCTGACCTCTGTCCTATATCTATTACCCCTCAGTTTAAGGCTATGTCCCCTCGTGCTAGCCATTTCCATCCGCGGGAGAAGGCTCTCACTGTCCACCCTATCTAACCCTCTGATCATTTTGTATACCTTATTTTGTATACCCCTGGCATTGAAGTAGACACACTTCAAACCACCTACCTGAACACTGGCCCCCTCCTGCGACGTCAAATCTGTGCTCCTGACCTCTATACTCTCATTCTCCCGTACCCTAAAACTACAATCCAGGTTCCCATGCCCCTGCTGCATTAGTTTAAACCCCCCCAAAGAGCACTAACAAATCTTCCCCCCCCCCCCCCCCCCCCCCCCCAGGATATTTGTGCCACTATTCTTTATAAATTGTATTCGTGATTTAAACTTTGTAATCAAAACCGCAAGTTTTAAATTGGAAGACGGCACCAAATTTGGATGGAGGGGAGGAGTCCGTGCTGAGGAGAACTGGAATAAATTACAAGAAAACATAAATAACTTGCAGAATGACATGTAATTGGCAAGTCAATTTCATGGATAATTGCATTACATTTTGCTCTGAACAATGAGGAGGGTATATATTGTTTGGAAAATAACAATCTACAATGGATGGAGGAGCAACAGGACCTGGCAGTATATATGTACACATCACTAAAAGTATCATGCAGGTTAATAAGGCCATATTTAAAAAAAGGCAAACCAAAGGTTTATTTCCAGAGAGGTAATAATTCTATATTAAGTTTGTAGCCAACCTTGGTTTAGACCACACTTGGAGTACTGTGTACAGATGCGTTCATCATAATATAAAAAGGTTACAGAGGCACTGGATAGAGTGCAAGTGAGATTTACAGGGATGATATCAGAAGGGATAAAAGGGGCTGGGTACTTTCTCTGGAAACAAGAAGGCTGACCAAATACAAGTCAATAAAATTATTAAAGTTTTTAATACATTTGACACCATGTTTTTACTTGAATTGAAGAATAAAACTAGAAATTAAATGGGAATTCAAAAGAAGTTTGTTTATCCAGAGTGGTGAGAATGTAGAACTCGCTACCACGGAGAATGGTTGAGGAAAATTGTACAGGTGCATTTAAAGGGGGAGACAAGCTAAGTGTAGAGGTCGAAGGGCATAGAGGGTTATGCTAATCGAGGTAGGTAGATAAGGATGGAAGAAGGATAGTGTAAAGCATACCATGGGCCCTTTAGGTTGAATGACCCGTTTTTGTGCTACGTATGTTATGTACTTTTATGTTCCATTCAGAGCATAGTATTAACTAAACTTCGGCTAGAATTATTAGGTTGAATAGCTGTCTTTAACAATTATGGTGAATTTTATTTGAAATACTAGCAGTTACAAGATCAACTATGTCCACATTTGATAAGGTGAGCTGACTGTTTAGCTTGGTAATTTATTAGCCTGTTCTCATCTTTAAACAAAATAAACCTAATTTTAAAAAAAATTAATGAGTGCTGATGAAAATAGATATGTACAGTTTTCCTTAGGGTGACATTGTGAAACCCAAATATCTTTGTGGTAATGTCTTAAAATTGACCAATTGCAATATAATTAATACAATCTGACAATGCTTATTTACACCAGGGCTCATTCTTCACACAAAGCAAGTGCCAAATAAAGAGACTTAAAGAGACTTCAGGGTAAATTTCCAAGTTAGAGCAAGTGATGTAAGAATTGGAAATTCTTGCTCAGATCCATAAGGTCTTAACTGTTTTCCTTTAGCATTGAACACATTCTCTATCAGAATGACCAGAAGTGTTTTTTTCTGTAGCCTGTCCATGTGGAAAAGAGATGTGCAGTTGTGTGTAGTCTTGTAGAAATGAACAAATGCATTTTATATGATAAACTCTTGGGGCATTGACCTTGTAAGTAAATCTGTTGATAAGAATTCTTAGGCAGTTTCATTAGATTGTGTTGTCTTTACTTTGTAGATCAATTACCTCCAGTCTACTTTATCCTTCCCTTGTCCCCTTAGCCGTTGTTACTTGGTAAGTGTGGTGCACTACTGTCTTCTGGGGAGAGTGCCAAACTGGCCAAAACAGCAGAGTATTCACTTTACCAGTCAGCAAATGCAGGCTGGTTCCACATTTCTTTGCTACTTGGTCACAGACTTTTGGTTCCTTCCTCCAGGTTTATTTGTCTTTGACTTTGGAAATGCTACAAAATACATTAAAAAAATATATATATATTTTTAAATATATTTTATTGAAAATTTTTGGCCAACCATCACAGTACATTGTGTATCCTTTACACAGTAATATAACAGTATAAATAACAATGGCCTGTTTTATAAACAAAAAATAAATAATATCTAACAAAAAACGAAAACTAACTCTAAATGGCAACTGCCTTGTCTCAGATAAACACTCTCCAAAAATATGATTTGACAGTCCAATATACAATTAACTATAGCAACAACCTATACATATTATACATATATATTAACAGACCTGAGAGTCCTTCTGGTTCCTTCCCCCCCCCCCCCCTGGGCTGCTGCTGCTGCCTTCTTCTTTTCCATTCCCTCTATCTTTCTGTGAGGTATTCGACGAACGGTTGCCACCGCCTGGTGAACCCTTGAGCCGATCCCCTTAGGACGAACTTAATCCGTTCCAGATTTATAAACCCTGCCATGTCATTTATCCAGGTCTCCACCCCCGGGGGCTTGGCTTCCTTCCACATTAACAATATCCTGCGCCGGGCTACTAGTGACGCAAAGGCCAAAACATCAGCCTCTCTCGCCTCCTGCACTCCCGGCTCTTCTGCAACCCCAAATATAGCCAACCCCCAGCTTGGTTCGACCCGGACCCCCACTACTTTCGAAAGCACCTTTGTCACCCCCACCCAAAACCCCTGTAGTGCCGGACATGACCAGAACATGTGGGTGTGATTTGCTGGGCTTCTCGAGCATCTCACACACCTATCTTCCACCCCCAAAAATTTACTGAGCCGTGCTCCAGTCATATGCGCCCTGTGTAACACCTTAAATTGTATCAGGCTTAGCCTGGCACACGAGGACGATGAGTTTACCCTACTTAGGGCATCCGCCCACAGCCCCTCCTCAATCTCCTCCCCCAGCTCTTCTTTCCATTTCTCTTTCAGCTCATCTACCATAATCTCCCCCTCGTCCCTCATTTCCCTATATATATCTGACACCTTACCGTCCCCCACCCATGTCTTTGAGATCACTCTGTCCTGCACCTCCTGCGTCGGGAGCTGCGGGAATTCCCTCACCTGTTGCCTCGCAAAAGCCCTTAGTTGCATATACCGGAATGCATTCCCTTGGGGCAACTCATATTTCTCGGTCAGTGCTCCCAGACTTGCAAACTTCTCATCCACAAACAGATCTTTCAATTGTGTTACTCCTGCTCTTTGCCATATTCCAAATCCCCCATCCATTCTCCCCGGGGCAAACCTATGATTATTTCTTATCGGGGACCCCACCAAGGCTCCCGTCTTTCCCCTATGCCGTCTCCACTGTCCCCAAATTTTCAAAGTAGCCACCACCACCGGGCTTGTGGTGTATTTCTTCGGTGAGAACGGCAATGGGGCCGTCACCATAGCTTGTAGGCTAGTCCCCCGACAGGACGCCCTCTCCAGTCTCTTCCACGCCGCACCCTCCTCTTCTCCCATCCACTTACTCACCATTGAGATATTGGCGGCCCAGTATTACTCACTTAGGCTCGGTAGTGCCAGCCCCCCCCTATCCCTACTATGCTGTAAAAATCCCTTCCTCACTCTCGGGGTCTTCCCGGCCCACACAAAACTCATGATACTCTTTTCAATCCTTTTGAAAAAAGCCTTTGTGATCACCACCGGGAGGCACTGAAACACAAAGAGGAATCTCGGGAGGACTACCATTTTAACCGCCTGCACCCTCCCTGCCAATGACAGGGACACCATGTCCCATCTCTTGAAGTCCTCCTCCATTTGTTCCACCAACCGCGTTAAATTTAACCTATGCAATGTACCCCAATTCTTGGCTATCTGGATCCCCAAGTAACGAAAGTCCCTCGTTACCTTCCTCAACGGTAAATCCTCTATTTCTCTGCTCTGCTCCCCTGGATGCACCACAAACAACTCACTTTTCCCCATGTTCAGTTTATATCATGAAAATTCTCCAAACTCCCGAAGTGTCCGCATTATCTCTGGCATCTCCTCCGCCGGGTCCGCTACATATAACAACAAATCATCCGCATACAGAGATACCCGGTGTTCTTCTCCTCCTCTGAGTACTCCCCTCTACTTCCTGGAACCCCTCAATGCTATTGCCAGGGGCTCAATCGCCAGTGCAAACAATAATGGGGACAGAGGGCATCCCTGCCTTGTCCCTCTATGGAGCCGAAAGTATGCAGATCCCCGTCCATTCGTGACCACACTCGCCATCGGGGCCCCATACAACAGCTGTACCCATCTAACATACTCATCTCCAAAACCAAATCTCCTCAGCACCTCCCACAAATAATCCCACTCCACTCTATCAAATGCTTTCTCGGCATCCATCGCCACCACTATCTCCGCTTCCCCCTCTGGTGGGGGC
Source organism: Scyliorhinus torazame (assembly GCF_047496885.1). Classification (NCBI taxonomy): domain Eukaryota; kingdom Metazoa; phylum Chordata; class Chondrichthyes; order Carcharhiniformes; family Scyliorhinidae; genus Scyliorhinus; species Scyliorhinus torazame. The sequence continues at coordinate 161,326,726 of NC_092715.1, read as the reverse complement.
ATCATCATTACCCCTAGCAGCCTCCGTATATTCGTATTCAGCTGTCTCCCCTTCACAAACCCAGTTTGGTCCTCGTGGACCACCCCCGGGACACAGTCCTCTATCCTCATTGCCATTACCTTGGCCAGAATTTTAGCGTCTACATTTAGGAGGGAAATAGGTCTATAGGACCCGCATTGCCGCGGGTCCTTTTCCTTCTTTAGGAGAAGCGATATCGTTGCCTCAGACATAGTCGGGGGCAGCTGTCCCCTTTCCTTTGCCTCATTAAAGGTCCTCATCAGTAGCGGGGCGAGCAAGTCCACATATTTCCTATAAGATTCAACTGGAAATCCATCCGGTCCCGGAGCCTTCCCTGCCTGCATGCTCCTAATTCCTTTCACTACTTCCTATATTTCGATCTGTGCTCCCAGTCCCACCCTCTCCTGCTCCTCCACCTTAGGAAATTCCAGCTGGTCCAGAAAGCCCATCTTTCTCTCCCTCCCATCCGGGGGTTGAGCTTCGTATAATCTTTTATAAAATGCATTGAACACTCCATTCACTCTCTCCGCTCCCCACTCCATCTCTCCTTCCTCATCCCTCACTCCCCTTATTTCCCTCGCTGCTCCCCTTTTCCTCAATTGGTGGGCCAGTAACCTGCTCGCCTTCTCCCCATATTCGTACTGTACACCCTGTGCCTTCCTCCACTGTGCCTCTGCAGTACCCGTTGTCAGCAAGTCAAATTCTACGTGTAGCCTTTGCCTCTCCCTGTACAGTCCCCCCCTCCGGTGCCTCCGCATATTGCCTGTCCACCCTCAGAAGTTCTTGCAGCAACCGCTCCCGTTCCCTACTCTCCTGCTTTCCTTTATGTGCCCTTATTGATATCAGCTCCCCTCTAACCACTGCCTTCAGCGCCTCCCAGACCACTCCCACCTGGACCTCCCCATTATCATTGAGTTCCAAGTACTTTTCAATGCACCCCCTCACCCTTAGACACACCCCCTCATCTGCCATTAGTCCCATGTCCATTCTCCAGGGTGGACGCCCTTCTGTTTCCTCCCCTATCTCCAAGTCCACCCAGTGTGGAGTGTGATCCGAAATGGCTATAGCCGTATACTCCGTTCCCCTCACCTTCGGGATCAACGTCCTTCCCAAAACGAAAAAGTCTATTCGCGAATAGACTTTGTGGACATAGGAGAAAAACGAAAACTCCTTACTCCTAGGTCTGCTAAATCTCCACGGGTCTACTCCTCCCATCTGCTCCATAAAATCTTTAAGCACCTTGGCTGCTGCCGGCCTCCTTCCAGTCCTGGACCTCGACCTGTCCAGCCCTGGTTCCAACACCGTATTGAAATCTCCCCCCATTACCAACTTTCCCACCTCTAGGTCCGGGATGCGTCCTAGCATACACCTCATAAAATTGGCATCATCCCAGTTCGGGGCGTATACGTTTACCAAAACCACCGTCTCCCCCTGTAATTTGCCACTCACCATCACGTATCTGCCCCCGCTATCCGCCACTCTAGTCTTTGCCTCAAACATTACCCGCTTCCCCACTAATATAGCCACCCCCCTGTTTTTCGCATCTAGCCCCGAATGAAACACCTGCCCCACCCATCCTTTGCGTAGTCTAACCTGGTCTATCAGTTTCAAGTGCGTCTCCTGTAACATAACCACGTCTGTCTTAAGTTGTGCGAGTAGCCTTGCCCTTTTTATCGGCCCGTTCAGCCCTCTCACATTCCACGTGATCAACCGGGTTGGGGGGCTTTTTACCCCCCCCCCCCCCCTTGTCGATTAGCCATCCCCTTTTTCCAGCTCCTCCCACGGTTCCCACGCAGCTGTGTCTCCCCCAGGCGGTGCCCCCCCGCCCACCCCACCCCATACCAGCTCCCCCCTCTCCCCAGCAGCAGCAACCCAATAATTCCCCCCCCCCCCCCGCTAGATCCCCCACTAGCGTAGTTACACCCCCCATGTTGCTCCCAGAAGTCAGCAAACTCTGGCCGACCTCGGCTTCCCCCCGTGACCTCGGCTCGCACCGTGCGACGCTTCCTGCTTCCCTATTCCCGCCATGATTATCATAGCGCGGGAACCAAGCCCGCGCTTCCCCCTTGGCCCCGCCCCCAATGGCCAACGCCCCATCTCCACCTCCTTTCCTCCCCCCACCACCACCTGTGGAAGAGAGAAAAGTTACCACATCGCAGGATTAATAACATAAAACTCCTCTTTCCCCCCCTTTTTACCCCCCTCTTCGCCCCCCATACTCGCCCCACCACTTTGTTTCAAACGTTCTTTTTAATAACCTGATCATTCCAATTTTTCTTCCACGATAAAAGTCCACGCCTCATCCGCCGTCTCAAAGTAGTGGTGCCTCCCTTGGTCTGTGACCCACAGTCTTGCCGGTTGCAGCATCCCGAATTTTATCATCTTTTTGTGAAGCACCGCCTTGGCCCGATTAAAGCTCGCCCTCCTTCTCGCCACCTCCGCACTCCAGTCTTGGTATACGCGGATCACCGCGTTCTCCCACTTACTGCTCCGAGTTTTCTTCGCCCATCTAAAGACCATCTCTCTATCCTTAAAACGGAGGAATCTCACCACTATGGCTCTAGGAATTTCTCCTGCTCTCGGTCCTCGCGCCATCACTCGGTATGCTCCCTCCACCTCCAGCGGGCCCGCCGGGGCCTCCGCTCCCATTAACGAGTGCAGCATCGTGCTCACATATGCCCCGACGTCCGCTCCCTCCGCACCTTCAGGAAGACCAAGAATCCTTAAGTTATTCCTCCTCGCGTTGTTCTCCTGCACCTCCAGTCTTTCCACACATCGTTTATGGTGTGCCTCGTGTATCTCCGTCTTCACCACCAGGCCCTGTATGTCGTCCTCATTCTCGGCAGCCTTTGCCTTCACGACCCGAAGCTCCCGCTCCTGGGTCCTTTGCTCATCCTTTAGCCGTTCGATCGCCTGTAATATCGGGGCCAACAGCTCTTTCTTCATTTCCTTTTTGAGTTCTTCCACACAGCATTTCAAGAACTCTTGTTGTTCAGGGCCCCATGTTAAACTGCCACCTTCCGACGCCATCTTGGTTTTTGCTTGCCTTCCTTGCCGCTGCTCTAAGGGATCCACTGCAATCCGGCCACTTTCCCCTCCTTTTTCCATCCGTATCCAGGGGGAATTCCCTTCTGGTTTTCCGCACAGCGTTTTTAGCCGTTAACATTGCCGTTGGGGCTCCTATTAAGAGCCCAAAAGTCCGTTCCACCGGGAGCTGCCGAAACGTGCGACGTAGCTGGTCGTCGCCGCACCCGGAAGTCCATTAAAAATATTTTTAACCTATGAGAAGGTTAGAATTGTTTTCCTCCCATATAATTTAAATCCTAAATATTAAAATTACATGGATTTTCTTGTGGGACGTGGATGGTCATTTCATATTAGGTTAGAAAATAAATGATTGTGCCTCTTTGATAGCATGTATTTGACATGTTAACAGAGATAGACATTGCTGTATGGAATGTAAATACAACTTCAGAGGTATTATTTATATACAAGTGCATTTTTATTGCAAAGAAAGTAGTTACATTTTCATTCAACAGAGACATTGTTTTGACATGAAAATGGTTACTTGAAGTTAATGAGCTTGATTTTAACCTTTGTGTGGAACTGGAAACTATTATTTCAATTTCATAGCTTTGCCCAAATATGGAAGATATCTTCTGATTTCCTATGTCCCAGTTTTGAACTTCATTGCAAGCAAGAGGCTTTTCTCTGACGGTGTGCTTTCAATTCTTCAAAATTGATCAAGGTAGCATGGAAGTTTTATGGATAAAGCACTGCATTTAATTCATGTTACAGTCACTGATCCAGCTTTAGTGTTAGTAAAATAATTAGTTGTGCCTTCTGTTATTTTTGTACTATTGAACATGTTATTTCAAAGCTCTGCCAACTGAAATCTACCAATTTCCTACTTGATTGTTTATGGTTGGGGTGGCACGGCGGTGCAGTGGTTAGCACTGCTGCCTCATGGCGCTGAGGACCCAGGTTTGATCCTGGCCCCAGGTCACTGTCCGTGTGGAGTTTGCACATTCTTCCTGTGTCTGCGTGGGTCTCCCCCACAACCTAAAGATGTGCAGGGTAGGTGGATTAGCCACGCTAAATTTCCCATTAATTGGAAAACCAATAATTGGGTACTTTAAATTTCAAATAAAATTGTTTATGGTCTTGACCTGTCTTCAACTATCTCGATCCAAGAGAACACTAAAAGGATCCCTGTCAATTAAGTGTGGCAATTATATTAATGATGATTTCTGTTTAATCCCTGGGCTGTACGCTCACTATATGATGTTGGGATAGCTTTTAGTCTTCACCGCTTGGATAGTAGTCTGGTGGAGTGGATATTTTTGCTTGTTGTAGAATCTGTCCGATTTTCATTCTGTTGAAATTTCCTTTTTGGAAAATTTAAAACTATACTCTGATTCATAAGAAGAAAGGGATTCCTTCTGAAAGTCAACTTTGCCGCTCAACAAAATATCTGGAACAAACCTAATTTAAAAAGTGATACCTATAGTCGCCATGTGCCTTTCATTCACTGAACTTTCAGTTTTGTCTTGAACCTTTTAGAGCTGCTGGCACACATTATTTCCTACCCTATGGCAAGCTTCCAGTGTTACTCCAAATATGAGCTGGTAGATTCCAATGAATAAGCACATAGGACAGACCTTGAGAAATTGCTCAAGGTCCTTAAAAGGCACTCACTGATTTGTTGTCGCTTTTAACACTCATGTCAGAGTATTTTCTTCTCTCGTTCTTCAGGCAGCAAGGCAAACTTTACTTGAAACATTTGTGCTATTTGCATGACTTTCTCCTGTAAACCCATGTTTACGTTTTGCATTGATCACAAGCATTCATAATTTGCTGTGGAAAATGTGAAATGTTGTAAATAATTTTATCAATGCATAAACTTCCAACAAGGTCACTCTACTTAGATTTAGTGAATGTTGGACAGGTGGAAGGAGTATCAGTGGGAGAGCATTTTTGTGGTAGTGGTCATAATTCAGTAAGATTTAACTGTGGTGTGGGAAAGGATGAAGAGAAACTCTGAGTAAAAGGTTCTAAATTGGAACGGTCAATTTAACCAAGTTGAGAAGCAATTTGGTAAAAGTAGAGTGCCAACAACTCTTTGAATGTAAACCTATGCCAGAGCATTGGGTAGCATTCAAGAAGGAGATTCAAGGATTCCAGGTAAACATTTCCCACAAAAGAAAAAAAGATAAATAGCCAAATCCAGAGCCCCCCGATGACTAGCTGCATAGGCAAAAAAACATGCAGAAACTATATGGAGTGAAAATGTTTTAAAATATTTTTTGGGAGTTTTGACGTTTCATATCATACAATGCACAACAAGACAAATCAAAACATGTATCCACAAGAATTTACAGCAACTATAGTTTTAACTATTTTACATACAATGTATCCCCTCAATACGTGGAGTGACAAAATCAAAACATGTCGCTACAAGAATTTATAGCAACTGTAGTTTTAGCTACTTTACCTAGGATGTATCCTCTCGCTACGTGGACCTTGTCATTCAGGGTGTCTTGTTTACGGTCATAAGGTAATCGAGCAGAATACAAACAAAAGTAATTTATAAAGAAAATGCTGCTTTTATTTCCTTCCTCTCTCTCTCTTCTCCCCCCCACAAAAAAAAATCCTGGTCTTTCCCCCTCCTTTTCTCTTCCTTATTTCGTGGCCTGTCTTGGGTCCCATCCCTGCATGTCCCTCCCTCACTGGACACTACAAACAGGTCCTGGAACAAGTTAGTGAATGGCTTCCATGTTTTGTGGAAGCCTTCCTCTGATCCTCTGGCAGATATTTTCTCCAGCGTGAGAAATTCTGCCAAGGTGGACAATCAGCCTGCAGCCTTGGGTGATGCCGCTGATTGCTGGCCAAGCAGGAGTCTCCGGCGGGCGATCAGGGAGGCAAAGGCTGGGGTGTCCGCCCCTTTCATTATGAAGAGCTCTGACTGACCACCGGGTCCTTTTATTGGGCCCATAGAGGAACAATTTCTCTGAGATTTTCTAAGAGCAGAAGGATGGAAACCTTCACAAGGAAACAGGAAGGCTACAAATGAAAATTGCCATAGCGTTGCTTTTAAGATCGGAACGGTAATAGCTGTCCTCTGAGGCAAATTTTAACCAGGTTTATTACAACTCTTCAAGTTACTTACCCGTCCTCACTGGGAACTGTGACGCTGTTCGTTTACTGTTACTGAGTTTCAAAAGCTGGAACACCCTCCCTGCCAGCACTGACAGATACTTCCAAAATATGGACCACAGCGATTCAAAACGTAAACTCATCATCACCTTTTCGCAGGCAATTAGGCTTGGCAGCAAATGCTGCCCATGCCAGTGACATTCACATCCCATGTACAAATAAATAATAAAAATGGATGTAAAGAGCAGTAGACTTTGGCTGATTGTTTGCACTTTGCTTTGGCACTCAACAGACCTAAGCACTGACTCAAATTTGGATACGCTTTCATGGATGGTAGCAGCCCTTTGTTCCCTGACCTAAATAATTGTGTTCTCTGTGTGGCCCTACACACTGTTTGCTGATAGGTTTCCCAGCATAGTTGGAATTATTGACAAAACATTCAATTTTATCTTCACCTGATGTCCAATGGTTATGGTAGGTCACCATTGGAAAGCTTTCAAGAGCATGAGATCTTGTCAGTACTTTTCCATTCCTCCTTCATCAAGAGATACTGAAGTGAACACTGTCTGCCCCTCTTGCTACTCTGGCTGGGAACGGCCAACTTAGCAAAACCTTATCTTGGTTTGCATGGCCTATATCAGAATACGTTATCTATTTGTTCAGCATTGCTTATGAAAATTAAACAATGAAGATACAACTATTGATCAGGAAGATTATGTGGCGTAATTTGGCTATTTATCTGTCGTACAAATGTTAGACCAAGTTCTTAACTTCTTTCACCACATTACTGGTACATTTTATTTTAATGCACATAGTGCTGGAATTGCAGGCAAAATAAGCAATTTAGTTAGAAGATTTTGCTATTTAAGCCTAATATTTTAAATTAAGCTTTTGACACATTTAACAAGATGTGTATGCTTAGTCTTTGATGAACAAACAAACGTAATACAGTACTGTAATTATTTAAGTGTTATAGAATCTGCAGAATAAAATGTTTTTCTTCATTGTATTTATTTTTCAGGATTGCCTTTCAGTCAGAACCCTGGATCCTCTGGTCAATATCTCTAGTCTCATCATGAGAAAATGTTTTCCTAAAAATCGCCTTCCCATTCCAACCATTAAAAGCGTCTACCACTTCCAGTTGCGAGTAATCCCAACAAGTGGTCCTGTTGCACAATTCTATAATTTAGCTCCTGAAGGTAGGTTTTCAAAACTTTCAACGCCCTTCTCCAATCCAAAAAATTAAAGTGAATAAACCGTATATTAATTAATTAATGCAAATGTATATGCAAGGTGCACAGTTGCATTCCTTCCACTTAGATAGTTAAGATGTGCATTTGTTTCATTCTGGACAAAAGGTGAGTATTGATTCATTAATGTCTTATGAGGCTGAGGACCTGGGTTCAAATCCCAGCCCTGGGTCACTGTCCATGTGGAGTTTGCACATTCTCCCCACGTCTGCATGGGTTTCACCCCCACAACCCAAAGATGTGCAGGTTAGGTGGATTGGCCATGCTAAAATGCCCCATAATTAGAAAAAAAAATAATTGGGTATTCTAAATTTATTTTAAAAAAATGTATGTCTTATGAGCATGTTGTATGATCATGATTACTGACCCTATAATTATAATATAGAGTCAGCAATGGAGGAGAGGATGTGTTCCCTCTGCATGTGCCAGCTCCTTGAATAACTGATCCAATTACTCCCACTTACCTGCTCTTTCCCCATAGCCTAGCAAAGTATTCCCCTTCAAGTATTTATCCAATTTCCTTTTGAAAACTATTCTGAATCCGCTTTCATCAGCCTTTCCAGCAATGTGTAACAGATCGCTAAGTTCTGTTTTCTCATGTTGTCTCTGCTTCTTTTCTCATTTGCCTTAAATCTATGCCCACTGGTTATTGGGGTGGCACGGTGGCACAGTGGTTAGCATTGCTGCCTCCCACTCCAGGGACCCGGGTTCAATTGCAGCCTCGACTGACTGTGTGGAGTTTGCACTTTCTTCCTGTGTCTGCGTGGGTTTCCTCCGGGTGCTCCGATTTCCTCCCACAGTCCAAAGATGTGCAGGTTAGGTAGATTGGCCATGCTAAATTGCCCCTTCATGTCCAAAAAGGTTAGGGTTACGGGGATAGGGTGGAGGCATGGGCTTAAGCAGGGTGCTCTTCCCAAGGGCTGGTGCAGACACAATGGGCCAAATGGCCTCCTGCACTGAAGAGATTCTATGATTTAGCTTTGTGACAAAATCATATTCTGGGACAGAGGTCAAATCGAGCAGGTTAACAACTAGAATAATTAATTTGAGGGAAAATAACATCAATGATTACCCCTTTATTGCTTTATTATATTTTGATTATTTTTATCAATGTGTTTGTTCATATGTTATATTTACTGGTAGCTCAGTGGTTCCAAATAGCTTCACTATGCTAACTACTGTGCCATTTTCTTTTCTTGGGATGTGAGAGATTGACAAGACTATATTTACTTGATATCCACACGTTCCTGAAAAGAAAGAAAAGCTTTCAATTATAATGCACTTTACAGAACCACAGCCAATGAAGCTCTTAGTTGCGATGTAAGAAAGACGTAAAATTGAACTTTGTCTTTGAACTATTTCTTGACAACATGATGACTTTTAAGGTCACTTTAGGCGGTGTTAAGGGTCAACCGGGCTATTAAGGAAATGGTGTCATATGCAAGCTAGACTGGGTATGTCTCCAATAAATATCTTTTTCTCAAATATACTAACAGACGAGAAGTAATATGCCATCAATTATTCACATACTGTTCCCCTCAAAATGTAGTTCTTTTCTAACATTCTTGGAATTTGGATCAAGATTTTCCAAAGTAAATTTTTAATGGTTTTAGTGACTGCCATTTCTCTGTTCTGTATTAATATGCAATCGCCATGGGCATAAATGATATACACATAAGAGTCTCTCCACCCTGGTTGAAAAAGTTTAGGATTCACAAAAGAACTAGGATGATATTGTAAACATCATTTGTTTGCGCAGTTTTGTTGATAAAATTTAATCCTTTTTTCCTGTTGAATTGCTCCGAAATGTGTGTAGCAATTTAATGTCATAGTTAACAACCTAATAGTAAAGTAGGTTTATTTTCTGCGTTATCCTGAGTAACAGCAGAAGTAATGTTTTTGCAGGGAGCATTGTGAAATAAAATTGTCTCACAAGTTCGAAAAGTATCAGTTTGAAACCCTACTGTGAAATTGTTTAAATATATTGAAAACTAAAAGGAGCATGTTCCTTGATTTAAAAAGTAGAATATAAAGCAGAAGAAGTAATACAGTTGGACCAATTGAACGATCATTCTAATGATGGCTATAGTTATTTTCTGAAATTAGCAATGTTAGGAAGCTCAAACGGTTATGAAAATTATGTTAATTGTGGTGAACAAACTAACTAGCAGTACCTACTTTATCACCTTTTGAGTATTAAAAGGTTATGAAAAACCAATATTGGGTGGCACAGTGGTTAGCACCCGGGTTCGACCCCGGCCCCAGGTCACTGTCCGTGTGGAGTGCCTCCCTGTGACTGCGTGGGTCTTGCCCCCACAACCCAAATATGTGCAGGGTGGGTGGATTGGCCACGCTAAATTGCCCCTTAATTGGAAAAATATTTTTTTAAATATGAACAACCAATGTGCTTAATTGAAAGATTTTAACAAACCTCTATTGTTGTTTCGAGTTTGAGAATTCTTTTAATCTTTTGTTTCAGTTGATGATGTTGTAGATGAAAGTGATGACACGGATGACAATGAAGTAGAAACGGACAATGAAAATGAAGATGAAGAAAAAGATGAAAACAAGAAGGTGCTGGACTCACTTTGTTTACAAATTACATATTTACAAATTGTACAGGTTTTCAGATTGACACCAAGAATCCATGTCTGTGTGGATCTCATCCCCATAACCCAAAGATGTGCAGGGTAGGTGGATCGGCCACGCTAAGTTGCCCCTTAACTGAAAAAAAGAATTGGATACTCTAAATTCTTTTTAAAAAAAAAAAAAAAGATTGACACCAAGAATAAAATATTTTACCCATAAGACGCATTAAATTTGGGGAACAAAATAAGCAGTGAAAGAAATTTGGGGTTGCGACCTTTTGGATATGCACAATTCATCAGAACAGTACACTGTTGGGAATGCAGGTACTTTAACATAGGAAAACAGGAAGAAGGAGGTGAAAGAGAATTAACAGATGGAATTAATATATTTTATTGTGATTAATAGAAAGCCTTTAGATAATTAGTGAGACAGTGAAAAGTCAAAAGAGCATCTGCAGAATTCATATCATAACCTTTCCTGTGGTATGAGCTTGATTTTCTAATTTTTATGGATATTGCTTCCACACAAGATATCTTTATCTTTCCTAAGTGCCACATATCTTGCAATTTGTACCATATTCACTTCCACCATCTAGGGTCAATGATGTCTCTGATTCCTGTAATGTAATTAACAGTTACCACCCATCTCTCTCGTTTCACCATTATTTAGAAAGCTTCTTTCCTTGATGTATATGTAGCTAATGTGGCTTTTGCTTCCTTAATTTTAGTCCTCCTCCGCACCCAATCTGATTGACTAGTCATAATGCCTGAATATTGTGATGCTCCTATGATGCTGCAATCTTGGCACTTCCGCCAGCCTCCCTGTCCTTCACTCACTCACACATTTAGATTAAACGACAGCCAATCACCATTTCTGTGATCCCTGAAAGCCTCTTCATAGAATTTACAGTACAAAGGAGACCATTCGGCCCATCGAGGCTGCACCGGCTCTTGGAAAGAGGACCCTACTTAACCCCACGTCTCCACCCTATTCCAGTAACCCGACCTAACCTTTTGGACACTTAAGGGACAATTTAGCATGGCGAATCCACCTAACTTGCACATCTTTGGACTGTGGGAGGAAACCGGAGGATCTGGAGGAAACCTACGCAGACATGGGGAGAAAGTGCAAACAGTCACCCGAGGCCGGAATTGAACCTGGGACCCTGGAGCCGTGAAGCAGCAGTGCTAACCACCGTGCCACCCCCTTGATGCTTGCTCAATTTAGTACTCTGGTGCCAGCTTTCCTTATCACAAAAATAATCTTGAGTTATTGACTAATTTAACGCCATTCCCTTTGTATCCTTCAACTGACTCGTTTTTAACAATCTAACTTTACAGGATGAAAATAAAGGAAAATTATGTCCAAAAATATTACTTCACAACTCCTCTATTTCCTTAATCTACTCCTACATATCTATTCCCTGGTTTGCCCCGCCAGCCTTTCTTCTTTTAGACAGCAACAGAACTAATATTGTTGCACATTCTGACTACTATTTTGTGCACATTCCTTTATCATCAACCACTCTCCTAAGCATTATCCCTCTCACTGTTATTGTCACATTGAGTTTCCTGTCCTGTTCACTGATATTTTGATCTCATCTGTGGCCATAGATGCACTGTGCCCTGAGGTTATACATTTCGTTGTTGGCCAGATTGGCACAATTTTTCATGTCTCTCTTCGTTGGATTTATAATTTTCTACCTTTTTCCCCCCATTTTAACCCATTCATTATCTGAACTGTTGGTGTTGCCATAGCCTTCCCTTCTGGTGGTGTCCCCCTTTTGTGAAACTTCTAGACCTGCTTCTGATATCCGGCTCTCAATCCTACAGGAAATATTACTTCACAGTATGAATTTGTCATTTGAACACTTTTCTCTAGCACTTTAATTAACAGACATCTATTCTGGGAATATCTAGTTCAGTATTTCTCATTTTCGACAACTAAATATTTCACAATGCACACAAGTCATTACATGCATATCCTTTCCATTTCTTGTGTGGCCATTCGGGACTGGAATGGGTTTACTGGATTAAAAGCCTTTAAGTGAATTGTTATGGAAAAGCAAAAAAAACCTTAATATATCCCAATTTATTATTTCTACAATTCTTGATAACGTTTTGTCCTTCATGAAATGAAAAGAGTGTATTTTTTGGTGTTAATTGACAATGTAAGGAATGATTTGGTGCATCTGATCTAGGCATTTCTGAAATAAGTTATTTACTTGCATTCTTTAGGAACATTTCTTTTTTGTGGATTATTCTAATTAATTGCCCCAAGCACCGCTTGTAAAATTTGAAAGGTTGCAGTGTACAAGTGATGAAGCATCTCGTTTTAACTACTCAGTACATACTGACAAAAAAGCATTTAAATTTAATCCAAACTTTTTTGTCCTTTTTGAAATTCATTGTGGATACAATGTATAATCCTCTGTTGCCATGACGCACCGTCTTTCTTGGTGAGTTTTTAAATCCACGTTTAGTTTCTGATGGATCCCAAAGATGGTGCAGTCACTGAGCTCCAGTCATGTTCAGATCCCAATGGCTGGGGGGACCTTGTGTTCTGACACTTGGGGCACATAACCTGATGAATTGCTGCCCAGATCATGGTAGCTTGCCCTGTAGTCCTCAATGTATCTCACTGTTGTCACTCTGCCCCAAATAGCTAACTAGCCACGGGCAAGATTCACTAACATCTGGTCTGCTGCCAACATCCTGTTTTTGCGTAATGTTGGCTGAAAAAGGAATCTTGCATACCAATGTGTCCAGTTTTATAGGTAAGGAGGAACGTCCTTACTGCAGAGGTGGCTGATCTGTGTCTGCACAGAGGTGGTTTTCACCAAGTCAGCAATGATGAACACAGTGAAGCAGATGGTGCTGGGTTGATGCTGCCCAGCAGTTCCCAGGATTTGCACCAGGATCCGAATCCAGGTTGCTCTCCGATCCCACCCCTGCCATCACCACTTTAGTAATACAATAATGTCATCAGGCATCGCCGAGAGTTTGCGAAAAATTGCATGACTTAGTAAGCAGAATGTACACTAAACTGCTTGGGAGGAAAATGGAATTAAATGGAAAATCAACACTGTTTGATGACAACATTTTCAATGTTGTTGGAGCTCTGATAATGAGAAATAAAACTTTTTTAAATTAAAATTTTCATCCTTGCAGTCTAAGTTCTAGATATTATTTAAGCTTAAATTCTGCCGGGTTCATTTGAGATTTTAACCATTTGGGTAACAGGAGACCGTTTGACGAAGTAACTGAGGGAATATTTAAGATTTGTAGATAGCTACAAAAGACAGGGTGGGTCTTGACTAGTGTACTACAGCTCTTGCTTTCCAGTGCCGCCTTGGGCACAGGTTGATCTCTTTTCTCTCCGTATCTTCTGCTTCCCTCTGGTCACTTGCTGCACAATATGCTCAGTGAAAGTGTGATCATTGATGTTATTCCAGCCTAATTGGCCTAAATGAAGCAAGGCTAATTCTTAATTGGCTTAAGGAGCATGTTCAACTGGCCCACTAACGTGCCAATTATTTGTGGGACCATTCCTCTCGTTTAAAGTTTATTTCTGTTACTTCTTGCTAAGATAAAAGAATGCTTTGCTATCTTCCTTGTCCATATGTTCAGGATGGGGGAAATGTGCTGTCATGACCTAGTGATTGCTATGTTGAGCCTCATCATCTCAAAACCTCATTTAATTGTTATTAGATAAGGCCCCTATCAGTGGCTCTATGTTTTCGACAAATTATTTTAAGGTTGCTGTTACTTCTCTCTGGTTACTTGGGATAAGTTACTTTATTTTAAAAAGATAGTGGTAAAGTTGCTTATAACCTTAAAACTAAAAAAAAGTTTTCAAAGTACGAATATAAAATATATATACAATATAAGTGAGAATAGTTTTCACGTCTACTTGACATAAAACATTATGTCTAGGGACATGGATTCAATGGATGTCTAATTGATCTGTAGGACTTAATTAAAACAGGCACTTATCAATGTGTTTTTGCTGAGACAACTGCTTGGTTATAGTGTTTTTTTTATATCCATCCGTGCTTGGTATAAATCAATTAAACTTACAGGGTAGTTTAAACTTAAAGTTACAAAGTCTATATAAAATACATATCAATGCTTAAAAGTGATTGGCCTCCTAAATATAATACAACATATCCAATTAACAGAATTTAAAAGAACTATAATTACAAAACTCAATTCTAAACTTACAGAATCAAAGATGGTTACATAATCGGAAATAAAGTGATCTCCCTTAAACATCACAAGTTAACTGCACTAATTTAATACACAAGGCTTAATGTTTTAATACTTGTTTCTATTTGCACATTAGGACTTTGAATTTAGAGAACAAAATGATCATTTTAATTGCAAGGGAGTTGGATAGTTCCGTACCAGTAATTGTTCAACCATTATGTCTACATCACTGCCTTAAGCCATATGTTCTTTCTCCCTTGTCAAGTTTGTGTGATGCCAAGACCAAGTCAAGTGATGAGCTTGTATCTCAGATAAAACCATATTGGGTTGACATCCTTTGGTTGAATATAATCTAATAATTAAATTTCAATTTCCCTACAGCAAAATGATGATATTGAAACTGATATTAACAAGTTGAAGCCAGTTCACGAATTGGGACGGCCAATAGAAGAATTGGAAGTATACAAACAGTTTTTCCCAGAACTCTCAGAAGACTTCCAGGTAAAAATAAGCAATCTGCTTTGTGCAGTTCAATATTAAGCATTTCAAATCTGCAGAGTATTGCAGATTTTAGCCTTTATGTTTCCTGTCCCTTTGGAGTTGTCAAAGGCAAGTTCTGCACCAAACGAGGTGGCAGAGACATGAAAAATGAACAGGGATGATGGCAGCACTAGAATGTTTGAGTAGGCACACACATTTGTGTAACTAGTTTGTGATGGCATAAAACCGTAAGCTGCTTTAATATCCATTGTATGAGGTCTGGACCAATGCTGCTGACCCTTGAAATCTGCATCTCACTCAGATGGCTATAAACTGACAGTAAAATTGCCAGAAATATCTGAAAACAACTCTCCGAATGATCCATTTAACATATCTGTGAAGTTGTTTTTAGTACACAAGGGCAGTTTTACATTTTCAGCTAGTGTGAGACCCACATTTCAAGACCATGGGCCAGTAGTGCTTGACTCGGGTATATAAAAAAAACAAGTTGGATTGATGTCAGTGAAGTGCTTGTATTACTGGTTCCTGACACATTTCTCATTCAATTGGTAGCAGCCTCCGTGCAAACCAGATTTACTACCAGATCTGGCTACCAGTGTTTGATGAATCTGGCTAATTTACATTGGAGTTCCTATCTGCTGAATGAGATCTGTGGATCAGGACTGGCAGTGCAGTACAAAGCCCTCACCAAAATAGAACAGCTAAAAATTGACATCAGTTGGCTAGTTAATCCCAATTATCTCCAAATCCATGGGCAGATCTAAAATCTCAGCCCCTGATGATAACCCAGTTGTCATGCCACAGAACTAGTCTCGTTTGTAGCTAACTGTTGCAATTCATTACAGCATTGGCACCTAGCTGACAAGGTAGAAAGTTGCCTAGATGTGTCCTGTTCGCAAAAGGCTGGAAAATCCCAGTTATTACCAGAATGATGGAGGAGTCATCTATTATCCTATCAAATGGCACTTATTCACCGACAACCTGCTCACTGACGATTAATTTGGTTTCACTGAAACTGTGGTTCAAACATGGATTATAAGACTTGACTTGTGAAACTAAAATGAGAAACCATGATGTGCTAAACAAGAGCAATAAAGCAATATATTTCAGTCAAGATTTCCAAGAAGGTCTGGCTACAGGAAACTTCTTGTGAGATGTGAGATAAACTAATTAAGTGAAAATAACTCACTATTTATGTCTGGTTTAAAATAATATTGTACTGGATTATGACTGTTTTAAGACACACAAAATGTATAAATTGGGTCTTGCAGTCATCTTGACATTGAGTGTAATTGCACAATGCTTTGGTCCACAAGTTTTTGGGACAGCGTGAAGAGGTGGTTGACAAATGGAGTAATAGCAGGTTCAGATTTCGCCTAGTGGCTTCCGGGTGCGGCGATGACCAGCTGAGTCGCACGTTTCGGCAGCTCCCGGTGGAACGGACCTTTGGGCTCTTAATAGGAGCCCCATCGGCAATTTTAACGGCAAATAACACTGTGCTGTAATCCAGAAGGGAATCCCCCCTGGACACGGATGGAAAAAAGAGAGGAAAGTAGCCGGATTGCGGTGGATCCTCTAGAGCAGCGGCCAGGAAGGCAGGCACAAAGCAAGATGGCGTCGGAAGGAGGCAGTTTAATATGGGGCCCTGACCAACAAGAGTTCCTGCAGCGTTGCGTAGATGAACTCAAAAAGGAGATGAAGAAGGAGCTGTTGGCCCCGATATTACAAGCGATTGAGGGGCTAAAGGAGGAGCAAAAGACCCAGGAACAGGAGCTTCGGGTCGTGAAGGCAAAGGCTGCTGAGAATGAGGACGACATACAGGGCCTGGTGGTGAAAACGGAGATCCACGAGGCACAACACAAAAGATGTGTGGAAAGGCTGGAGGTGCTGGAGAATAATGCGAGGAGGAAGAACCTAAGGATTCTTGGTCTTCCAGAAGGGGCGGACGTCGGGGCATATGTGAGCACGATGCTGCACTCGTTAATGGGATCGGAGGCCCCGACGGGTCCGCTAGAGGTGGAGGGAGCCTATCGGGTTATGGCGCGAAGACCGAGGGCTGGAGAAATTCCTCGAGCAATAGTGGTGAGATTTCTCCGATATAAGGACAGAGAGATGGTCCTCAGATGGGCAAAGAAAACTCTGAGCAGTAGGTGGGAGAATGCGGTGATCCGCGTATATCAAGATTGGAGTGCGGAGGTGGCGAGAAGGAGGGCAAGCTTTTATCGGGCCAAGGCGGTGTTGCATAAAAGGAAGGTCAAATTCGGAATGCTGCAACCGGCAAGACTGTGGGTCACACATCTAGGGAAACACCACTACTTCGAAACGGCAGACGAGGCGTGGACATTTATTGTCGATGAGAAGCTGGAGTGAGCGGGCCAGAAAAAGAACGTTTGGGACAAAAGTGGGGGGGGGGGTGGATTTGTGGGATGAAGGGGGGAAAAGGGGGAAGAGAGGACTTCCCAAGTTGTTAAACCTGCGACCCTGTAACTTCTCTCTCTTCCCCATGTCGTGGGGGAGGGGGTGAGGGAGGATGAGGAGCTGAGGGCGCCGGCCATTGGGGGCGGGGCCAAAAGGGAAGCGCGGGCTTTGTTCCCGCGCTATGGTAATCATGGCGGGAACAGGGAAGCAGGAAGGAGGGGGCCTCGCACAGTGTGAGCCAAGGTCACGGGGGGAAGCCGAGGTCGGCCAGAGTTTGCTGACTTCTGGGAGCAACATGGGGGGTGCAATTACGCTAGCTTGGGATCTAGCGGGGGGGGGGTTTAACTGGGTTGCTGCTGCTGGGGAGAAGGGGGAGCTGGTATGGGAGGGGGGGGTCGGGGCGGGGGGGCGCCGCCTGGGGGGGATACAGCTACGTGGGAACCGGGTGAGGAGCTGGATTGAAAAAGGAAATGGCTAGTCGTCAAGGGGGGGGGCGGGGGTAGGTAAAGAGCCCCCCAACCCGGTTGATCACGTGGAATGTGAGAGGGCTGAATGGGCCGATTAAGAGGGCACGGGTACTCTCACACCTAAAGAAACTTAAGGCAGATGTGGTTATGCTTCAGGAGACGCATCTGAAGCTGATAGACCAGGTTAGACTTCGCAAAGGATGGGTGGGGCAGGTGTTTCATTCGGGGCTAGATGCAAAAAACAGGGGGGTGGCCATACTAGTGGGGAAGCGGGTAATGTTTGAGGCAAAGACTATAGTGGCGGATAGTGGGGGCAGATACGTGATGGTGAGTGGCAAACTGCAAGGGGAGGCGGTGGTATTAGTGAACGTGTATGCCCCGAACTGGGATGATGCCAATTTTATGAGGCGTATGTTAGGACGAATCCCGGTCCTAGAAGTGGGCAAGTTGGTAATGGGTGGAGACTTTAATACGGTGCTGGACCCAGGGCTGGACAGATCGAGGTCCAGGACCGGAAGGAGGCCGGCTGCAGCTAGGGTGCTTAAGGATTTTATGGAGCAGATGGGAGGAGTAGATCCCTGGAGATTTAGTAGACCTAGGAGTAAGGAGTTTTTGTTTTTCTCCTATGTACACAAAGTATTTTCATGAATAGATTTTTTTTGTTTTGGGAAGGGCACTCGGGGACGGAGTACACGGCTATAGCCATCTCGGATCATGCTCCACACTGGGTGGACCTGGAGATAGGGGAAGAAAAACAACAGCTTCCACCCTGGAGAATGGACATGGGATTATTGGCAGATGAGGGGGTGTGTTTAAGGGTGAGGGGGTGTATTGAAAGGTACTTGGAACTTAATGATAATGGGGAGGTACAGGTGGGAGTGGTCTGGGAGGCACTGAAGGCAGTGGTTAGAGGGGAGCTGATATCTATTAGGGCACATAAAGGAAAGCAGGAGGGTAGGGAAAGGGAGCGGTTGTTGAAAGAACTTCTGAGGGTGGACAGACAATACGCGGAGGCACCGGAGGAGGGACTGTACAGGGAAAGGCAAAGGCTACATGTAGAATTTGACTTGTTGACTACGGGTAATGCAGAGGCACAATGGAGGAAGGCACAGGGTGTACAGTACGAATATGGGGAGAAGGCAAGTAGGTTGTTGGCCCACCAACTGAGGAAAAGGGGAGCAGCGAGGGAGATAGGGGGGGTGAGATATGAGGAGGGGGAGATGGAGCAGGGAGCAGAGAGAGTGAATGGAGTGTTCAAGGCATTTTAGGAAAGATTATATGAAGCGCAGCCCCCGGACGGGAAGGAGAGAATGATGTGCTTTCTGGATCAGCTGGAATTTCCTAAGGTGGAGGAGCAGGAGAGCGTGGGGCTGGGAGCACAGATTGAGACGGAGGAAGTAGTGAAAGGGATTGGGAGCATGCAGGCGGGGAAGGCCCCGGGACCAGACGGATTCCCAGTTGAATTCTATAGGAAATATATGGACTTGCTGGCCCCACTACTGATGAGAACCTTTAATGAGGCGAGGGAAAGGGGGCAGCTGCCCCCAACTATGTCAGAGGCAACGATATCGCTCCTCCTAAAGAAGGAAAAAGACCCACTGCAATGCGGGTCATACAGGCCCATTTCCCTCCTGAATGTGGATGCTAAGATTCTGGCCAAGGTAATGGCGATGAGGATAGAGGATTGTGTCCCGGGGGTGGTCCATGAGGACCAAACTGGGTTTGTGAAGGGGAGACAGCTAAATACAAATATACGGAGGCTGCTAGGGGTAATGATGATGCCCCCACCAGAGGGGGAAGCGGAGATAGTGGTGGCAATGGATGCCGAGAAAGCATTTGATAGAGTGGAGTGGGATTATTTGTGGGAGGTGTTGAGGAGATTTGGCTTTGGGGACGGGTATATCAGGTGGGTACAGTTGCTGTATAGGGCCCCGATGGCGAGCGTGGTCACGAATGGACGGGGGTCTGACTATTTTCGGCTCCATAGAGGGACGAGGCAGGGATGTCCTCTGTCCCCGTTATTGTTTGCATTGGCGATTGAACCCCTGGCCATAGCACTGAGGGGTTCCAGGAAGTGGAGGGGAGTACTTAGGGGGGAAGAAGAACACCGGGTATCTCTGTATGCGGATGATTTGTTGCTATATGTGGCGGACCCGGCGGAGGGGATGCCAGAGATAATGCGGATACTTGGGGAGTTTGGGGATTTTTCAGGGTATAAACTGAACATGGGGAAAAGTGAGTTATTTGTGGTGCACCCGGGGGAGCAGAGCAGAGAGATAGAGGATTTACCGTTGAGGAAGGTAACAAGGGACTTCCGGTACCTGGGGATCCAGATAGCCAAGAATTGGGGTACATTACATAGGCTTAATTTAACACGGTTGGTGGAACAGATGGAGGAGGATTTCAAGAGATGGGACATGGTGTCCCTGTCATTGGCAGGTAGGGTGCAGGCGGTTAAAATGGTGGTCCTCCCGAGATTCCTTTTTGTGTTCCAGTGCCTCCCGGTGGTGATCACGAAGGCTTTTTTCAAAAGAATTGAGAAGAGCATTATGAGTTTTGTGTGGGCTGGGAAGACCCCGAGAGTGGGGCGGGGATTCTTGCAGCGTAGTAGGGACAGGGGGGGGCTGGCACAACCGAGCCTAAGTGAGTACTACTGGGCCGCCAATGTTTCAATGGTGTGTAAGTGGATGGGAGAAGGGGAGGGAGCGGCGTGGAAGAGATTGGAGAGGGCGTCCTGCAGGGGGACTAGCCTGCAAGCAATGGTGACGGCGCCGTTGCCGTTCTCACCAAATAAATACACCACAAGCCTGGTGGTGGTGGCTACATTGAAAATTTGGGGGCAGTGGAGACGGCATAGGGGAGGGAGGGGAGCTTCGGTGCGGTCCCCGATAAGAAACAATCATAGGTTTGTTCCGGGGAGAATGGATGGGGGATTTGGAGCATGGCAAAGAGCTGGGGTAGTACAACTAAGAAATCTATTTGTAGATGGGACGTTTGCAAGTCTGGGAGCGCTGACAGAGAAATATGGGTTGCCCCAAGGGAATGCATTTCGGTATATGCAATTGAGGGCTTTTGCGAGGCAACAGGTGAGGGAATTCCTGCAGCTCCCGACGCAGGAAGTGCAGGATAGAGTGATCTCAGAGACATGGGTGGGGGACGGTAAGGTGGCGGACATGTACAGGGAGATGAGGGACGAGGGGGAGATCATGGTAGATGAGCTGAAAGGGAAATGGGAATAAGAACTGGGGGAGGAGATTGAGGAGGGGCTGTGGGCTGATGCCCTACGTAGGGTAAACTCATCGTCCTCGTGTGCCAGGCTAAGCCTGATACAATTTAAGGTACTACACAGGGCGCATATGACTGGAGCACGGCTTAGTAAATTTTTTGGGGTAGATGATAGGTGTGCAAGATGCTCGAGAGGCCCAGCGAATCACACCCACATGTTCTGGTCATGCCCGGCACTACAGGGGTTCTGGGTGGGGGTGGCAAAGGTGCTTTCGAAGGTGGTGGGGGTCCGGGTCGAACCAAGCTGGGGGTTGGCTATATTTGGGGTTGCAGAAGAGCCGGGAGTGCAGGAGGCGAGAGAGGCTGACGTGTTGGCCTTTGCGTCCCTTGTAGCCCGGCGCGGGATATTGTTAATGTGGAAGGAAGCCAAACCCCCGGGTGTGGAGACCTGGATAAACGATATGGCAGGGTTTATAAAGTTAGAACGGATTAAGTTCGTGTTAAGGGGGTTCGGCTCGACTTCCGGGTGCGGCGATGACCAGCTGAGTCGCACGTTTCGGCAGCTCCCTGTGAAACGGACTTTTGGGCTCTTGATAGGAGCCCCAACGGCAATTTTAACGGCTGAAAACACCGTGCGGTAAACCAGAAGGGTGTTCCCCCTGGACACGGATGGAAAAAGGAGAGGAAAGTGGCCGGATTGCAGCGGATCCTTTGGAACAACGGCAAGGAAGGCAAGCAGAAACCAAGATGGCGTCGGAAGGTGGCAGTTTCATATGGGGCCCTGAACAACAAGAGTTTTTGAAACGCTGCGTGGAGGAGATAAAAAAGGAAATGAAGAAAGAGTTGTTGGCCCCGATATTACAGGCGATTGAAGGGCTGAAAGAGGAACAAAAGACCCAGGAGCAGGAGCTTCGGGTCGTGAAGGCGAAAGCAGCAGAGAATGAAAACGACATACAGGGCCTGGTGGTGAAGTCGGAGATACAGGAGGCACACCAGAAACGATCTGTGGAGAGGTTGGAGGCACTGGAAAATAACGCAAGGAGGAACAACTTGAGGATTCTTGGCCTTCCTGAAGGTGTGGAGGGGGCGGACGTCGGGGCATATGTGAGCACGATGCTGCACTCGTTAATGGGAGTGGAGGCCCCGACGGGTCCGTTGGAGGTGGAGGGAGCATACCGAGTTATGGTGCGAGGACCGAGAGCAGGAGAAGCTCCCAGAGCCATAGTGGTGAGATTTCTCCGTTTTAAGGATAGAGAAATGGTCCTTAGATGGGCGAAGAAAACTCGGTGTAGTAAATGGGAGAACGCGGTGATCCGCGTCTATCAAGATTGGAGTGCGGAGGTGGCGAGAAGGAGGGCGAGCTTTAATCGGGCCAAAGCGGTACTTCACAAAAAAAAGATAAAGTTTGGAATGCTGCAACCGGCAAGACTGTGGGTCACATATCAAGGGAGGCACCACTACTTTGAGACGGCGGATGAAGCGTGGACTTTTATTGTAGAAGAAAAATTGGAATGATTGGACTACGAAAATGAACGTTTGGACAAAGTGGGGGGACGAGTGGGGGGGGGGGGGCGAAGAGGGATTGTATGATTAATCCTGCGGTATGGTAACTTTTCTTTCTCCCACAGGTGGTGATGGGGGGAGGTGGGGAGGGAGAGGAGATGGGGCGTTGGCCATGGGAGGCGGGGCCGAGGGAGAGGCGCGGGCTTGGTTCCCGCGCTATGATAATTATGGCGGGAATAGAGAAGCAGGAAGGAGGGGGCACTGCACGGGGCGAGCCGTGATCACGGGGGGAAGCCGAGGTCAGCCAGAGTTTGCTGACTTCTGGGAGCAACATGGGGGGAGTAATTACGCTAGCGGGGGGTCTAGCGGGGGGGGGGGGAGGGGGGAATTACTGGGTTGCTGCTGCTGGGGAAAGGGGGGAGTGGGTGCGGGAAAGGATGGGCGGGGGGGCACCGTCTGGGAGAAATACAGCCGCGTGGGAACTGGGCGAGAAGCTGGAAAAAGATGATGGCTAACCGGCAAGGGGGGGGGGGGGGAAGCCCCCCAACTCGGCTGATCACGTGGAACGTGAGGGGGCTTAACGGGCCGATAAAGAGGGCACGAGTACTCGCACACCTTAAGAAACTTAAAGCAGATGTGGTCATGTTACAGGAAACGCACCTGAAACTGATAGATCAGGTTAGGTTGCGCAAAGGATGGGTAGGGCAGGTGTTCCATTCGGGGCTGGATGCGAAAAACAGGGGGGTGGCTATATTAGTGGGGAAGCGGGTAATGTTCGAGGCAAAGACTATAGTGGCGGATAACGGGGGCAGATACGTGATGGTGAGTGGCAAATTACAGGGAGAGATGGTGGTGTTGGTAAACGTGTATGCCCCGAATTGGGACGATGCCAATTTTATGAGGCGAATGCTAGGACGCATCCCAGACCTAGAGACCGGAAAGCTGATAATGGGGGGAGACTTTAACACGGTGTTGGAACCAAGGCTGGATAGGTCGAAGTCCAGGACTGGTAGGAGGCCGGCAGCAGCCAAGGTGCTTAAGGATTTTATGGAGCAGATGGGAGGGGTGGACCCGTGGAGATTCAGTAGACCTAGGAGTAAGGAGTTCTCGTTTTTCTCCTATGTCCATAAAGTCTATTCACGCATAGACTTTTTTGTGTTGGGTAGGGCATTGATCCCGAGGGTGAGGGGAACGGAATATACGGCTATAGCCATTTCGGATCATGCCCCACACTGGGTAGACTTGGAGATAGGGGAGGAAACAAGAGGGCGTCCACCCTGGAGAATGGATATGGGACTAATGGCGGATGAGGGGGTGTGCTTAAGGGTGAGGGGATGCATTGAAAAGTACTTGGAACTCAATGACAATGGGGAGGTTCAGGTGGGAGTGGTCTGGGAGGCGTTGAAGGCGGTGGTTAGGGGGGAGCTGATATCAATAAGGACACATAAAGGGAAGCAGGAGAGTAAGGAACGGGAGCGGTTGTTGCAAGAACTTTTGAGGGTGGACAGACAGTATGCGGAAGCACCGGAGGAGGGACTGTATAGGGAAAGGCAAAGGCTGCATGTGGAATTTGACTTGCTGACCACAGGCACTGCAGAGGCACAATGGAGGAAGGCGCAGGGTGTACAGTATGAATATGGAGAGAAGGCGAGCAGATTGCTGGCACACCAATTGAGGAAAAGGGGAGCAGCGAGGGACATAGGGGGGGTGAGAGACGAAGATGGAGAGACGGAGCGGGGAGCGGAGAGAGTGAATGAAGTGTTCAAGACATTTTATAAAAAATTGTATGAAGCTCAACCCCCGGATGGGAGGGAGAGAATGATGGAGTTTTTGGATCGGCTGGAAATTCCCAAGGTGGAAGAGCAGGAAAGGATGGGATTGGGAGCACAGATCACGGTAGAAGAAGTGGTGAAAGGAATTAGGAACATGCAGACGGGAAAGGCCCCGGGACCGGACGGATTCCCAGTTGAATTTTACAGAAAATATTTGGACTTGCTCGCCCCGCTACTGACGAGGACCTTCAACGAGGCAAAGGAAAGGGGACAACTGCCCCCGACTATGTCAGAAGCAACGATATCGCTTCTTTTAAAGAAGGAAAAGGATCCGCTACAATGCGGGTCCTACAGACCAATCTCCCTCCTCAATGTAGATGCCAAGGTCTTGGCCAAGGTAATGGCAATGAGAATAGAGGAATGTGTCCCGGGGGTGGTTCATGAGGACCAAACTGGGTTTGTGAAGGGGAGACAGCTGAACACGAACATACGGAGGTTGTTAGGCGTAATGATGATGGCCCCACCAGAGGGTGAAACGGAGATAGTAGTGGCGATGGATGCCGAGAAAGCATTTGATAGAGTGGAGTGGGATTATCTGTGGGAGGTGTTGAGGAGATTTGGGTTCGGAGAGGGGTATGTTAGATGGGTGCAGCTGTTGTATAGGGCCCCAGTGGCGAGTGTGGTCACGAATGGACGGGGATCTGCATATTTTCGGCTCCACAGAGGGACAAGGCAGGGATGTCCTCTGTCCCCATTACTGTTTGCACTGGCGATTGAGCCCCTGGCGATAGCGCTGAGAGGTTCCAAGGGATGGAGGGGAATACTTAGGGGAGGAGAAGAACACCGGGTATCTTTATATGCGGATGATCTGCTACTATATGTGGCGGATCCAGCGGAGGGGATGCCAGAAATAATGCGGATACTTGGGGAGTTTGGGGATTTTTCAGGGTATAAATTGAACATGGGAAAGAGTGAGCTGTTTGTGGTGCATCCAGGGGAGCAGAGTAGAGAAATAGAAGACCTACCGTTGAGGAAGGTAACAAGAGACTTTCGTTACCTGGGGATCCAGATAGCTAAGAATTGGGGCACATTGCACAGGCTAAATTTGACGCGGTTGGTGGAACAGATGGAGGAAGATTTCAAGAGATGGGACATGGTAGCATTGTCAATGGCAGGGAGGGTGCAGGCAGTTAAGATGGTGGTCCTCCCGAGATTCCTTTTTGTGTTTCAGTGTCTCCCGGTGGTGATCACGAAGGCTTTTTTCAAAAGGATAGAAAAGAGTATTATGGGTTTTGTTTGGGCCGGGAAGACTCCGAGAGTGAGGAAGGGATTCTTACAGCGTAGTAGGGATAGGGGGGGGCTGGCACTACCGAGCCTAAGTGAGTATTATTGGGCCGCTAATATTTCAATGGTGAGTAAGTGGATGGGAGAGGAGGAAGGAGCGGCGTGGAAGAGATTAGAGAGGGCGTCCTGTAGGGGGACCAGCCTGCAGGCTATGGTGACAGCCCCATTGCCGTTCTCACCAAGGAACTATACCACGAGTCCGGTGGTGGTAGCTACACTGAAGATTTGGGGACAGTGGAGACGACATAGGGGAAAGACCGGAGCACTGGGGGGGTCCCCGATAAGAAACAACCATAGGTTTGCCCCGGGGGGAATGGATGGGGGATATGGAATGTGGCAAAGAGCAGGTATAACGCAATTGAAAGATCTATTTGTGGATGGGAAGTTTGCGAGTCTGGGAGCGCTGACCGAGAAATATGGGTTGCCCCAAGGGAATGCATTCAGGTACATGCAATTGAGGGCTTTTGCGAGGCAGCAGGTGAGGGAATTCCCGCAGCTCCCGACACAAGAGGTGCAGGACAGAGTCATCTCAAAGAAATGGGTGGGGGACGGTAAGGTGTCGGATATATATAGGGAAATGAGAGACGAAGGGGAGACTATGATGGACGAACTAAAAGGGAAATGGGAAGAAGAGCTAGGGGAGGAGATTGAGGAGGGGATGTGGGCAGATGCCCTAAACAGGGTAAACTCGTCGTCCTCGTGCGCCAGGCTAAGCCTGATTCAGTTTAAGGTATTACACAGGGCACATATGACTGGAACACGGCTCAGTAAATTTTTTGGGGTGGAGGATAGGTGTGCGAGGTGCTCGAGAAGCCCAGCGAATCATACCCATATGTTTTGGTCATGCCCGGCACTACAGGGGTTTTGGATGGGGGTGACAAAGGTGCTTTCGAAAGTAGTAGGAGTCCGGGTCGAACCAAGCTGGGGGTTGGCTATATTTGGGGTTGCACAAGAGCCGGGAGTGCAGGAGGCGAAAGAGGCCGATGTTTTGGCCTTTGCGTCCCTAGTAGCCCGGCGCAGAATATTGCTAATGTGGAAAGAAGCCAAGCCCCCGGGGGTGGAGACCTGGATAAATGATATGGCGGGGTTCATAAAGTTAGAGCGGATTAAGTTCGTCCTAAGGGGGTCGGCTCAAGGGTTTACAAGGCGGTGGCAACCGTTCGTCGAATATCTTGCGGAAAGATAGATAGGGGAGAACAAAGAAGGCAGCAGCAGCAGCCCAGAACTTGGGGTGTGGGGGGGGGGGGGTGTGGCCTGAGACAAGGCAGTTGCCAATTAGGGCTAGTTTTTTTTATTTTTGTTATTTAATATTTATTTATTTGTTGTTGTTTTCTTTTGTTCTTGTTTAAATAAAAAAGGTCATTATTATCTGTATTGTTATAATGTTGTGTAAAGGATGCACAATGTACTGTGTTGGTTGACCAAAAATTTTCAATAAAATATTATTTAAAAAAAAAAGGGGGTTCGGCTCAGGGGTTCACCAGGCGGTGGCAACCGTTCGTCGACTACCTCACAGAAAGATAGAGGGAATGGAAAAGAAGTAGACAACAGCAGCAACCCAGGGGAAGGGGGCGGGGGGGTGGGGGGGGGGATGAATCGGACGGACTCTCAGGGATGTTATTGTATATGTATAGGTATTTGGTATATGTAATTGTATATTGGATTGTTGGATTGTATTTTTGGAGAGTATTTATTTTGGACAAGGCAGTTGCCATTTAGTTTTGTTTTTGTTTATATATTACTTATTTATTTGTTTAAAACTGGCCACGGTTATTTATATTGCTTTATTGTTGTGTAAAAGAAACACTACGTATTGTTATGTTTGGCCAAAAAACTTAAATAAAATATATTTTTTTAAAAAAAGATTTCTGCCTAGTGTTCTTATTAACTTGTTTTGGTGTCGTGATCGCAGATGTGAAGTTAAATGGTTCACTTCAGTGACATTTATGGTAAACTGCCTGGGGGAATATTTTTATACTTGTTGTTTTTCACCTTTTCCTTTCTCCTACTCCACCTCACAGTCTCCAAGACGTTTGACCTGGAAGAACAAGAGTGTCTTGTTTAGAAGTATCAAAAAAATTAAAACCCGAATAAAGTGAACAAAAGTACTTTTTTTGATCTAAATGTATTTTCCCTTTTCTCATTAAGTAACCCTCTTTAATTTGCATGATTAATAAGATTGAAATGAGCAAGAGTCCATCCACTCAGACCTTTCTTGCTTCATTTATTGCTTAGTTACCTTTCTTCAATGTGGGCAGCAGTTAACTTCTGATAATTTACGTAAGTCTTGTGGTTTCATTTTATTCATCATAGTGGTTATCGTTACATAATTGCAGAACCTTGTAAATACCATTTGGATGCACTTGCTCATAGCCTGCCCATTTAAATTCATAGCAAAGATCTAGGATGGCAATTGCTTGACGAGATCAGTAACAATTCATATGCGAAAAATCTCAAAAGTAAAATTCAAGTGGTTTGTTCATTATTTGAGCCACAAGCTGAATTTTGCTATAACTTTTGGTTTACTATTGAAACCTCAATGTAAACAGGGGCTTCTGCTGAACCTCCATAAGAACTATGAGATGAAAGTGAGAGAAGTCTCTGAGCATTCGTCCCGTTAGATTTGTTAAACAGGTAATTTCTCTTCTGTAAGTGGCTATCCATTATTACACCAGGTGACTTTAGCAAATGCAAGTGCAAACATTTTATTCTATGCTTCCACACTGATCCATCCATCAGCTAATTGTGATGTTGAAGTGGATTTCAAAATTATTCTATTTGCAAATCTATAACCGAGAACTTTAAATAGTTAATCAGTTGCTAACAAAATACAACAATTATGAGATTAAACAAGTCTTCATCATGGTTTAAGCAATTCATTTGCTACTGACTCTCTTAATTTTGGATTTATGATTTTAGTCCAATGCTACCTTGTGTCTCTTCTGGGTTTATTATTATTACTTGAACTGACTGCCCTGTTTGCAGCCCATTTATGAACATCTAAGGACTGAAGTTAAGACACTATGCCCAACAGGCACAGTGCAAACGGGTGGTTAAGATAATATAGAGCACTTAACAATGCGATCCTAATGCACCACTGCCCAGTCCAGTATTAACCGCACAATTTTCATAATCATGTGAGGCAGTCTGCCAAAGTCCCGTGACACAATTCTGAGCACAACACCATTTAAAGCAAATTTTCAGTACCCCACTTGATGCCCTGACGTCAATGAAACCTAATAGGATTGACCTGTTAGCCATATAGCAGTAGCTAATTTTTTTTTATCCCATTCTTAAAATTACAAAGCCAATGCACAGAGGACAGGACAAACCCTTAATCCATCTCATTGCTGACTCCAAAAACTAATTCAAATTGAATCCAATTCATGGTCTCCACAAGAGAGATACAAGATCCAAGCCGACCAGAAAAGGCATTGCACCTCATCTTAGGCTTGATGGACGCTGTCATAATATGCACCCATGCACATCATGAGGTAAAAACAGGCAATGACAGACACCCAGGTTAGCCAATCAACATACAGGACAGAACACAACCAATCACCAGACAGAACACCAGAGGGGGGGCTTCCAACTATAAAATACACGAGGCATCAGCACTCCCGTCTCTTTCCACTGGTGACAACTGTAGCGACAGTCAGGGTGTATATATCAGTCAGCATCTTCTACACGTGGATCAGAGCTAGCCTGGTCTAGTAAGTTAGAGTTAGTACACTTAGAGTAGTAGAGTGTCAACCCACAGCCAGCTGTGTGCATTGTTACAGAAGTTCAATAAATCGTATTGAACCAATGCCTACGTTTGGTGTCTGCTTTACAGTTCATCTGCATCCTGTTGCAGTCCGTGTTACCCCAGGGTGAATAACACGACATGATACCAGGAGTCTACTTCATCTCAGCAATTTACCTTGAATAATTCAGTGACGACCAGCAAGTGCCTTCCAGCGGCATGGAGAAGATCCAGACCCCTCCACAGCTCTGGATCTCCGGAGATCTCGGCACCAACTGGTGGGTCTTCAAGCAGAAATTCAGTCTATACATTGCAGCCTCGGGCCTCGAGGATGCGTCCGATGCCAGAAAAACTGCGCTGCTCCTATCGACTGCGGGGGACCAGGCCATCTAAATCTTCAATTCGCCCACTTTTGCCGACGGCGAGGACAAGACCAAGTTCCAGACTGGGTTAGCCAAATTCGACAGTCACTGTGAAGTCGAAACGAACGAGAGCTTTGAGCGCTATGTCTTCCAGCAACGCCTTCAGGATAAGGATGAGCCTTTCCAATCCTTCCTAACTCATCTCCACATATTAGCGCAATCCTGCAACTACGGTGACACCGCTGATTCCCTCATCAGGGATCAGAGTGTTTGGGGTCCACTCCGATGCCCTGCGGGAGCAGCTCCTAAAAATAAAAAACATGACCCTGCCAGTAGCCATCGAGACGTGTAAAGTGCATGAACAGGCGAAAAGTCGCTACTCCCGCCTTAAATCGGCAGAACAGACCAACTTGCCTCCCACGAGGCAGTGTGTACAGGCCATCACCCGAATGCGGCACCTTAGCATCGATGAAGGCGGCCATTTCGCGCACTTTTCCCGCGGTCCCACGCATGCGCACCACGGATGGGAGAACAAAGCGACCGAAGACCACACTGTGCAGGTGCGAGCAGCGGCTGACCGCACTGCGCATGTGCGACGATGCACGGAGCGTTACGACTGCAACGACATGACGTGCCCGAACTGCGTCACTGCCCACTTAAAGCAGCAATGCCCTGTAAGAAGCAGGCGATGTTTTAAATTGTGGGAAGCCTGGCCATTATGCAGACTTGTGCAGGTCTGCACCTCCGATCGTGGGCCAGCGATCCCAGTTCCAACGCAAACGAGTTTGAAGTGTGCAGCAAGAGCTGCTGGATTCGGAACCTGGTAATACCACGGATCCAGAGGACGACTGCCTGGAGTCCCCATATGGTGTCGGCATCATTACCACGTTTGACAAGGCCTCCTTTAAGGTAGTCAAGGCATACAGCATGCTTGCCTTCATTTGCCGGGGCATTGAGTATAAGAATTGGCAAGTCATGTTGCAGCAGTATAGAACTTTAGTTAGGCCACACTTGGCGTATAGTGTTCAATTCTGGCCGCCACACTACCAGAAGGATGTGGAGGCTTTAGAGAGGGTGCAGAAGAGATTTATCAGAATGTTGCCTGGTATGGAGGGCATTAGCTATGAGGAGCGGTTGAATAAACTCGGTTTGTTCTCACTGGAACGACGGAGGTGGAGGGGCAACCTGATAGAGGTCTACAAAATGATGGGGGGCATAGACAGAGTGGATAGTCAGAGGCTTTTCCCCAGGGTAGAGGGGTCAATTACTAGGGGGCATAGGTTGAAGGTGCGAGGGGCAAGGTTTAGAGTAGATGTACGAGGTAAGTTTTTTTTACACAGAGGGTAGTGGGTGCCTGGAACTCGCTGCCGGAGGAGGTGGTGGAATCAGGGACGATAGTGACATTTAAGGGGCATCTTGACAAATACATGAATAGGATGGGAATAGAGGAATACGGACCCAGGAAGTGTAGAAGATTGTAGTTTAGTCGGGCAGCATGGTCGGCACGGGCTTGGAGGGCCGAAGGGCCTGTTCCTGTGCTGTACTTTTCTTTGTTCTTTGTTCCTCAAATTCAGCAACACGCCTACCCATCCTCAACGTGGATTCTGAGGACGAATGGCGTGCTGTCGTACAAGTCAACCAATGCAGCATCCGGTTCAAGCTGGACATTAGTGCTTCAGCCAATCTCATATCTCAAGCTGATCTTGCTCGCATCCAAAGGTAGCCAAAAATTCTTCCGCCGGCCTGCCAGCTGCTTGATTATAATGGCAATGCCATTACTGCGTTAGGGTCTTGTCACCTGCATGTCTCCAACAAGGTCATCAAGGCCACACTGCGATTCGAAATCGTCAAGCCTGACGAGGCTTCCCTGCTTGGTGCCCATGCATGCAAGCTACTCAATCTTGTCCAGCGCGTACATGCCATGTCCTCTGCCAATATGAATCTTCAGGCTGACATTGACGAAATCCGGTCACAATACCCGGATGTGTTCAGTGGGATGGGCACGCTGCCGTACCGCTACAAAATCTTACTCTGGCCTGATGCCACACCTGTGATCCATGCACCACACCGGGTGCCGGCTCCTCTGAAGGACCGTTTGAAGGCGCAGCTGCAGGAGCTCCAGGACCAGGGTATAATCTCTAAAGTGACGGAACCGACTGACTGGGTCAGCTCGATGGTCTGTGTGAAGAAGCCCTCTGGAGAACTGCGCATATGTATAGATCCCAAGGATCTTAACGAAACATAATGTGGGAACAGTACCCGATCCCGAAGCGGGAGGAGGTAACCAGTGAGATGGCACATGCCAAATTCTTCACAAAGCTAGATGCATCGCGTGGCTTCTGGCAGATACAACTGGATGAGTCCAGCAGGAAGCTCTGCACGTTTAATACACCTTTTGGAAGGTACTGTTACAACCGCATGCCATTTGGTATTGTTTCAGCCTCTGAAATCTTTCACAGGATCATGGAACAGATGCTGGAGGGCATTGAGGGTGTGCAGGTTTATGCTGATGACATCATTACATGGTCCACGACCCCAGAGGAACACATATTTCGTCTCCAACAAGTCTTTAGATGATACATGCCAACGGCTTCAAGTTGAACAAGGCCAAATGCTCCTTTGGCATGTCATCAATCAAGTTTTTGGGTGATCAAATATCCCAGCAGGGCATGCAACCGGACTCGGACAAAGTCAAGGCCATCAACACCATGAAGACCCCGGAAGACAAAAAGGCGGTACTCCGCTTCCTGGGTAAGGTTAACTTCTTGGGAAAGTTCATTCCCAACCTCGCATCACACACCACGGCTCTCAGGCATCTGGTGAAGAAGTCCACTGCCTTTCATTGGCTACCCACACATCAAGCAGAGTGGCTCAAGTTAAAGGCAAAGCTCACCACTGCTCCAGTACTAGCATTTTTTGACCCAGAGCGGGAGACAAAAATCTCCACAGACACCAGCCAGGACATCATTGGTGCGGTGCTCCTCCAGAAGGATGACTCCTCGTCCTGGGCTCCAGTGGCCTATGCGTCCAGGGCCATGACTCTCACTGAGCAGAGGTATGCTCAGATAGAGAAAGAGTGCCTGGGCCTCCTCACCGGTATTGTAAAGTTCCATGATTACGTCTACGGTCTATCAACCTTCACAGTAGAGACTGACCACAGACCCCTAGTCCATATTATTCACAAGGATTTGAATGACATGACGCCCAGGCTTCAGCGCATTCTCCTTCGACTCCGCAGGTATGATTTTGAATTGGTTTACACACTGGGCAAGGAACTAATTATTGCGGATGCCCTGTCTCGCGCCAGCACCTCTCCCTGTGAAGAGGTCGACTTCATCCACCATATTGAGGCACAGGTGCAACTGTGTGCCAGCAACCTCCCAGCCTCAGACGAACGGGTCGTCAACATTCGAGAAGAGACTGCCGAGGACCCTCTTCTGCAGCGGGTCATACATCACCTTGCAAATGGTTGGCAGAAAGGGCAATGCCGCCAGTTCTTTAATGTCAAGTATGACCTAACAGTTGTCGAGGGGATCCTCCTCAAGCTGGATCGTATTGTTATTCCTCGCCACCTCCAGAGCTTAGTGCTCAAACAGATCCACGAGGGACACCTCGGTATCGAGAAATGCAGGCGCAGGGCCCGGCAGGCTGTCTATTGGCCTGGCAGCATCCTCTATTGTGCGACTTGCCAGCGTTTCCAGCCTGCTCAGCCCAAAGAAACACTCCAGCAACACAAGATCATGACCTCTCCGTGGTCTAAGGTGGGAATCAACCTTTTTCACGCTAATGGACATGACTACGTGCTTATAATTGACTCCTTCTCAAGTTACCCCGAAGTGGTGAAACTGCCCGACCTCCCATCAAGAACTGTCATCAAGGCCTGCAAGGAGACATTTGCCAGGCATGGTATTCCGCTCACGGTCATGAGCGACAACGGTCCCTGCTTCTACAGCCAAGAGTGGTCCAACTTCGTGAAGCTATACCAGTTCAAGCACATTATCTCGAGCCCGCATTACCCGCAATCTAACGGGAAGGTCGAGAAAGGGATCCATATCGTGAAGCAACTGCTCTGGAAGGCTGCGGACTCAGCTTCTGACTTTAACCTTGCGCTCCTGGCATATAGGGCAACCCCTCTGTCCATCGGTATGTCTACGGCACAACTCCTTATGAATCGTGACCTGCGGACGACTGTTTTGGCCATTCATTTACCTGGCCTGGATCACCTCCCAGTGCTGCAATAGGTGCAGCAACTCCGAAACCAGCAAAAGCTAACGTACAATGCTCATGCTACTGATTTGCCGGTGCTCTCTCCGGAAGATGCTCTTCGCATCAAGTTGTTTGGTGGAGGCTGGTCAGCTCCAACTGTTGTTGTTCGACAGGCTGCTCCCAGGTCGCTCGTGGTTCGCATGGCTGATGGATCCATTGTCAGGCGCAACAGAAGGGCACTACGCAAACTTGCATGCCACCACCGGATCTCATGTTCCCAGCTGTCGTTATGCCTTTTCCGGACACCTCGCTCCACGAGGCCACCAATCTGGCTGCAACCCCGCCTGTCAAGGTGCCGTCGTCCCCACCTCCACCTCTCAGGTGGTCGACAAGGATCCAACACCAGCCCCAGAGATTGGACTTATAAATATTCCCTATGTACATATTGTTCTGTATCTGCACGCTAGACACTCACCACTCGCTATAAATAGTCATATCTGTAAATATGTTGTATATGCTCTAAGCAACCGACAAATTTTTTTTAAAAAGGGGGGATGTCATAATATGCACCTATGCACATCATGAGGTAAAAACAGACCGTGACAGACACCCAGGTTAGCCAATCAACATACAGGAAAGAACATAACCAATCACAAGACAGAACACAACCAGAGGGGGGCTTCCAACTATAAAACACACGAGGCATTAGCACTCTGTCTCTTTCCACTGATGACAACTGTAGTGACAGTCAGGGTGTACAAATCATTCAATGCCTTCTGCATGTGGATCAGAGCTAGCCTGGTCTAGATAGTTAATGTTAGTTTACTTAGCGTAGTAGAGAGTCAACCCACAGGAAGCTGTGTGCATTGTTACAGAAGTTCAGTAAATCATATTGAACCACGCCTACGTTTGGTGTATGCTTTACTGTTCATCTGCATCCTGTTGCAGTCCGTGTTACCCCAGGGTGAATAACACGACAAACGCTTGATTGTAGCCAAAAGGCTGAGAACTATTAACCTACAATTAAGTATATCATATGATCAAGCTTCCAAATTGCTTCTTGCTGGTATTTTCTGCCTTCCTTACCCTCAATAAGATTTATCTCCTCGTTATGAGTGTTTTATTGCCAGTTGCATCAATTGCATTTCAGTAGAGCAATACTTTAAGAAATGAGTGCAGCAACTAGCCCCATTGAGAGACAGCAGGTAGGGATCTTAGCAAGCTGGTGGCATGTACAGGTCAAGAGTCAGTTTTTGAATCTAACCAAAGACCGGGACATTAACAGGCAGTTGCAATCTTCTGCAACCTCCAGGCTGCTGGACTAAAGGTCATATTGTTTGCTAGTGCATGTGAAAATCACTGCCACACTTAACCTCTTTGCCACAGGGTTTCCAGTCTGCTACAGGGAACATTACTGGTTTTGTCCAGTTTGCTGCTAGATAATACATGAATAATGACCAATTGGATAAGACAACAAAGGGCATGTTGAACTCATGGAACTTTACTCCAGCAAGAGCTTGATGTCTTCAGCAGAAGATGGAAGATGCGAAAGTTAGCAAGAATGGAAACAAATGACCTTATTGTCCATCTAGGTTAAACTCCTAAATAAACAAAACTAAATTTGGAAGACTTTGGCAGAGTTGCCTATTCCAACTAACCCCAAAGCCACTGAGGCTGAATTTCTATTAGCGCAAGATATGATGGTGAATCATAACTCTTGCCATACAGCTGTTAACTTTCGGTAATCTATATATATGAAAGTAGTCCAGTATGGGCCTAGTGTGGTCTTACTTTATATAAATAAACCCGTCTAACTTAGTATTTTCAACTTTCTTTGTTCTAGGCATATAATCACTGTGAAGAAAACCATGCCAGTGCGTCAATATCTGATGTTCAACAGTCAGGACCTATTATTGTGCCTACAGGAGGAGAAGAACTGCCGTCAAAAAGAAAAATGATTAAAGTTACTGTTACAGAAAGCGATACTCCAGAAAACCAACAGATCCTAACTAATGTTTATCAAGGAGCTGCAAAGGATCATGAACTACCAACACTTATAGATCTGCAGAACAAACAGCAGAGTAAAAACAGTGTAAACTCATGGTATTCTAAACAAAATGGGCATACTTCTACACAATGCTTGAACAATGAAATTGCTAAAGGCTTGGATGGCATGTCTTTGCACTGTAATAATGGTTCTGATGATGTAAAATGTTGGAACTCAAGGTGTGTGAGTGGAATTGAGAATAAGCCCAGCTTTTTGACACTAGGGGAAACCTGCAGCAAAACCTGTCAACAGCTCTCTGGTTGTGGAAAGTCTTTATTTGTTTCATCATTTGGTCAGCCTCCATCTTGGCAACAGGTTGGTACCCAGCTAGGTCAATTATGCTGTTCTGGCATTGACACAGATGCAGAGGATGAGTCCTCTATAAGTTCTGAAGAGCCAGGAATTTCTGAGTTACCGGAGCCAGGGGTCTTGCAACCACTTCATGACTCTGATCTTTATGTTGAAATTGTTAAAAAGACTAAATCTGTTCCTGGATACAATGAAGTAGCATATCCTGATTATTTTGGACATATTCCACCTCCGTTCAAGGAACATCTCATAGACAGACCCTACGGTGTACAAAGGTGAGTATGAAGGTGATATGCTATTACCAAAAAAAAGAGAGAAATCTCTGAAAAGCAGTGGCATGACCTGAATTGAGAAAATTGCAAAAGAAGATGAATAACAAAGTTGTGGTTCAGTAATGCAAAGCTTGGATTTCATAAGCCGTTTGACTATGAAGAAGAGAAGAATGAAAAGAAAGTAGTTTCACAGTTTAACTAATGGCGCATAAAATCATACCTTACTGGATTTTTTGGGCTCATCTGATGTGTATTTTAGCATTAAACTGGAAGGGTTGAAAATATTTTGATCCCTTATGAATAATCCATCTTAAAAGATGATTTATGGTGCTATAATGCACTAAAATTTCTGAACAATCCAACCATAAAATAATTAGAATAAATATGCCATGTTAGGATTTTACACTACACACAGGAAGAAAAAAACCTCAGTGTATTAGATTTGATAAATTTAGTTGTAATGCTCAGATGTATTGAATGCAAAACCAATCAAAAAGGTTGCTTTATGACTTTAAAAAAATGAGACCAAATCTGCCTTGTTTGCAATTGGTGTTTCCTTGCTCTGCCTCTTAATGTCATAGGATGAGAGGCTAGATTTAAGAAAAATAAATATCCGTATAAAATGTCATAGCATGAAATTGTAGAATTCACTAAGATTTTTATTTATTTTTTATACATTTTGAGTGTTTTTAATAATTATCAACTGTTTAATTATTTGAATAAACTATCGGGAAGGGTTCTAGTGTTTAAAAAGTTACCTTTGAACTCCAAATCAAATCAGTAAATTAGACCTATGAATGGTCTTTCTGCATTTTACTTAATCTGTTTGGGTTTTATTGTTGACTTGAATAGCTTGTTTAATGCTAGCAGTATAACTATCATTAAAAGAAAAATCAGCATGACATCATTGTTCACTATATTTATATATAATGGAACATTTATTTTTTTTTATAACAGAACAAAAATATTCCAAGATATTGAGAGGCTGATTCATGCAAATGACATTATTGACAAAATTGTATATGATCTTGATTTTCGTAGGTGAGTGAATAAAAGTTGCCAATCTTTATTACATAATCTAATATTCACCTGTGATGTTGCCCAATATATGTACTCAATGCTTTTTGATATCCCTCTCTCATTTAGCTATCCAATACCTGAAGATGCAGAAAGGCTAAGATTCAATTCACAATTTGAATCTGGAAACCTTCGAAAAGCAATTCAAGTCAGAAAGTAAGATCGAGAGGATGTGTATATTCTTCCCAAAAAAAATCACGTGAATTAACTTAAACAATCCAGAAATGTGTTTCGTAATTTATTCTACCCTCCATTTTCAGTTTGCATATTCTCCCCGTGCCTTCGTGGGTCTCACCACCACAACCCAAAAAAAGATGTGCAGGGTAGGTGAATTGGCCATGCTAAATTGCTCCTTAATTGGGAAAAAAATAATTGGGTACTTTTTTTAATTAAAAAAAAATACCTTCCAGTTTAAAATAATTGTTCAGAAATTGGCAGAAATAGAGAAGAGTTCAGTTTGTGGCTGCAAATACCACCATTGAATTTCCAAAAAACATTTGATAAGATGTCATACAAAAAGGTTGATACACTAGATGCAGCCTTATGGAGTTGGAGGTAATACATTAGCATGGATAGAGGATTGGTTAATGGACAGGAAGCAAAAGGTTGGGGTAAATTGGGAATTTTCACATTTCAAGGCTGTGACTAGTGATGTAATGCAAGGATCAGTACTGGGGACTCAGTTATATCAATGACCTAAACTAAGAAACAGAAAGTCTTAAGCTTGCTGATGATACAAAGCTTGGGTGTGAATGCAAATTTTGAGGACACTAAGAGGCTGCAAAGAGACAGACAGGTTAAGTGATTGGGCAACAAGGTGACAGATTGAGGAAGTTTGAGGTTATTTACTTTGGTCGTAAGAATAGAAAAGCAGAATATTTTCTAAAACTTGTAAAGTGCTGATGTTCAGAGAGACTTGTATTTACAATTAAAGCAACATAAAAAGTTAGCATGCAGGTACAGTAAACAATTTGGAAGGTACGTGGCATGTTGGCCGTTATTGTAAGTTATTGGAATAGAAGAATAAACATGTCCTGCCACAATTGTATAGGACTTTGATGACACCATACTTGGAATACTGTGTCCAGTTTTGGTCTCCATATTTAAGGAAGATATACTTGTCCTGGAGGCAATACAGCAAAGGTTCGCTTGGTTGGTTCCTGGGACAAGAGAGATGTCGGATGATGAGAGACTGAGTAAATTAGGCCTGTATTCTCTGGAATTTAGAAGAATGAGGAATGATCTCATTGAAGCATACAAGATTCTGAAGGGAAGTTTGTTTTTAATAAGGGATTAAGCACTTGAGATTTAAACATTTTCAATGGCTTTCATGAATGTGAGTGTTTTTTAATATAGTAAAGACTAATAGATGGACTTATATCTTTTTCAATTCACTGTGACTACTGGGATTTGATATTTGCTGCCAACTGACCAGTTCATTGGTATCTTCCTGAAATCTACAGTTTTCCCCCTCAACCCTGCAGCCAATTTCTGTCTAATCTGGAAACTTATTAATTATTTCCCCTACTTCCATGTCTAAATCATTGATAGATGCCACAAAAAACAAGAGACCTAGTACTGCTCTAGACTATTTTCTAAATAGGGAAATACTTAGGAAATCAGAAGCACAAAGGGACTTGGGAGTCCTTGTTCACGATTCTCTTAAGGTTAACGTACAGATTCAGTCGGTGGTTAAGAAGGCAAATGCAATGTTAGCATTCATTTCAAGAGGGCCAGAATACAAGACCAGGAAGGTACTTCTGAGGCTGTATAAGGCTCTGGTCAGATCCCATTTGGAGTATAGTGAGCAGTTTTGGTCCCCGTATCTAAGGAAGGATGTGCTGGACTTGGAAAGGGTCCAGAGGAGGTTCACAAGAATGATCCCTGGAATGAAGAACTTGTCTTATGAGGAACGGTTGAGGACTCTGGGTCTGTACTCATTGGAGTTTAGAAGGATGAGGCGGCATCTTATTGAAACTTACAGGATACTGCGAGGCCTGGATAGAGTGGATGTGGAGAGGATGTTTCCACTTGTAGGAGAAACTAGAACCAGAGAACACCATCTCAAACTAAAGGGACAATCCTTTTAAACAGAGATGAGGGGGAATTTCTTCAGCCAGAGGGTGGTGAATCTGTGGAACTCTTTACCACAGAAGGCCATGGAGGCCAAATCACTGAGTGTCTTTAAGACAGAGATAGATAGACTTCCGGTTGCGGCTATGTGGAGCTAAGCCGCACGATTCGGCAGCTCCCGCTATCACAGACTTTCGGGCTCTTTAGAGGAGCCCCAACGGAAATCTTTTCGAAGACAACCCATGGGGAAGAGAAGAGAGAGGTCCCCCTTCAACGTTTATGGACCGGACCAGAAGTGAAACGGCCAAAAAAGCGGCATTGGAGCAGCGGGAGAAGCGAGGGAAGAAAAGCAAAATGGCAGCGGCTGGGGACAAAGCGGAGTGCGGGCTGGAGCTGCAGGAGTTCATCAAGCGCTGCTTCGAGGAGCTGCGGAAGGAGATGCTGGCGCCTATGTTGTCGGCAATTGAAGGACTAGGGATGACCCAGAAGGCCCACGAGGTAAAGATCCAGGAGGTACAGAAAAGAGTCAGTGAGAATGAGGACGAGATCTTGGGCCTGGCGGTGAGAGTGGAGGAGCACGAGGCGCTGCACAAGAGGTGGGCGGGAAGACTCGAAGACCTGGAGAACAGGTCGAGGAGAAAGAACCTGCGGATCCTGGGTCTCCCTGAAGGAGTGGAGGGGGCCGATGCCGGGGCATACGCGAGCACGATGCTATGATGGGCGCGGAGGCCCCTTCGAGGCCGCTGGAGCTGGATGGGGCACACCGGGTGCTGGCGAGGAGGCCCAAGGCAAATGAGCCGCCAAGGGCGATGGTGGTGAGATTTCACCGGTTCACGGACAGAGAGAGGGTCCTGAAATGGGCCAAGAAGGAGCGGAGCAGCAAGTGGGACAATGCAGAGATCCGAATATACCTGGACTGGGGCACAGGTTGCAAAGCGGAGAGCGGGTTTCAACCGGGCCAAGGCGGTGTTGCACCGGAAAGGAGTGAGATTCGGAATGCTGCAGCCAGCGCGACTGTGGGTCACACACAAGGATCAACACTATTATTTTGAAACGCCTGAAGAGGCGTGGACCTTCATACAAACGGAAAAGTTGGACTCAAACTGAGGGTTTGTGAGGGTAGGGGGGATGTTTGAGGTTTAATGTGTGATGGTTGTTGTATATAGGGGGTCAATCACGCGCAGGAAATGTTACATGGGCTGGGGGAGAGAGACAAGGCCGCGACAGGAGCTGCGCCAGAGGGGGCGGGGTAGACTTTGGAAAGCGCGGGGTTTTTCCCGCGCTAGGGAAGAAAGGCGGGAAGGGGAATGGTGGAACGCATACTGATTGGGACACTCCCACACGGGGAGGTCAATGGGACGGCGGGGGGAAGCTGGGGTCAGCAGGTGTCAGCTGACTTACGGGAGTGATATGGGGGGAGCAAAAAAGCTAGACGGGTCTAGTGGGGGGGGGGGGGGGGGGGAAGGCTTGCTGACACGGGACTGGCCTAGAAAAGGAGATTGCTAGCCGGGGGGGGTGAGAGCCCCTCCATTCCGGCTGATAACGTGGAACGTGAGGGGCCTGAACGGGCCGGTAAAGAGGGCCCAAGTGTTCACGCACTTAAAGGGACTGAAGGCAGACGTGGTCATGCTCCAAGAGACACATCTGAAGGTGGCGGACCAGGTCAGGTTAAGAAAGGGATGGGTAGGACAGGTATTCCATTCGGGGCTGGACACGAGGAATAGAGGGGTGGCAATATTGGTGGGGAAGCGGGTGTCATTTGAGGCCAAGACTATCGTAGTGGATAACGGAGGGCGATATGTGATGGTGAGCAGTAGGTTGCAGGGGACGTGGGTGGTGTTGGTAAATGTATACGCCCCGAACTGGGATGATGCTGGATTCATGAAGCGCATGTTGGGGCGCATTCCGGACCTGGAGGTAGGAGGCCTGATAATGGGTGGGGATTTCAATACAGTGTTTGATCCAGCACTAAACCGCTCCAGATCAAGGACTGGAAAGAGGCCGGCGGCGGCCAAGGTGCTTAGGGGGTTTATGGATTAGATGGGGGGAGTAGACCCATGGAGGTTTGCTAGGCCGCAGGCCAGGGAATTTTCTTTTTTCTCCCACGTGCACAAAGCCTATTCCTGGATAGATTTCTTTGTTCTGGGCAGTGCGCTCATCCCGAGGGTGGAGGGGACGGAGTATTCGGCCATAGCCGTTTCGGATCACGCCCCGCACTGGGTGGAACTGGAGCTGGGAGAGGAGAGGGACCAACGCCCGCTGTGGCGGCTGGATGTGGGACTGCTGGCAGATGAGTTGGTGTGTGGGTTGGTAAGGGGGTGCATCGAAAGGTACTTGGAGGCCAACGACAACGGGGAGGTGCAGGTGGGGGTGGTATGGGAGGCGTTGAAGGCGGTGATCAGGGGAGAGCTAATCTCCATCAGGGCTCATAGGGAGAAGACAGAAGGCATGGAAAGGGAGAGGTTAGTGGGGGAGATTTTAAGAGTGGACAGGAGATACGCAGAGGCCCCTGAGGAGAGATTACTAGGGGAAAGACGACGTCTCCAGACGGAGTTTGATCTGTTGACCACAGGGAAGGCAGAGGCACAGTGGAGGAAGGCGCAGGGGGTGACCTACGAGTATGGGGAAAAGGCTAGTCGGATGCTGGCACACCAGCTCCGTAAGAGGATGGCAGCGAAGGAAATAGGGGGAGTCCAGGATGGAAGGGGAACCACGGTGCGGAGTGCAACGAAAATAAACGAGGTATTCAAGGCCTTCTACGAGGAGCTGTACATATCCCAGCCCCCAGCGGGGGGAGAGGGGATGAGACGATTCCTAGACCAACTGAGATTCCCAAGGGTGGAGGAGCAAGAGGTGGCTGGTTTGGGGCACCAATTGGGTTGGAGGAGCTGAGCAATGGTTTGGGGAGTATGCAGGCGGGGAAGGCCCCGGGACCGGATGGGTTCCCGGTGGAGTTCTACAGGAAGTACGTAGACCTGTTGGCCCCGCTACTAGTGAGGACCTTTAATGAAGCAAGAGAGGAGGGAACCCTGCCCCTGACAATGTCGGAAGCAATGATTTCTTTGATCCTAAAGCGGGACAAGGACCCACTGCAATGTGGATCGTACAGGCCGATCTCGCTCCTCAATGTGGATACTAAGTTGCTGGCAAAAGTGCTGGCCACGAGGATCAAGGACTGTGTCCCGGGGGTGATGCACGAGGACCAGACGGGATTTGTAAAGGGCAGGCAATTAAACACCAATGTGCGGCGGCTCTTAAACGTGATAATGATGCCATCGGAGGAGGGAGAGGCGGAGATAGTGGCAGCTATGGACGCGGAGAAGGCCTTTGACTGAGTAGAGTGGGAGCACCTCTGGGAGGTACTGCGTAGGTTTGGGTTCGGGGGAGGGTTTATCAGTTGGGTTAAGCTCCTTTACAGAGCCCCGGTGTAGTGACGAACCGGCAGAGGTCGGAGTACTTTCGGCTGTACCGAGGGACGAGGTAGGGGTGCCCCCTGTCCCCCCTGTTTGCATTGGCGATCGAACCCTTGGCCATGTCATTGAGGGAGTCTAGGAAATGGAGGGGAGTGATCCGAGGGGGAGAAGAGCATTGGGTGTCACTTTATGCGGATGACATGTTGTATGTGGCGGATCCAATGGAGGGGATGGTGGAGGTCACGCAGACTCTAAGGGAGTTTGGGGAGTTTTCGGGCTTTAAGCTCAATGTAGGGAAGAGTGAGCTTTTTGTAGTACAGGCAGGGGACCAACAAAGGGGGATAGGGGATCTACCGCTGAGGAGTGCGGAGGGGAGCTTTTGGTACCTGGGGATCCAGATAGCCAGGAGTTGGGGTGCCCTACATAAACTGAATCTGACGAGGTTGGTGGAGCAAATGGAGGAGGACTTCAAAAGATGGGACATGTTACCGCTCTCGCTAGCGGGTAGAGTGCAGTCGGTCAAAATGGTGGTCCTTCCGAGGTTTCTGTTTGTGTTTCAGTGCCTTCCCATCGTGATCACCAAGGCCTTTTTTAAGAGAGTAAGTAGGAGTATTATGCGGTTTGTGTGGGCGAATAGGACCCCGAGGGTAAGGAGAGGGTTTCTGGAACGCAGTAGGAACTGAGGAGGGTTGGCGCTGCCAAACCTGGGGAGCTACTACTGGGCAGCAAATGTGGCGATGATCCGCAAGTGGGTGATGGAGGGAGAGGGGGCGGCATGGAACAGGGTGGAGATGGCGTCCTGTAAAGGAACGAGCCTGGGACCGTTGGTGACGGCACCGCTGCCGCTCTCGCCGTCGAAGTATACCACGAGCCCGGTGGTGGCAGCAACGCTAAGGATCTGGCGCCAGTGGAGACTGCATAGGGGTGCAATGGGAGCCTCAGTGTGGTCCCCGATCAGGGGTAACCACCGGTTTGTCCCGTGGAGGATGGACGGGGGGTTTCAGAGCTGGCATCGGGCGGGGATTAGAAGACTGGGGGACCTGCTCATTGACGTGACGTTTGCGAGCCTAGGGGCACCGGAGGAGAAGTTTGAGATACCCCCGGGAAATGCTTTTAGGTATTTGCAGGTGAGGGCGTTTGTGAGGTGACAGGTGTGGGAATTCCCGTTGCTCCCGGCACAGGAAATTCAAGACAGGGTGATCTCGGGTGTATGGGTCAGGGAGGGCAAGGTGTCGGCAATATACCAGGAGATGAAAGAAGAGGGGGAAGTGCTGGTAGAGGAGCTGAAGGGTAAATGGGAGGAGGAGCTGGGGGAGGAGATTGAGGAAGGTCTGTGGGCTGATGCCCTGGTAGGGTTAACTCCTCCTCCTCGAGTGCCAGGCTCAGCCTGATACAATTTAAGGTGGTTCACAGAGCGCACTTGACGGGGGCGAGGCTGAGTAGGTTCTTTGGGGTCGAGGACAGATGCGGAAGGTGCTCAGGGAGCCTGGCGAACCATGTCCATATGTTTTGGTCATGTCCGGCACTGGAGGGGTTCTGGAGAGGAGTGGCGGGAGCAATATCTCAGGTGGTGAAAGTCCGGGTCAAGCCAAGCTGGGGGCTAGCAATATTTGGTGTAGTGGACTAGCCGGGAGTGCAGGAGGCGAAAGAGGCCGGCATTCTGGCCTTTGCGTCCCTAGTAGCCCGACGAAGGATCTTGCTAATGTGGTAGGAGGCGAAGCCCCCCAGCGTGGAGGCCTGGATAAACGACATGGCTGGGTTCATAAAGCTGGAGAGAATTAAGTTTGCCTTGAGAGGGTCTGCGCAGGGGTTCTACAGGCGGTGGCAACCGTTCTTAGACTATCTTGCGGAGCGTTAGAGGAAGGTTGGTCAGCAGCAGCAGCAACCTAGAGGGGGGGTGGCGGGGGGGACGTCCTGGGAGAGGGGGAGGGGGAGGGGGGGTGGGGGAGAATGGGGGCTTGCCTGGGAGGGTGGATGAGCAAGAGATAACATGAAGGATTGGGGAAACTGGCACGTGCGGGAGAGAGCCAGTGTACAAAGCT
This sequence comes from Scyliorhinus torazame, assembly GCF_047496885.1. Classification (NCBI taxonomy): domain Eukaryota; kingdom Metazoa; phylum Chordata; class Chondrichthyes; order Carcharhiniformes; family Scyliorhinidae; genus Scyliorhinus; species Scyliorhinus torazame. The sequence goes on along the minus strand of NC_092715.1, from coordinate 161,281,729 downwards.
ATGTAACATATCATTTTACCATGTATATATCTTGCTTTGTGCGATTTCTTGTTATTTTGTTACGAGGGGGGGGGGGGTTATTGTTTGTAAGGGTGAAAAATTGTGTTAAAAAACTTTAATAAGTATATATTTTTTAAAAAGATAGAGATAGATAGATTCTTGATTAATAAGGGGATCAGGGGTTATGGGGAGAAGGCAGAAGAATGGGATGAGAAAATATCAACCATGATTGAATGGCGGAGCAGACTCGATGGGCCGAGTGGCCTAATTCTGCTCCTGTATCTTATGGTCTTATGCTCTGGTGATCTATACTGGAAGCAGTCTTCCAGTCACACAAAATATGCCTTGATCATACCCTTTGTTTCCTGCCACCAAGCCAATTTTGGATCCAACCTGCCACTTTCCCTTGGAACCTATGGGCTTTTACTTTTCTGACCTGACTGCCAAGTGGCACCATGTTTAAATCCTTATTGAAATCCATGCAGACTTACTTAATCAAACATGTTAAACTCATCAAGTCTCTTTTGCTTCCAAATATGTTTGGTGAACTCTATTGAATTCACTCTTCCCTTAAGAAATTCATACTGACAGCTCTTCATGCTCTGGATTTCCCTCCTTACACCTCTCTCACTCTACCTCACTTTCACCCTTAAGACAGGTTTTTAAGACAATCTCTTTAACCACGTTCTGCCTTAATATCTCCTGATGTGGCTATATATGTTGTATTTTGTTTTTATAATGCCCTCTGAAACCCCTAGGGACAAGCGCAATCCAACGGCTATGCTGTGCCTGAAAAGCAGCTCAACGTGGCACAGCATGGCCGATAAAACCGGGAGGCCACATGTTTCTCGGTGCTGCAAGCGCCAGGAAACACATGGCTAAACGTGCTCGCTATGGGACTTTGTTCCCATTTAGTTGAATCGAGCCCATTGTGTTATGTCGGAGGTGCTATATAAATACAAGTTGTCATGAATTAATCCACGCCTTTCTAAATTCCAATAACTTATTTCTAGGTTTGAATATGATCTCATCCTTAACTCTGATATAAACAGCAATCACCACCACCAGTGGTTTTACTTTGAAGTGAGTGGAATGCGAAATGCTGTTCCTTATCGATTCAACATCATCAATTGTGAAAAGTCAAATAGCCAATTTAACTATGGTAAGGCTTTTTTCTTTACTATTGTTGGCATATTATTTTATCATTTCTGTATTTTCAGTTATTAACCAAACTGCAGATATACTGAAACAAAATCCTTTCTCTTCAGTGCATAATCATACCACTTGTGGGTACGATGCCAAATATTAGAAGATTCAAATATGAAAAACAATAGCTCTTGTAGCATTCTATGGTGATTGTAAATTTTTTAGTTAACATTTTAATGTCACCCACATTTTTCCAATCCATATTTTACTGAGTTCACACTTTTTGATTTTCTTGGACCAAATAAGCCAGTGTAAAATCCAGGTTAAAAGCAAGAAAACAGAAGTCAGAACTCAGTTTGGTGTAGCTGGAAGGGTGAAGGTACTTTCTACTAAGAACACCATCCATCATTATAGTTTGGGGAGCATTTCAACCAATGTTTCTGCTGGATTGGGAGGGTTACGCCAAGGATCAGTGGAAGAAAGTCTGGATAAGGTCAAGAATGTTCTCCAGAGCTGTGGCTAATTTGTGGTTGAACCAATTCAAAAAGGTTATCATGACGATATTTGCCTCGTTAGCACCCTATTCAGTTTAGGAGCACTGCATTTTACTGGGCTTTGGTAAAATACTACTTGCTTAATCTGGTATCAAATGCACATGTGTGTCATCGTGAAAAGGCTCCTTTTCAATCGGGGATTGTACATAATGTCAGAGACAGCTGTTCAGTGCGGCTAACGTCTCGAGCGTAGTGCATAACATCTCTCACTAAGGGTTTGTTTGGCCATAGCTTGAAGGATGTGAATTTCAAACCACATAATTGCTCAGATTATGGCAGACAGTTCAGCATACAGTCTAAAAGAAATGCTTTGGGAGCATAATTCCTAAACTGACATTTATTCATTCAAGCAGCTTCAAACATATGTATGTTATGCAAACCTTGTGAAGGCATACTGTCACTTGCAGCTTCAGCACAGATGCAGTACTATATAAATAGCACAAAACAATTTTTGAAAACACAGGAAATGTACAGCAGCATGTAGGAAGATAATTTTTTTCTCCTTTCAAGGGATGTGGGTTTTTCTGGCAAGGCCAGCATTTGTTACCCATCGCTAATTGCCCTTGGGCTGTGTGGCGTGCTAGGCTATTTCAGCTAACAGTCAGCCACATTGCTGTGTGGTCAGGGGTCACATAGGCCAGACTGGGTAAGGATGGCAGATTTCACCCCCTAATGGACATTAATGACAATGATTGATCATAGTTGGCATGGTCACTATTACTGAGGCTTGGTTTTATATTACAGATTTTTATTAATTGAATTTAAATTTCACCAGCTGCTATGATCAGATTTGAACCTGTGTCTCCAAAGCATTAGCATGAACGTCTGGATTACTAGTTTAGTGACATTATCACTGCACCACCAACTCCTCCTGAATTGCTAAAGGCAAAAGTAAATGAATGAGTGAAACAATTCCACTTCTGTGACCACAGTACCTGCAACATTTTACATCTAATGTATCTGTTTTCATCAAATTGCAAAGCTCAAAGCACCTGTCTTCTCTTTAGTGGAGATGCTGAGAGCTGGGAAGCAGTGAGTACAGGAGGCTGTGTGCACTTAGCTCCCTGTGAATTGAACATCAGCTGTTACTGGAGCTTGCTAAACCTGCAATTCAGATGCCCGCCAACATTCCTCAGGAAATAGCGACCAAAGAGCATTGAGTACTGTGGCTGTATTCTGAGGAGTCAAGAAGTGATGCTCAGCAGCTGTCCCAGAGCCCCTGGTTGCGATTGGAACTCCATGCAGTTGCATGGATATGACAGAAACACAGATATGTATTTCTCAGAGCATTCCCAGCAAATACCTGGATCTATAACCAAAAGACCCAGAAATAGGTTATACAAATTTGTAGTCTTCACACAAGCCTAAGCCTGGTAACTTAGTCAGCTGGTCTCAAGCAGATTTAATGGATGAATTTAGAGTGTAGGAGGAAGGAGTATTTCTGAATCAAAGACCCTGCATTCCTTAAAATCCGGCTCTTTTATCAGCACATTTTCAGAACCTCAGTACGATTTCAGCTTGTTGAAATAGTATTCCATTTCACGAGCATTTTCTGTTTTTATCCCATTTGAACTACCTTGGCTAGAGTTCTATTTCCAGGACAAACACAATCATATTGTCCTCTGTACTTGCAACATCAACAATTTCTGTCAAGTATGTGTATATTTTTCCAGTTAAGATTCTAGGTAATTAAAATTTATTTTTCTGGCTAATTTTTTAAAAATCACTGCCTTTCTAGAAGATGTTTCTATCCATTCATCTACTTTTGAAGAGATGATTAAAGGTACCATATGAACCTGAATTACAATCCAATATTGGTTTCTGAGTTGCCTTTCCTCCATTGGCATTTTGCTTTAACAGGATGCATTAAAATCAAATCACCCTTAAGGTTATTTATTTTCCTAGCAATGTAACGTTTATAAGTAATTCAGTTATTCACTACTTCAAACATATTAAGATTTTGATTACTGATTTTTCTAGAAAGATCTTTTGATGCCCCTTCGCCAGTGAGACAAAAAGCCCTATGGGTCTGATGTGAGGAATAGTCAAAGTACAATAATTTTCTGGAAACACTCAGCAGGTTAGTCAGCATCTGTGGAGAGAACAAATAAGTTAACATTTTAGGTGTAACCCTTTGTCAGTACTGGGGCAATTTACGGATTTAAAAAAAATAAAAAGGAACTGGATGCACATGCATGCGCATGCCTACTCACGTGACAGACATAGGAGAAAAGTGGAGAAGGCTCCAATAATTAATGAGCCAAGCAGAAGACACCTGGTGGTGTGGGATGGTTTTGTCAGATTTTTACTTAGGAGAGATAAGGGTTAATTGCTGGGGTGAACACTCTGTTGGAACACTGCTGTCTGCACTCTGCTTTTCCTTGTTATTTTTAACCCTGCTTAATTCACCTTTCTGGTTCTTGAACTGGTTGCATTTGCTATGCTTTGCTAGCTTTGAATGCTTCCATTTCCGTTTGCCTTAACCCACCCAACACCATCTCAGTTTCTCTGTTCCGTCTGTTGTAATTGTCTTTAACTTCTCCCATTGTGACTTCCATTGTCCCACATTAATACAATTGAAGCCAGTTATGTACTTTGGAGTTAGCAAAAAAGGACAAGAAAAAATCAAATGTGAATATACTCAACTGGAGAAGAACTAAATTCAGGGATTTGGCCCAGGTGGATTGCAATTGGAGATTGGCAGGTGAAACAGTAAAAGGGAAAGGAAGTGCATGCAAAACAAGAGCTTCCTGGATGGCTAAAGATGTCCAGATTAAAATGAAACATAAATGTCAGGATTGTAATAAAGGAGAGCACCAAGCTGAATACAGAAAGTATCGTCTGGGAAAGGAAAGAAGGGGCAAAGGAAGTGCACAAGAATAGATTAGCGAGTAACATAAAGGAGAAGCCAAGAGTCTTCTATTATCATATAAACAGTAGAAAGGTAATTAAAGTAAGGGTAGAGTGATTTCAGGAACGAAAACGAGCTGATCTTGTTGATTTTGCTGTGGTTCTGATGAATATTTCACATTCCTCCACTAAAATGAGGATGCTGCTAATGTAACAATAAAAGAAGAGGTAGTGAGAAATAGGAAACAATAAAAAGAAGGTACTGGAAATGTTGCCGGTGCATAATGTAGAAAAAAAACATCCAGTGCCAATGGATATCTTAAATTACTGAGGGAATAAGAGTGCAAATTTTGCAGGGCTAGGCCACAATTTAACATTTGTCCTTAGATGGTGCAGGAGGTCTGGAAGATTGCAAAGTTGCACAACTGCCGAAAAAGGGGAGAGGGATTAACTTGTCCTCTACAGGTCAGTCATTCTAATATCAGTAATGGGGGTGGGGTGAATCTTTTGGAGGCAGTAATCACAACAATATTATTTGACATTTGGGCCAATAAATGAAAGCCAGCATGGATTTGTTAATGGTAAATAGTGAATCAGGTTTTTCAATGAATTAACAGTGTGCATGAGGAGAGTCTGGTGTTGGTTATATAAACTTTCCAAATGCACATAATGGATTTGTTAGTAAAATTGAAATCCATGGATAGTGACTGCATGGGTATAAAATAGGCCAGGGGACAAAAACAGGGAGTAGTGGTAAACGGTTTCTTTGCAGAGCAAAAGGTCTGTATTAAAACAACTGCTCTCACTGATTTGTAGTAATGACCTGGCTTTGAGGATACAAGACATACTTTCAGTCTTGCAGATCACACAACGTTCAGAAATGTAGTAAACAACGAGGGAGATAATAACAGACTTCAGGAGGATATGAACAGACCAGTGAAATTGGAAGATGCATGACACAAGAATTTAATGCAGTAAAATTATTCATTTTGGTAGGAGGAATGAGGAGAACTAATATAAAGTACATGGTTCAATTATAAAGGGGGTGGAAGAACACAGATGGTTGGACAAGTTGAGAAGGCTGTCAAGATGGCATATGGGTGGGACCCCTTAAAGACAAAATAAACAAAAACAAGGAAGTTATTCTTAATCTTTATCAAATGTTGACTATTGTATTGTGTCCAATTCTGTGTCCTGCACGTGTGAAGAAGGTGCTTAGAAGACTTTTTTCTAGAATGGTACCAGAGATATGTGTCTTAGGTTCTGTGGAGATAGGATTGTTCTCCTTGGAACAGAAAGGGTTAAGAGGAGATTTGGTGAAGGTGCGCAAAATCATTTTTTGATTGGTTGTGCAAGGAGAAACTGTTTCCAGTGGCAGCATTGTCAGAAAGCGGAAAGCACAGATTAAAGGTAATTGGCAGTAGAATCGAAAACAACATGAAGAAAAAATATATATACAGTGACTTATTATGAAAAGTAATGCATTGCTGGAGTTGGCTGTGGTGGGAGATGTAAAAGTAATGGTTTCAAAAGGGAATTTGATGAATAGTTGAAATGGAAAAAATTTGCAAAACTACTTGGAAAGAGCAGGGGAGTGCATCTAATTAAATTGCTTTTTCAAACAACCGGCAAAGATGCAATACTAACCACTATTTGTCTGTGCTGTACCCTTCCATGATTTTCTTATCTCCTGTTTTTCATTCACACATTTTACTGACCATCCTGCTAACTTTTCAATTTGTTTGCTTTTCTCATCCTACAGCTTTGCCTTTTTTCCTGTTCTCTTTAATGTGCTGCCAATTTCTTTTACTTCTGACAAGAGTTACACTTGAAACATTAACTCATCTGTTGTCTCTACAGAGACTGCCAGACTTGCTAAGTGTTTCCAATTTTTTTTTGTTTCAGATTTCCAGCATCTATAGATATTTTGCTTCATATTTATGACTTTAACATTAACCTAAATGAACTGATTTAAAACATTGCATAAGTACCAAAAGGTAAAACACACACACTTCAAGTTTGAGATTTCTCCATGCAATGAGTTGGTTGAGAAGATGCAGTGTTATTCCCTTGTTAAAATAAAATTTGAAATGTGATTATGTTGATTTTGTTCATTGAAGGTATTTATCACATCAGTATCACTGTTAATCATTCAAATAGAAAATTTAACAAATTACATTTTATCAATAGGATTCCCTATATTGAAAATATTGGGACCATTTTTTGTGAAACTAATTCCCAAAGACCCTGAAGACCGAGTATTTCAAATGTTTAAAATATTTAGCATGTTAGTTACTTACCTCTTGTGGAAGTATTGGTGTTGGCTGCATTAATCTAAATAGAACAATAGGGTGACCACGTTAGAAATGCAGGTCTCTTTAAGAGTAAACCAGGTCTTGCTTCAGAATGAATTGAGGACAGGTGATACTCATTGAAGCTTGTACTTAAGAACTGGATTTTTCCCTGGTGGGCGAGTTGCTTCTGGACAGGGAAAGTATCAAGAAGAGAAGAGTAGAAACCAGTGTGTACACGGAGCTGTAGTATCAAAATGAAGCTGTTGTGAATCATCAGAATGTCTTCTGCCTTATTTGGTAAATTAATATTCACCTATTTAACATAGGGCAATGGCCGAACAACCTTCTAATGGACAACCAATGATTCCGATGGCTGAGACAATTATAATATAGCCTTCTGTTGATGATTTGTTCATCTAATCTCTGGCCGGATATTTTAGTATAGGTCAGACTGCCGTTATAGCGTATGAACGCTATTACAAAATAACTAAAATGCCTGATTGGGGATGTTCAAACTTTCTTATTCTCTGTGTGAATGTGATCCTTTGCAAGTGCCTGACATGTGCTAACAACAACGAGTCAAAATAATTAGTTTATTACTTCTGGATGGGTGTAGGGGAGGTCAACGTTTTCTGCCCCACACAGCGTATTTATCTGCATAAAGCAGCAGGAGGAAAGAATCTTAACACTTGCATTTCTGCAATAAAATTTCAGCTCTTTCCAGCACCCAAGTCAAAATTAACCAAATGTCATCCTGTAGCTTAAGTGGTTTGGATTTTTTTCTTTAAACAACATGCAGCAATGGGAGTAGTATTGGAAATTATTTACGGACATGAGCTGCCAAATATGGTTGAATGCCCACCTCATTTTCTGATCCACACCTGTTATACAAGACTCTAATTTACAGCCAGAGCCTCATCAAATTTGAACTGGATCTCCCATGACTTTATTCATCTTCATTGACTTGTATTTAAAAGCTAGCATGGTAACTTTTAAATTTAACTTGCAGCTTTAGGCAGGCAGAGTTTTAAAAATACCATGAGTTACCATAATGGCAAAATTAATCTAGTCTCATTGCCATCATAAAAAGAGCAAACTTGAGTCTACCATTACACCATTACATTGATACCAGATATAGTTAAGTCCAGTACCATCACAGTGTAATGAGTTCCAATATGTAATGATGTAGAAGAGCCAAATAATGCGTGCTTAACTGTCAATGAATCTGCAAGATCAGTTTTAAATATTCTTCCACTATGGGCAGTTGTCTACACACCCTATCCTTTTTTAAAAAAACACGCAGTGGCTATATGCAATCACCTGTGCTGCATGTGATATGTGTGTATGCATTTGCACAATTAAAAAAACTTTGAATATATTGTTTCTTTTAGTATATTGCAAAATTCTTTCCACGAATTTGATTGCAAATTACAGCCTGTCTCAGTACAATTAAGCCTTTCATGACATGGTGAATTAATAGACAGTAAAGGATAATCTTACATTGTTGAAGCTGTGAAATGTACTTGACGGATATACAATTTGCACTTTATCACATGAACATTAGATCCTTAAATATTTATTTTCCTTTTGAAGGTATGCATCCCATAATGTATTCTGTCCAGGAAGCCATGCTTGGAAGGCCACAATGGATTCGAACTGGGACAGATACCTGTTATTACAAGTATGTACTCTGTATATAGTGGTAGAGTTTTATTTATATATATATATTATATATATATTTATTTATTTATTTTATTCAATCAAGGGATATGGGCTTCACTGGCTTGGCCAGCATTTATTGCCCATCCCTAATTCCCAATGAGAAGGTGATGGTGAACTGCCTTCTCGAATCATTGCAGTGCATGTTCAGGAGGGAGTTTCAGGATTTTGACCCAACGACAGTGAAGGAATGGCAATTATGAATGACTTGGAGGGGAACTTCAGATGGTGATGTTCCCATGTAACTTCTGCCCTTGTCCTTCTAGATAGCAATGGTTGTGGGTGAAAGGTGCTGCCTCTGGGGCCTTGGTGAACAGTGCATCTTGTAGATGGTACAGATTGCTGACACTGTGCATCAATGGTGGAATATTTGTGGGGGGTGCCAGTCAAGCATGCTGCTTTGTCCTGGATGGTGTCATGTTTCTTAAGTGCTGTTGGAGCTGCACTCATCCAGATAAGTGGAAATTATTCCATCACACTCTTGACTTGTGCCTTGTAATTCTGGACAGGCTTTGGGGAGTCAAGAGGTGAGTTACTCGCCACATGATTCCTAGCCTCTGACCTACTCTTGTAGTCACAGTATTTATATGGCTAGTCCAGTTCAGTTTATGGTCAATGGTAACCCCCATGATGTTGATAGTGGTGGATTCAGTGATAATAATGCCTTGCATGTCCTGGGGTGAAAGTTACAGTTTCTCTTGTTGGAGATGATTTCCTGTTACCGAGCCCGCCTAATACCTTACTATTTCTTAGTATTATGCTATCTATCTCTACCAATTCTTTGTGCACCTTCTCTAACGTAGATTCCAAACTGTGAAATTATCAAAATATTCTTTGGAAAATAGAGGAAGCAGTGTTTATTTTTGTTACTTTACCGGAAACCTCAACGGCAAACCCAGCCCTTTCGATCCTCCAAAGTTGTCTTCTGGTGTTTGTGCCAAAGTTGGGAGAGCTGTTTCACAATCTAGTCAAACAATAACCTGACATTGTCTGTAAGGTATGATTCCGTGAGTATCTCAAAGTCCCAGACATCCCTGGGTATGTCCTGTCCCACTACCAAGACGCAGCAGAGGTGGTGGTACAGTGGTATACAGTCTGGAGGGAGTTGACCAAAGAGACCTCAACATCCACTCTGGACCCCATGAAGCATCAAGACAAACAATTCTGCTAATTACCTGTCAGCTGACAAATCAGTACTCCATGTTGAACATAACTTGTAGGAATCACTTAGGGTGGCAAGGGTTCAAAATGTACTCTGGGTGGGGGACTTAAATCACCAAGAATGGCTCGGTAGCACCAGCACACACCATTGACCGAGTCTTAAAGGGCATAGCTGCAAGACTGGGTCTGTGGCAAGTGGTGAGGGAAAACCTACTTGATCTCATCCTCATCAACCTGTCCGCCACAGTTGCATCTGTCCATGACAGTATCGGTAGGACCAGTGCACAGTCTTGTGGAGACAAAGTCCCATCTTCACATTGAAGATGCCTTCCACCATATTGTGTGGCACTACCACAGTGCTAAATTAGATAGATTTTGACCTGACCTAGTAACTAAAACTGGGCATACATGAGCTACTGTGATGCATCGACAGCAGTGGAATTGCACTCAACCACAATCATGGTAACAATCATGGACCGGGTATCTCCCGTTTTTCCATTACCACCAAGCCAGGGGATCAACCCTGATAAGCATGCAGGAGAGTGTGCCGGGACAACAGCAGGCATGCCTAAAAATAAGGTGACAATCTGGTGAAGTTACAACGCAGGCTTACTTGCATACCCATCAGCATTAGCAGCAAATAATAGACAGAGCTTAGTGACTCCACAACCAAAGGATCAGATCTAAGCTCTGCAGTCCTGCAGCATTCAATTATGAATGGTGGTCGACAATTAAACAACTCACTGGAGAAAGTGGCTGCACTAATATCCTCATGCCCAATGATAAAGGAGTCCAGCACATCAGTGCAAAAGGTGAGGTTGATGCATGCAACAATCTTCAGCCAGAGGTGCTGAGTGGTTGATCCATCTCGATCCCCTCCGGAGGTCCCCAGCACCACAGATGCCAGTCTTCAGCTAATTCGATTCACTCCACATAATATTAAGAAATGGCAGAAGGCACTGGATAAAAGGTGATTCTGGGCAGTCTTACTGAAGACGTGCTCCAGAACTTGCCACGCCCTCAGCTAAGCTGTTCCAGTCCAGCTGCAACATTGGCATCTACCAATGTGGAAAATTACCCAGGTATGTCCTGTATACAAAATGCAGGAAATATCCAATCGGGCAATTACTGCCCCATCAGTCTACTCTTGGTCATGAGTAAAGTGATGAAAGGGGCAAAGGCGTTATCAAGCGGTAATTACTGAGCAACAATCTCCTCACTGATGCTGAATTTGCATTCCGCCAGATCACTCAGACCCTTCCTCATTGATTCAAACATGGACAAAACAGCTGAACTCCAGATTTGAGGTGAGAGTGACTGCCCTTGACATCAAGACCGCATTTGACCGAGTGTGACAACAATGACTCCAGTTTTACTAGGGCTCCATGTGAATCGGGGGGAAACCCTCTTCTGGTTGGAGTTACATCTGGCACAAAGGAAGATGGTTGTAATGGTTGGAGATCAATCATTTCACTTCCAGGGCATCACTGCAGGAAATCCTCAGTAGTGTTCTAGCTCCAACCATCTTCAACTGCTTTATCAGTTACCTTCCTTCCAACACAAGGCCAGAGGTGGGGATGTTTGCTATTAATTACACAATGTACACCATTCACAGTGACTCAGATACTGAAGCATCCCATGTCCAAATGCAGCAAGACCTGGACAATATCCAGGCTTGGGCTGACAAGTGGCAAGTAATATTTCTACCACACAACTGCCAGGTAGTGACCATCTCCAACAAGAGATATCCAAACCATTGCCCCTTGACATTCGATGGAATTGCCATTTCTGAATCACCCACTATCAACATCCTGGGGGTTACATTGACCATAAACTCAACTGGACTAACCGTATAAATACTGTGGTTAGAAGACCAGGTCAGATGCTAGGAATCCTCCGGCGAGTAACTCACCACCTGACTCCCCAAAGATTGTCCTCCATCTGCAAGGCGTAAGTCAAAATACTCTCCACTTGCCTAGATGAGTACAGTTCCAACAGCAGTCAAGATGTTCAACACCATCCAGGACAAAGCAACCTGCTTGATTGGCACCCCTTCCACAAACATCCATTCCCTCCTCCACTGACTAACAGTGCAACAGTGTGTACCATCTACAAGATGCACTGCAGGAATTCCTCAATGTTCCTTAAACAGCACCTTCTTAAACCACGACTGCCACTGTCAAGAAGGTCAAGGGCACCAGTGTTGCTAACTTTTGGTTGGCTCTTAATTCGTAATTTGCTCTGTTTGTTTAATCTTTGCTCTAGAGTCACCAGGTATCTTAATGATACCGCCACGAGGTTCAAGTATTGATCAATAACTCAACACACCAATTAGTAAGATTCAAATCAAAACACATTTATTATATACAGTAAGTCACTACTTATGCATATAACTCTACTTTCTAGACTATTTCTATCACTAAAAGGCCTATACTTAGCTTCAGAATTGGCCCGCCAGGTCAGGGGAACAAATGGCCTTTCGTTCAGGTCCTGAGTCTGCAGGATTCAAAAGCTGGTGTGGACTTGTAGCCAGGAGCGCCTATCTCGTAGCGAGCGTTGACTGGAGACTTACTTGGTTGATGTGGCCGCTTCGGCAGTTCACTCTGGTTGATTCGCGTTGTTGAGTGACCCTGCCAAGAAAAGATAATTTGAACTTGGGGGCTTTACCTTATAGTTCCATGGGGCTTCCTGCCCTTCAGGGTGGACCCCGTACCTGGTTCCAAATGATTGGACTGCGTTCCGATCATTTGGATCGATTTCTCCAATACTGGAGTTATTCCCTGATCGCTGGGCGGTCCCTAAATGTCCATTGGCCTTCCTTTGTCTTGGCTCCTGCTGGCGCCGAGGAGTCTGGCTTGGCTTTATTCACCTTAAGTGTTGCGATTGTGCATTGGAATCGCTCATTACTATGCAGATGGCTGCTGGTTTCAGTGCTGTCTGGTTTTTTGCAAGTTTCAATACACATGATTTCTGCACTTGCTCAATTTTGCCTGTGTTGGCTGAATTTCCCTTCAGTCTTTGTGGTTCTCCATTTTAAGTCGGGAAGTGGCCAACCCAGGTGGCTGGCTACACACCCTCCTTGTGATCCCTAACGCGAAGCGTGAAGGATCACATAACTGCGTTGTCTTCATTCCCTGACCCGGCGAGCACTCTTACATGGCCTCTACACTGACCATAACTATGCAATGAAAATTTTTAACTAACATTCTAAGTGTTGCTATGTCAAAATAGGGACATGCATTACAACATTTTTTTTTTAAACGGTACCTCTAACTGTCCTCAATAAACTACACTCACTAAACATTCACTCATATTAACTTCCTAAACAATACAAAAGAATAGCAGCATTTACATTGTTCCTGGCTTGGCAGTCAAGCACAGGGGTGTACAATATTTCCATTTCTTTATTTACAAAAGATGCAACACATTTTTATCTTTATTGTAGATCAAGGGGTTCGGGGGCCTGGTGAAAACCGAAAATAGGGGATCTCATTCTGTATACTGGGGTGCTAGCGCGCTAGGCTCTCCTTCGCCATTTCCTCATCCGGATAGTCTGCACGATGCTGCAGAGTATTGCCAACGCTAATAGGGATTCGACTACGTAGGAAAGGGAGTACCACGTTATGAGCTTATCACACCATGATGGTGTGGTGTTGCCTGTTACTGGGCTCTGGGTGCTATGGGGAAATGAATCATTAACGGTCGGGGGGGGGGGGGGGGGGGTTGGGGTCAGGGGGTTCGCGTTCGCGCATAACCAAATACACATCATAATGGTGGTGATCAACACGGAGGATGTCCTCATTGTTCTTCTTTCTTTTTTCGTCTCTTCCTTTCCGTTTCGTCTCTTTTCCTGGAGCTTCTGGGGTTCTATGGATCAAGCATAGTGTCTGTTACTATCTTGGTTAATATCTCGTGCCTTAGTATGTCTGTCCTATAGTGCCAATTCTCCCTTTACAATTTGTCACCATGTGTGACTCTCTCTTTTTTTTTTTTTAAACAGAATATTGAGGACAAGACACACTTAAAAAATACTGAAACAGTGCGAGCCGTCTCGCAGGCTGTGCGATTTACCATCCAAATGTTTGAGGATGTAAATAGCATGGGGGTGGCAACCTAAGGGTTGTCCGAAAACACAACTTTTTGAACCAAGAGTGCCAAAATGAGGTGCGTATGGGCCGCGACGGGTAAGAATTGGATGGAATCCCCGGGTAGGACGGTGACCGATGCCGTGTGTGCTCTACCCGAGCGTAGCTGACCAGAGGGGGGGGTCCTCAGGCAGGGCGGAGATCAATGCCGTTTCTCCACTGCCTGAGCAACCAACAAGAACGGGCAAAAATGTAGTCATCGTGGGGGGTTGCCGTATTGGTTCTACCTTCGAACCAGAAGAGCCGTTATGAACGGGGGTCTGGCAAGCTCTCAGCGGTTTCTGCCAATGAGCGTGCTGGCAAGTTTTCATAGGTTTCGGCCGACAAATATGGTGTGTGGCCGTGGAACTTCCGAGTGCACAAACAACATTTAACAATAACACTAACAAACAACATTAAACATGCTGCAAGTTCCAGCAGAAAGGACACCGTTTCTCCCAAGCGGTTCCTTTTTAACATCATCTGGACACCTCAGCTTTCAGTTGCGAACAGGGTCGCAAAGGCGTTCTCGCCTTGGCAGTCAGACTCAAAGTGGTTCTCTTCTCCCGGATGCCATACTCTCGTAAGTAATAAGGGCTGATAGGGCTGCATGGTGCGATTTGGGGTCCATCTCGTCGTTCCGGACGAGCCTGTATGAATTATCGGGGAGCAAAAAGGTGGTATCTAGTTCTGTGTGGACGAAATCGTCATCGTAGGGCGCTGGTCTTTGGTGGGGTTTGTTGAGGAATGTGATGAGGAAGGGATCACTCGAATCGTGGTCAGATTCGCTGGCTGTGGGTCCTGTTGCATGGGGATAGTAGGGAGGCGTGCTGTGGCTATTGTCTGAGTAACAGTCACTGCTGCTGCTGTCTGTGGGCGTTCCGGGGCGGCGTCTAGAGGTCGGCGGTGGAGTCGAGGGTGAGTCCGTGGATGGGGTGGACGTGTTGGGGGAAGGTAGGGATATGTTGGCTGTGGGTGGGGTGTGGTCTGCTGCGTCGAGCATGACGTGATGTGTGTGGTTGGACTGTGGGCCATATGTCTTAAGCTGGTTAATATGGAACCACGCAGTCTTTCCGTTGGTACTTAATTTTATAGACGGAGAGGCTTACTTTGTCTGCAATGGAGTACGGACTCTAATACTTTGGTGACAGGAATGTGCTGGGGTTGTAAATTGAGAGCATGACCTGCTGTCCTACCTCAAACTCAGTCGCATGCACTGTCTTGTCGAAACAGGCCTTGCTCTGTTTCTTCCTTATGCCTAATCTTACTGCGGCTGCTAGCTGAGCTGTTTTCACATTCTCCACTAACTGTTTGACTGCGTTCTCGTGTGTGATCAAGCCAGGGGAGTCCAACGAGCTTCTTAAAAGTCCTTTATTTCAACATCAGCATCATGCATACACAGGGCCCGGTTCCCTTTCACCGGGTCCTCATTCCTTTTTAGCTGGCTCTACAGCTGCCTGCCTTTTATGCTAGTGCTGGGTTAACTCAGTCCAATTGAACACTGGGAACAATCATCCCCAGGTAGATGAGTCCTGTGCAGGTTATTACAGTGTGTGAGGGCCGTCACTTCGGGGCTGGTCAAGTCCAATAATAATAAAAATTCTGTGCCTTTCATGGGGCGTCCGGTCATGAGAGTGTGTGGGGTGTAAACTGTGGATGTTGAAATAGTATTTCTCAAAAACATCAGTGCAAAAGGGAGGACTGAATCCCAAGTGGTGTTGTTTCGTTGGACCATTTTTCTGAGGGTGGCTTTTAGGGTCCGATTCATGCGCTCCATAATACCACTTGACTGGGGGTGGTATGCGATGTGGAATTTTTGGGTAGTGCCAAATATCGTGAGGACGTTCTTCATGACATGTCCCGTAAAATGGGAACCTTGGTCGGATTCAATGCTGCAGGGGAGTCCCCATTTCGTAAAGATGTGGTGGATTAAGATCTTTGCGGTGGTCTTTGTTCTGGATGGGAATGCCTCTACCCATTTCGTAAAAGTGTCTATGACGACTAATACGTCCTTGTAACCATTCCTGCAAGGGGGCAATGGTCCTATAAAATCGATCTGGAGGTTAGTCCAGGGGCCATTAACGGGGCGGGTGTGGCTAAGTTGAGCTTTCTTTGCATACCTGTCCGGATTGTTCTGGGCACAGATAAGGCAATTCTCAACGTAGTGCGTTACGTCTTCTTTTAAACGTGGCCACCAACAGAGCTGCCTGAGGTGGGCTGTAGTGGGATCAATTCCCTGATGTCCATGACTGTCATGGAATAAACAAATAAGTTGATTCCTGTCCTGTTCAGGAAGTACATAAAGGGTGTCTTTTAACACCACCCCGTCATGTGTGGTTAGTGCATTTTTAAACCTATCATAGGGTGCTGTAAATTGTCCTTTCACAATCGCCCTGAGATTGCTATCCTGCTTCTGGGCCTGCACTAAATCCTCGATATTAGGCTGCGAGACCTGAACTGCATTCCCTGGTGCGCTTTCAGGGGGTGTCCAAAAATATCCATGCCTGGAACCTGCCTTTTCATGGGGGGGAGGAACGGTGGTGACTGCGAACTTTAACAATAACAAAGGTCCTGTCCTATGCTTTCTCTAAAATGCGGCGGAGCAATAGGGCTGAAGGGGGGGGGTTTCCATCTGCAAAAACAAATCCTCTTGCTTTCAACAGGGGTAGGAATTCTGTAAGGCTGTTGCAGACATAGAGGCTGTCCGAGTATATGTCTACTGGGCTGGGGAAGGAATCTGGGTGATCTGTGATATACGCAACGGCTGCTAGTTCTGCCGCCTGCGCGCCTAAGTGTCCTGGTAGTTTTAGTGAGATTTCTTCTCTGGCGCGTCCCTGCGCGTCCTCGACATATATGCCGCATTCTGTAATGCGCTTCCCTACTAATATTGTGGGAGAACCATCCACATATATCCTTAAAGGTTCGCAAGTGTCTGTGGGCTGGGGGCTCTGGGGTGAACTACCTATCTTTCTGGGGGGTGTTTCGCAATAAAGGGGCCTGTGTTGTGGTGCGGTGAGATGATTTCACATTCATGGGGGGTGCCTGTGTACTGAAAGTTATTGGCTAGGAAAGTGTGGGTCTTGGTCCTTTTAACAGTGATGTCCCGTCACTGCAAAAGAAGGGTCCATCTTGCTACTCTAATTTGGCTAACTGTACCGTCCTTAAGTCGTCCGTCAAGTAAAAGTTGGGTGGGGGTGTGTTCCGTGAGGATTGTGATGGGGTTTAGTCCGGTTATGTAGGAAAAATACTGAACTGCCCAGAAAACTGCGAGCAGGTGCCTTTCACAGGCCGAAAATCACTGCTCCACAGGATCTAAAAGTCTGGAGGCATAAGCCACAGGTTTTAATTGTTCGTGCCGTTCCTGGAGGAGCACGGCCGAAAGGGTGTGGTTGGTGCTAGCTATCTCTATAGCATAGGGGGAAAGTGAGCCTGGAACCTGTAGTGCGGGGGCTGCAATGAGGGCTCTTTTCAAAGCATCCACAGCATCCGTATGCTGTGGAAGCCATTCCCAAGAGGCTCCTTCCTTTAGGAGTTCCGAGAGGGGTGCTGCCTTGCTGGCGAAACCATCAGTGTGGTTTCGGCAGTAGCCAACCAGTCCTAAAAACGACCGGAAGGCTGAAACATTCTGGGTAAGGGGCAATTTGGCAATCGAGTCAATTCTTTTGTGCTCGATCTCGCGTTTACCATGTGTGATAATCGTACCCAAATATATCACTTTGTTTTCCAAAATCTGGGCCTTTTTGGGGTTTACTTTGCAACTAATTTTCTGTAGGAGTTCCAGGAGTGCGGCCAGAAGCTCGATGTGCTCTCTGCCTTGGTGTCTGTCTGCAGTAATAGGTCGTCCACGTACTGGACCAGACATTCGGGGCGAGAAAATTTTGACAAACCATTTGCCAGCTGTCGGTGGAAAATGGAGGGGGAGTTGTGGAATCCTTGTGGAAGGCATGTCCACGTGTACTGCTGATTTTTAAAAGTGAAGGCAAATTTGTACTGGCACGCTTTTGCCAATGGAATGGACCAGAATCCATTACTGACGTCCAAAACCGTAAAATATCGTGAGTTGAGTCCCTGCTTGAGCATGGTCTCGGGACTTATGGCTACCGTGGGGGCTGCTGCGGGGGTGACTTTGTTGAGTTCCCGGTAATCGATGGTCAGTCGCCATGATCCATCGGGCTTTCTCACTGGCCAAATCGGGGCATTATTAGTGGAGGCCACTGATCTGAGTACGCCCTGCTCTAATAAGCTGTCGATCAGTCCCCTCTGCCTCTTGGGGAAATCCGTATTGCTTTTGGGGTCTAGGGTCAGGTCCTGTGATTTGAACGGAACCAGTCATCCGGCCACAGTCGTGTTTGTGGGTCGCGAATGCTGTCCTGTGCTTTTGCAGAACTGACCTAACCTGCTTGTCTGCTAATCGTGTTCGGGTCAAACCAGAATTCGCCGACTGCGCTAATCCTGTTACCTATTCACCTATTGTGAGCGTTCATAGATTATCATAGAATTTACAGTGCAGAAGGAGGCCATTTGGCCCATCGAGTCTGCACCGGCTCGGGGAAAGAGCACCCTACCCAAGGTCAACACCTCCACCCTATCCCCATAACCCAGTAACCCCACCCAACACTAAGGGCAATTTTGGACACTAAGGGCAATTTATCATGGCCAATCCACCTAACCTGCACATCTTTGGACTGTGGGAGGAAACCGGAGCACCCAGAGGAAACCCACGCACACACTGGGAGGATGTGCAGACTCCGCACAGACAGTGACCCAAGCCGGATTCGAACCTGGGACCCTGGAGCTGTGAAGCAATTGTGCTATCCACAATGCTATCGTGCTGCCCTTGTGGGCAATGCTACCGTGTTGCGGGGGCTCTTGCGGATTTTGCCATTCTCCAAACACATTGGTTTACCGGATGAAATGAAAGGTGGTGGGAGTTCATAAAGTCAATCCCCAAAATGTGTTCTGCTGTGTGGGGTAGATCGACTAAAACAATGGGGTGATATGTCGTTATATTGCCAATTTGAATGGGTACAGGGGCTGTGATGTGTCCCTGCTGTGAGTGGCCTGTGAAGCCGCTGAGGGTGATGGTGGCTGTAGTGGGCCACGTGTCTTTCTGGAATATGGTGGAGGAATTGATTGTGGTGCGGAACCCTCCTGTGTCCCAGAGAAATTCGATGGGCTGTCCCCGTATTTTCGCTGCAACGACTGGTCGGCCGGACCTATCCCAAAGGGTGTCGCAGACCCAACTGGGGAAGCCCGAACACCTTCAGTCCGTTCCGTTCAGGTCCGTCTGGTCTGAACGGGTGCTCACACTATGTATGGGCTCTGTCCTATTCTTATTCAGAGTGCCTGCCTGCTGGGCTCTCTGTGGCTTTCGTGGAGCATTGCATTCTCGTTCAAGGTGTCCTAACTGTCCACAGTTGTAACACTCCTGTGGCTTTTGTGGGGGGCTGTTCCTGCCTTCGTTCACCCATGTGGGGTTCTGGTGCGTTTTCACTGCTTGGATGTCTGCCTGCTGTTCCTCGGGTTTCCTAACTGCGGGTTTGTTTTGCACAGACTGCTCCCAGTCGTGGGACAATCTTTTAAAAATCCATTTCTCATTGTGGGCTTCCTCTGAGGGGTCATAATTCGTACGGGCTTTTTTTCCTGCCTCTGTGGCATGGGAGATAAGGGTGCGGGTCCATTTGGCCATACCTTCTTGGGACAAATAGGCGCGGTCTAGATTACAGAAAATGGCTGGAAAGTGAAATCACAGGCGTCCAGCAACGCTGTGGGGTGTTCCGTCTTTTTCTGCCTGCACGTATTCAGGCCTTCTACCGGGTCACCTCTGTTGTAGCCGATCACATCTAGGATCGCTGCGTGCATCTCTGCAAGGGTGCCTCCTCCGACATTCTGTGGGTCGGGAAGGGCTGCTACGACCGAAGGGTCTAAGCTCAGAACTGTGAGCTTCACTTGTTCACGCTTGTCCAGGCCATACATGGTCGCCTGCTGCTTTACTCTAGCAAAGAAGTGGTGGGGGTCTGAGGTGGGGAGGAACGGTGTGATCTTGTCGCACGCGTCCCGTAATTGGGTCACGGTTAAGGGGGTGGTATAAAGAAATTCTGTATCTCCGTCCGATGTGACTGTGTGGTGGGCGGTTACTGGGTTCATTGGTGCCTGAACTATCTGCGATGTGGGGGGTTGTTTTTTTTTTTCTCTTCTGGGGCTTTCCTTGTGCACATGTTCCCTGAACATATCTCATTTAATTCTTCCCAAACCGGGCCGTCTTCTGTGTCTAACTGGGATCCAAAGGTGCTGTGGAATCCATTCTGAACGGAAAGCAAAGACTGCAGTTCTGCAATCTGCTTCCGGCACTTTGCGTGATCTAATGAGCTTTGTCTCTGCTTCGTGGTGGCAGCATGGAGTGTTCGTAATGCTGCTTTCAGGTCGCTACACTGCCTTTGCAATGCCTCTATCTGTTTCTCGGTTTCCTCTCTTACCAGGACTGCACGTTGCGTGTCCTGATAGGCCTTTTCGTACTGTGTCTGGAAGCTGCTTAGGTGCACCAGACAAGACTGGCGTGCCCACTTGGCATCATCCACCTCTCCGTCCTTTGCTGCTAACTTCCTTCTTAATTCTAGGTTCTCTTTCTCAACCTCACTTACATCGACCTTACTCATTCGATGTATACCTATCTCTTTACGGAGCGTCAGAACGACCTCCTCTGTGCCTCGCAATTGTGCCAGACAGGACACGATTGCCATCGGCTTGTGTGCTTTTCCCAAGCTTTTCTTATGAATCTCTGACAGGTTCTCCCACCAAGTATGTCCTATACTCCCGGGTCCTGTTTTCTCATTGTCACAGAGCTCACTCCAAAGGGGCCATCCCTTCCCTTTGAGATATTTCCTGATCTCTTCCCAAACGGGACACTGGCCTACTCTACTGCTGGTCGCTGCGACCACTGATTCTTCAGGGTTCATGAGGCGTTGCATTGCCATCTTTCCTCTCTAAATACTCTGTTAAAATTTGGAACAAGGGGCACTAAGGCGGTGCTGTAATTACGGGAACAGCTTTCGCTATTTTCCGGAATACAAACTCGTGACAGTTTTTCGCAACAAAGTCGATCAGTTTTACCTAATGGTCCTGTTAGTTACGCATGTATTAACACACTTCCAAATTATGAGAATTGATCAGAACTGCTTCAACACTTGTCGTTTTTCTGTTCCCAATTGGATTTCTAATTCAAATTTTTGGGTTTTCCCAGAGTGGTTAAGCCACTTCTAAGTCGGGTCCCGTCAGGATGTCGCCAGTAATATGTTGCTAACTTTTGGTTGGGTCTTAAATTGTAATTTGCTCTGTTTGTTTAACCTTTGCTCTAGAGTCGCCAGGTATCTTTATGATACTGCCACGAGGTTCAAGTTCAAGTACTGATCAATAACTCAACACACCAATTAGTAAGATTCAAATCAAAACACATTTATTGTATACAGTAAGTCACTACTTATGCATATAACTACTTTCTATTTCTATCACTAAAAGGCCTATACTTGGCTTCAGAATTGGCCCGCCAGGTCAGGGGAACAAATGGCCTTTCGTTCAGGTCCTGAGTCTGCAGGATTCAAAAGCTGGTATGGACTTGTTGCTCGGAGCGCCTATCTCGTAGCGAGCGTTGACTGGAGACTTACTTGGTAATGTGGCCGCTTGGGCAGTTCACTCTCGGGTTGATTGGACTGCGTTTCGATCATTTGGATTGATTTCTCCAATACTGGAGTTGTTCCCTGATCGCTGGGCGGTCCCTAAATGTCCGTTGGCCTTCCTTTGTCTTGGCTCCTGCTGGCGCCAAGGAGTCTGGCTTGGCTTTATTCACCTAAAGTGTTGCGATTGTGCCTTGGAATCGCTCATTACTATGCAGATAGCTGCTGGTTTCAGTGCTGTCTGGTTTTTTGCAAGTTTCAATACACATGATTTCTGCACTTGCTCAATTTTGCCTGTGTTGGCTGAATTTCCCTTCAGTCTTTGCGGTTCTCCATTTTAAGTCGGGAAGTGGCCAACCCAGGTGGCTACACCAGACACATGGGAACACCACCAAGGGGAAGTTCCCCTCCAAGTCACTCACTATGATTTTATGTTTAAGATTTTAACACAATTATGTCTTTTTCTTGTAGGAATCATTTTTCCCGCAGTTCAATGGCAGCTGGGGGTCTGAAAGGAAAATCTTATTATACTCTGACGTTTACAATAAACTTTACCCATAAGGATGATGTGTGCTACTTTGCTTACCACTACCCATATACCTACTCTACCTTACAGGTAATATGCTCAATATACTGAATGATGCTTGTTAATTAGAAAAATGTGCAATATGCAGCCAATGCTTGCATATTATGCAGTAGGCGGATGGCTCAACATAACCCTCTTCATTTTACTCAAATTTCCATTTAAGGTGGTGTAATTGTGAAACCTCAGCTGGGTGTAATTCCTTTTGGTTTCAGATAGATTTTCAGACTGCATTTACATTAAGCTAATTGCTTCATCATAGAGCTTGTGATCTGAATTGTGTTTTGGTGAAAGATCCATTACAATTGAGACCTTTAGCTTTTATATTTTTTAAAAGGTCAACTGATGCCTTTTGAGTATTGTCAAATAATTGACTGCACTCAAGTCCTAATTTGATTTTTAAATTATGTTGGAGAGAAGTGGAATTTCCATGTTGTGTTAAAATAACCTAGTTTCTGACTACAGACGATTAAGTAAATTAAGTTGCACAGTCCATTTCTTCTGCTCTTGGATCATAATAGCAATTCCAACCAATTTCTGTACATAATGGGCGGCAAGGTGGCACAGTGGTTAGCACTGCTGCCTCACAGTGCCAGGGACCCTGGCTCAGTGGACTAGACATAGAATTTCATAGAATTTACAGTGCAGAAGGAGGCCATTCGGCCCATCGAGTCAGCACCGGCTCTTGGAAAGAGCACCCCACCCAAGGTCCACACCTCCACCCTATCCCCATAACCCAGTAATCCCACCCAACACTAAGGGCAATTTTGGACACTACGGGCAATTTATCATGGCCAATCCACCTAACCCGCACATCTTTGGACTGTGGGAGGAAACCGGAGCACCCGGAGAAAACCCACACACACACTGGGAGGATGTGCAGACTCCGCACAGACAGTGACCCAAGCCGGAATCGAACCTGGGACCCTGGAGCTGTGAAGCATTTGTGCTATCCACAATGCTACCGTGCTGCCCCAGCTGGTTTGTGTTGCAGAACAAGGCCAGCAGCACCGATTCAATTCCCGTACCAGCCTCCCCGGACAGGCGCCGGAATGTGGCGACTAGGCTTTTCACAGTAACTTCATTGAAGCCTACTCGTGACAATAAGCGATTTTCATTAAAAAAAAACTTTTGGTAATCAAAATGACCAGTCTCACTGAAAAAGAGCTTTTACTCCCTTTAAATTTTATTTGGCTTAATATTCCTTCAAAAGTAAGGAAGTTGTTGTCTAAATAAACATGCATTTTTCAAAGGACAATTATTTGATACAACATACAGTATTAATTAATTTCCATTAGATAGGATCTGGTTCGAGCATATCTTTTTCTGGTGAATGGACATTTATTTGAGTTAAATTATATTCTCAACTTTTCTAATCTTAATGATTTCAAGTTTTGTTCCTTTATTTGTTTGTCTGTATTTGTGAGTTTTTGTTTTTAAAATAACTTCACCTATAAACTGTTCCAATAGCTGATTACTGGATCATGATCCATACTGATCAAACTTCTTTAATATGTTTCGACCTGAAGCATAGGCTAGTGGATTTTCACAGCAACTTCATTGCAGTGTAAATGTAAGCCTCCTTGTGACACTAATAAAGATTATTATTATTATATGTACCTGAAGGATATAAGCTCATCAGAGTGTGTGATGACCTCTGAATGGACCAAAGCATATTTGCAGGATATTTCCCCAATCTGTAATGAATTGGTGCTGAATCGATATCAAATGCTGTCACCACATTGAACATTTCCAAAAGAACACAAGATTTGTAAATTTCAAATCCAGAAGATTGACTGGTGCATTGTATGGGATTGAAGATCTTTGCCTCCAAACACTCTGGTTTTCATCACATATAGACAATGGGTATCAGGAATTTTCTCCAAATTGGAAGCACAAATCCTGATCCTAGCACTCCTATGCTTCAGTTAGTAGCAGGTTCGATATTACGATAACATAAATTCTCCTTTTATAAGGTAGCCTGAATGCACTTGGCATTAGATGACAGAGTTATCTATAGATTGAGCGATGCAGGTCAAATAATCCTTGGATTAATGATATCGGAAATTAAATACTAGTAAAATATAGGGTGTGAGGTTGGGCTTGCAGAAATTTGCCTTAGAATTTGGTACATAAATTGCACCTTAGATGAACCTGAAGAGTTTTTTTAATGTTACACTAATAACTATATTTTAAATGTACTTAATTGGCTGCAAAATGATTTGGGATGAGCTGTGATTATGAAAGACGCTGTATGGATTCAAATCCATTTTTTTAAATGATCAATGTTTCTACAGTTGGTCATCCAACCTAAGTGACGGTTTAAATTTCTGGATCAAAGCAGCCAAGACATACATTTTCTCATAAACGTGGTGTCCTAATGCAGTAGCATGTACAAACTGTAATCATCACAACTATCCACAAACTATCATTCCTAATCTTAATGCAGTCAGAATATAAATATAATGTCCATAAATAACACAATTCTGTGCATTTTCTTGTCTTTTAAATAAAGATGCACATTCAGAAGCTGGAGGCACTACATGATCCTCAGCAGATTTACTTCCGGCAAGATTCGATCTGTGAAACTTTAGGAGGTAACCCTTGCCCTGTACTGACCATAACTTCTGTACCAGAGTCCAGGTCCTGGGAAAATCTATACCAGTTTAGTAAGTAACTTTCCATATTTACTTGAGCTGAGCTTTGTAGTTCATTCACTGGCACTGTGAGTGCATTGTGAATGTGACCTATAATTCTTTTATAGTTGTCTTAAGATCAACTTGCGGCCAAATATATTCACTAAGTTTTGGATATGACTGCATTTTAAAAATCAATGTAAGTTTTGTTATTTTCCTTGATCGTGAAATTTGAAGTAAAATTCTGTAGACACTCTTCAGTGTCCTCCTCCTCGGAGGTGGCCACATATTCTTCCACCTCCACGTTGCCCCGCTGCTGTGCCAGGTGGTGGAGGACACAGCATACCACCACAAAGCGGGCAACCCTCTGGGCGGGAATATACTGCAGTCCACCACCAGAGCGGTCGAGGCATCGGAACCGCATTTTGAGTCCAATGTACCGCTCAATGACAGACCGGGTGGCCGCATGGTCCTCGTTGTATCAGATCTCTGCATCAGTCACTGGCGTCATTAGCCAAGCCCTCAGTGGGTACACCTTATCCCCCAAGTGCCAACCAGCCATCCTGGAGTGGTCCTCGAAGAGGCCGGGGATGTAGCTTGTGCACACTCCCTGGGAGGCGTACACACACGTACATGATCTTCATGTGGTGGTTACACACGAGCTGTCGATGTCGACACTCCCAGACGGTCCGGTGCGTACAGGGCCACATTTACCCCTGGACCTGCGGGATCCTGTTGATGGGGGTGAATCTTCCTGCCTAGGCATCTTGTTGGGCCTGGTCCATCAAAGTTTATATAGTTTTCTGCCTGGGCAAACAGGGCACCCGTGACTTCATGGATGCATTTGTGGGCTGTAGCTTGTAAGATGCTGCACAAGTCCACACTCGAGCCCTGGAATGATCCTGAGGCGCAGAGGCTCTGGGCTGCGGTGACCTTTGTAGCCACTGGGTGTGAGTATCCTCCTCCTCCACATGGTGCCAGGTCTGCGAGGACATGGCACAGGTGCCGCATTGTCCCCTTGTTGAGGCGGAGGCTCCTGCGGCACACGCTGATTGTTGTCTGTTCGGAAGACCAGTGCCGCCTGTACACCATGTGCTGCTGCGGGCCTCCCGCTCTGGGTTGCACCCTGGCCTGATGGGCGACTGTGTCCTCTGGGTCTGGGATGAGGCCCTGCATATGGGCCATAACCTCGAGCCTCTGTTGATGCCGCTGCCTCCTCTGGCGCCTGACCTCCCAGCAGCATCACAAGAACAAGTTTTGTGGGGTCCAAGTTATCGCCATCCCGTGCAATTGGGGGAGGGTGAAAGACTGATGGCCAGTGGTGTCTTCCACCAGGAGACCCTCCAGTCTCCCCATTGCTCCTCCCCCCAACCTGGCATGCTCAGCCCATACACCCCCAGCCCCCCCCCCCCCCCCCCCCCGATGCATGCACCCACCCTCTGGCCGGGGAAATGACCCCGGCCACTGGGTCTGTGGTATTACCAGGCACAGTGCCCAGGCATCACGGTCTGATTGGGGTGTTAGGCAATAACCCCCACTTGCAAATGGCATGCCTACCCACGGGGATCATTTGGGATGTGTAAAGTCCTCACTTAACTACAATTGCTAATTCCGTATTGACAATAGCCTTCAGCCACAAGGCCAGAGGCCTCTGTGGTCAGTGGGAGTTATGAGTGGTGGTTGGGGCAGGCAGGCTGGGGTTGCCCCCAAGTAGGACCACATGATCCAGAGAGTGAGAATAGGACCTATTCCTTTGCCCTTGAGACTAACTGCACCTTTTGTTTAAAAATTATACTTGGAAAATCTGTACATCTATTTAGTGCTGAACATCTATGTAAAGAAGATGAGGGATAATCTCTGTATGCATAAGATTTGAATTTGTTCCCTATTTCTTAATATTCTAAAAGCTTGGTTGAACTACTGAGGAAAAGCTAGTAAATGTGAAAAAATAAGTCTTTGTTTTGTTAATTCGATCATATGCTGGTCACAAAACAGATCATGTCCTCCCTTAGAATGAGAATTTAATGATATATAAATTTACCACCAGTTTATGGATAACTCATGATCTTAGATGTACATTGTACCAAGATTTACCAATACTTAAATGATCTTGTTTTAATGGGAAGTGCTTGAGAACATTCAAGCTCCCCAAAAAAATTGTATAGCAGCCACTTTGTACTTTTAAAAAGCTTCCATTTTTTAACCTTCTTCCCTCTCGTCATAGAATTGTTATGACAAAGAAGGAAGCTATTCTGTCCAGCAAATCCATGTTGCTCTATAAAGCAATTCAGCTAATTCTACTACCCCATTTTATCCCAAAATCCTGAAATTTTATTTTATGTCCAACTAATTTTCTTTTGAAATCATTGGTAATCTACAATTCCACAACCTTTGTAGGCAGCAAGTTCCCGGTCATTAGCATTCAAGTTGCTCCTGTATCTCTTGTCCAAAGCCTTTAATCTGGCTCCCTTACCTTGTATGATCAGCTAATGGAAATAGCTTTCCACTGTCCACCTTATACAAACCTTTCATTATCTTGCACACCTCTACCAGATCTCCCAGCTCCTTTGCTCCAAAGAGAACAACTCTAACTTCTCCTCCTTAACCATGTAGCTAAATTCTCTCATCTCTGAAACCATTCTGCTAAATTTTTTCTGCACCCTCTTCGAGGATCCCTAAATTGAGGTGACCAGAACTGGATGAAATATTCTAGTTGTGATCTGGTCAGATCTTTATGAAGGTTTAGCATAACTTCCCTGCTCTTTTACTCCATATTCACGATCCCATATACTTAGCTAACTGCTCTCAATATGTCCTGGCACCTTCAAAGATCTATACACATAAGCCTCCAGACCCCTCTTCCTGTGCACTGTTTAGAGCTGTGCCATTAAGTATGTATTGCCTTTCCCTATTCATTCTTTCAAAATGCATCACCTCGCATCTCTCTGCCTTAAATTTCATCTGCCAGTTGTTTATTAATTCTGCTAGACTAGCTGTGTCCTGTTGCAGTGAATTGGTCCATCTTCAATTGCCACAGGTACCGTCAGCAAATGTTGGAATTTTACTCTCACTTCCAATATCAAAAAAGCAGTAGTCCTCACACTCACCCTTGGATCACCACTGTTTACTTTGTTGGCTGTCCCTCAATTTGAGGATGACTTCTGTCTTTGGTCATGTGCCTGAATAGGCCAATCCTTGACCCACAAATCTCTGGGCAAATGGGGCAGGTTGTCCCCTGAGATAGTGGAATCTGGAGTGCAGAATTTGCTAATTTTCTTTCCTTCTTTGCTGCTGCTCTGCCTCATCATTACGATGTTGTGACTGAAAGCATTTTAGATTGACGAACATTTTGAACGATTGGTTGCAAGCTTCTTCCAGTCATGAATGTCAATGTTGCCACGCTTCCAAGCATTTTCATGTCCAGCCCTAGAGCATTGACCATTTGACAGTTGACGAAACAGGTCGAGACACTTTTCAGCCATCCACACAGTATCCAGTCCACAAAAGTTGATCTTGCAGTAGTTTTGTATGAATGCTTGTGAAGCTGACTTCAGGAGGGGTATTAGCATATTTTCAACAGTCCTTCCATTGAATCCAGAGGATGCAGCAGAGGTACTGCAGATGGAATTTCTCGAGGACTCTTCTGTGTTGCTGATACACAATCCAGGTCTCGCTGCAGTACTGGAGTGTGATGGCCGCAACTGCACTGTACACTAGGACTTGCGTAGATCTTTGTTGTCAAACACTGCCTGATTTAATTCATAGAAACTGCTGTCCACCATCCTCCAGCCTGAAAAACAACCATTCACCACAACGTTTCTGTTCTTAAGCTAATATCTTCTCTAAGCTGGCGCTGACGCTCCTTTACCATGAGCCTCAATTTTGTCAACCAGCCTTTTATGTGGTATTTTGTCAAATGCTTTTCTTAAAACCATAGAGAAAACCTACATTTCATTCCCTTCATCCATGTTCTCTGTTACTTCGTCAAAAAATTCAATTAGGTAAGTCAAACATGATCTACCTTTTATAAATCCATGTTGGAGGGCGGCACAGTGGTTAGCACTGCTGTCTCACGGCGCCAAGGTCCCAGGTTCGATCCCAGCTCTGGGTCACTGCCTCTGTGGAGTTTGCACATTCCCCCCGTGTTTACGTGGGTTTCGCCCCACAACCCAAAGATGTGCATGGTAGATGGATTGGCCATGCTAAATTGCCTCTTAATTTGAAAAAATGAATTGGGCACTCTTTTTTTTTTTTAAGTCCATGTTGGCTCTCAATCATTTGGAAATCTTTCCAAATGCCTGCTAATTGTTTTCCCGATCATTGTTTCCAAAACTTTACCCACTAATTATGCTAAACTGACTGACTTCTAGTTACTGGAAATAACATTACACTCTTTCTTGAACAAAGAATTGTCACATTTGCCACTTTACAATCTTCTCACATCTCCACTATATCGATGGAAGATTAGAAGAGTTCTGCCACTATCTCCGCCTCTATTTCCAGTAGTACTGGGGATGCAAAGCACCCAAACCAGGTGACTTATCCACTCTAAGCATAACCATACTTTCCAATACATCATGCCTATCAATTTTCATCCCATACTTTACCTCCCAATTCCACTCCTTCCAAGATTTTGCCAGCACATTTACCTTTGTAAACATCAATACAAAATACTCATTAAGTATTCCTAGCCATGCGCCTCCAAACTAATATCAACTTTTTCATCCCCAATAGAGCCCACTACCTGTTTATTTACAGAAGATTTTTGGGTGCCCTTTTATATCAACTGCTACTCTATTCTCATATTCTCTCTCTTTGCCACTGTTGTTTTCTGCTTCACTTCCCCTCTCAACTCCTGTATTTGGCCTAGGTCTCGCATGAAATAATTCACCTGATATACATTCTTTTGTTTCGTTATATTCCCTATATGCTTTGACATCAAAGGAGCCCTTGCTTTGGCTCTTCTACCTTTCCTCTTATTGGTATGCACCTCGCCTGTACCTGAAATATTTCTTCCATTGTTCTGTTACAGAATTTCCTGTCAAACATTGATTTCATTTTAACCTGCAACCCCTCTCATCTCATTGAAGTTCATCTTCTCTCAATTTAAAAGTTCTACTTTAGATTATTCCTTCCTCTTCTCCATTAGTAAGCTAAACCCTATGGTACAATTATCACTCTGATCTAAGCATTTTTACTCAGACCCTCAGTTCACTTAGCCCACCTTATTCCCCAGTACAGATCCAGCCATGCCTCTTTTTGGTTAGACCAATTGGTCAAGGGAGTTTTCCTGAGCACATTTCAGAAATTCTTCCTCCTCCCTTTTCTTTACTCAACATCATAGATTAGTTTGTAGTATCCTTGTCAGCTGTCTGTAAGAGCAACTCGGCAAGTCTCAGTCCCCTGCCTGTTCTCCATAGCCCTGATTGTTTTTTTGCTTCAGATCATTATCCAGTACCCTTTTGAAAGACATGACCGTCTTTTCGATCCTTCTGCCAATGCGAGCAGTTTCTCTATCTGCTCTGTCTTTACCCTCATAATTTGAGCACCTCCATCAAATGTCCTCTCAATCCTCTCCAAGGAGAATAGCCCAAGCTTTGCCAATCATAGAATCATAGAATTTACAGAGCAGAATGAGGCCATTTGGCCCATCAGATCTGCACTGGCCCTTGGAAATAGCACCCTACTTAAGCCTACACCTCCACCCTATCCCCGTAACCCAGTAACCCCACCCAACCTTTTGGACACTAAGGGCAATTTAGTATGGCCAACTCACCTAACCTGCACACCTTTGGACGGTGGGAGGAATCCGGGGTACCCGAATCTACCCATGTAACTGAAGTCTTTCATTCCTCAAACTTTTCTTGGAAATCTTTTCTGCACCCTCTCCAATGCCTTCACATACTTCTCAAGTGTGGTGCCCAGAATTGAGTGCAATACTCAGTTGAGGCCTAGCCAGTGATTTATAAAAATTTACCATAACCTCTTTACCGTTGTACGTTAGGGTCCGGATTTATATCTTAGAAGTGGGAATCGGGACTCTGGAGATTTTCCAGCATTGTAATCCCACTTCCTGACCATGTTGTTTTCATTGTAGCCTGGCTTGCAGACTTTGGCTGCTGGCCAGAGGTGGAGACTGAGGCGGATTGGTGCCAATAACCTTCAATATCCCAGAACCCACTCAGCCCCCCATAGCCTCACACCCAGTGTCCACTATAAACAGAACTGACTAGCCTTCTAATAACATTGAAAGCTCATTAAGCAGTAAAAACAAACAAATATTGCCTAGATATCCACTTTATCAAACCATAAATCTGTAAGAATAAAGATTTTACTTGAATGGTGCATTAATAAAAACATAATCTTCTTTAAAAATGCATATATCAGTCAAAAAAAACAAGCTCACATTCCCTTTGACAGTGATGTCAAGAATCCATTGGAGGCTTTGGAAGTTAGTCAAGCATTCATAATGTCATTCCACTGCACAACTGTAAGAATACGCCCTGTTGAGCTGAATCCATTAATAGCTTTGATACTCAGCCATGCATTCCTAATAAGATTCAATTGAACAAATGTGTTATTAAACCCATCTCAGCTAAATACAGAAGACACCAAGATATGTAGCCATTTCTCAAGTTTGTGAAACAGCCAAACAGATGGCTGGGTTTAACCTCAAGGAAATCAAGACATTGGGAATATTTCACACCACTTTTGTATTTCACTATTGTACAATCTAGAATAGCCGTATATCCAGTGGATCATGTACTCATGTGCATCTGAGTACTTTTCCACTTTCACAATGCTGTCCATTGCCTTGAAAGCATGGCAGATGTCCGAAGTGACAACCTGGCAAAAGCATTATTTTGTGGTCATCTTTTTTTGGGGGAAAAAGCCCTATCATTACTCACTTTTTAAAAAAACGTATGTAACTTATGATGCAACTTTTTTATGACATGTGAAGTTAGCAGTTTTGAACTTGCCTTTCATATGGTTCCCAACTTCAAATCATGACTACCCCCATCATTCATAGCTCTTCTATGCTGGTTTCAAAAATGTCATCTTCCAAAACCTGTCTGATTCCATGAAAATTGCAGATGGACTGAAATGCTCACTTCCACAATGATGGCAGCTATGTTGTGTGACAACTGGAAGACTTTAGGGATATAGGATTCTAAATATTGGGCAATTTAAGGTTTAAATGCCGAGAGTTAGTGTGTGTTTTGACTACAGTGGTAATTTTTTTTTTAAAGAATTCTGTTTTGCAGGACCTGGGTTTTATTAGAAGTTGGAAGGTGAGATTGACAAAGGAATGTGTTTTTTAGTATGGACTGTGGTTTGACTGGGAAAGTCCCTGGGGAGTTGGTGATTTTCAGCCTGCAGAGATAATTTGTTTTTCAGCTTGGGGAGATGAGGTCATTACTGGGTGGAGCCAAGGAATGCAGAGAGACATTTTGAAAAGCTTTATAGAGGCAGTTTTTTGGAGAAAGCTTTGGAGAGGAGTTGAATTCTAATCTGCCTGACGCTGAGTCCACAATTCTCCCACAGTAAGATAGATTGAGAGCTGTATGTTTCTTGTTGTTTAATGGAAAATTGAGTAGTAGTGTTTAAGGTTAATTGTAAGTTCTTTTTGGGTGTGAAGTTTAAAAAGTTTAATACTGTACTCATAATAAAGGATTTTGTTTATAAAGAAAATACCCAAGCCCTATTTCTTCATGCAGTCACTCCTGGAGCGAATCATTCTTTCTGCACAGTCTTACAAATAAACTAAAATGTTGGGGTTTCGGTCCAGTTTCCTAGCCACTGCTGGGGTCTGGTCTGGGATTGTAATAGTTGGGGCAACTGCACACAAGATCCAGCCTTGCTCCCTTTTCCAAACCACCGAAAATTGCTGGCGATGGGAATGGGGCAAGAATTCATTAATCTAGTCCTGCCTGCCATTTTTAAAACCCACCTGAAAAGATTCAGTACTGTGTTGGAAAATCCAGCCCTCTTGCTCTGTAAAACCCAGGATCCCATCGGCTTTATTAACTGCTTCCTCAATTTGTCTCTCTCCTTCAACAGTTTGTTACTATATACTCCCAAGTCGCTCTGCTCCTGAACTCTTTAGAATTTATTTTATATGGCTCTCCCCATTCTTCCTATCAAAATATATCACTTCACACTCTTCTCTGCATTACATTTAATCCGCCGTATGTCTTTCCATTCCACCAGTCTGTCTTTGACCTCTTGACGTCCATCATATCTGTCCTGGTGTGTGGTTAGGGCCTAGACCTGGGTTTGGGGGATTGTCTATTCTTCCAAAATACGCTACTCTAGTCCGTAGGTTCTTAAAACTGTTACTCTTTATTGACAGCAAGTGTTTACACATTTGGATCTCTACATAAGGTTTCAGCTTCTCGTCCTTCCAGATCTCTCACTTCTCAGTCATGTGAGATGACACCATTATTACATTAGCATCATGTATGTTTCTCATGTTTGCTCTACTTCTCCCCTAAGTCTTTATCCCAAGCATATTTATATCCTCCTATGCTATCCTTATCACAATTCACATTGGTACAAGTTTTGGGTCCTCT
This sequence comes from Scyliorhinus torazame, assembly GCF_047496885.1. Classification (NCBI taxonomy): domain Eukaryota; kingdom Metazoa; phylum Chordata; class Chondrichthyes; order Carcharhiniformes; family Scyliorhinidae; genus Scyliorhinus; species Scyliorhinus torazame. Next base: position 161,248,419 of record NC_092715.1, on the reverse strand, counting down.
TCTCATAATAGTTCCAAGTTTTGTGTCTATCCCAATAGATATTTCATTCATTAAAGTCCCCCAATATTACCACACCACAGTTCTTGTACATCCCTGTGATTTCCCTGCCTATTTGTTCCTCCGCCTCTGTCAATATTCGGAGAGGTCCAATGCACAAGCTGCAAACTCTGTCACATGTGAGCAGGTAATGCTTGAAGGTTTGGGTAGATTACTTCACCTCTGAACTTTACAGACAAAGTCTCTTGACGTGTTTTGTGCCTTCCCGAATTTTGGTCGGTCACAAGCCAGGTTCTCCAGTGAGTCCGTGAGAATACCCCCAGTAGTGTGATCATACACTTTTTGCTTCTCAAATTTAAACAAATTGATTCTGTTCTTGCCCCATCAAGGACATCCTCTCTTTCCAACACTAAAAGATAGCTTCCCCAATTAGTACCATCACCCCACCTTCTTTTCTTCCCCATCTTTACTGAAAATTTTGTATCCTTGAATATTAAGTGCCAATTCCTCATTATTTTTAAGCCACATTTCTGTTGTTGTAGTTACACCATATTTCCACATGGCTATTTGCAGTTGCAGCTCACCAGCCTTATTCACCACATTTCATGCATTTACTTGCATACATTCTAAATCTGTACATACCTCATAGCATTTCTTTTCCATTGGTTCTTTGTTGAAGTATAGTTCTTTGGTTTCTGGTTAGCTCTAATGTTTCCCCGATATGACTAATGTGTGAACGAGGACAGCAAGAGTCGGCGGTCTATTCAATAGCAGTGTTCTTGTGTTTCCCTTCAAGGTCATCTTGGACCATGGTGACTTTACTTGGTATTTCTTTACTTAGAATCATAGAATCATAGAATTTACAGTGCAGAAGGAGGCCATTTTGTCCATCGAGTCTGCACTGGCTCTTGGAAAGAGCACCCTACTGAAGGCCATGCCTCCACCCTATCCCAGTAACCCCACCAACCTTTTTGGACACCAAGGGCAATTTATCATGGCCAAACCACCTAACCTACACATCTCTGGACTGTGGGAGGAAACCGGAGCGCCCGGAGGAAACCCATGCTTGACACACTTGCACGCTTCCAACAATTAGAGGAAGATAGAAGAGCTAATATGAAAAGAAATTTCTGGCTGGTGCAAAAATATTTGGGTAATAATGGTAGGGAATTTCAACTACCCAAACATTAACTGGAATAGAATTAGGATAAAAGGGATAGATGACAAAAAATTCTTAACTTGCATTCAGAGGAATGTTTTTTTAGCCAGTCCAAAGAGAAATGGGACATTTCTGGACTTGGTTTTAAGTAAGACAGCTGGGCAGATGGAAAGAGATATCAGTGGGAGAACAATTTGATGGAAGTGATCATAATTCAGTTATTTTTAGCTGCTGTGGATTAATTTCCATATTTGGGAGCCCCTCTCTGAAGGCAAATATAGATGGCAAAATTCACCATCGCCTCCACTGTGCAGGCTCAGCTTTCGACTGACTGAGGAAAAATGTCATCCACCTCAATAGCCTAATCCTTCCCTCCCCTCAAATCCTTTGATCCCTTTGCCCTAAGTGCTATATCTAACTGCTTCTTAAAAACGTACAATGTTTTGACCTCGACTACTTCCTGCGGTAATGAATTCCATAGGTTCACCACTCTCTGGCTGATAATATTTCTCTTCATCTCTGTCGTAAATGTCCTATTTGAGGAACAGGATCTCAAATACAAGACTAAGGTCATTGTTTATTGGGCAGCAGTGATCCCTATGCTCCTTTTTGCTTCGGATCTTGGATGATCTACAGACGGCACCTCAAAACATTGGAGAACATGGTGCCTTTGCAAGAACCTCCACATCTGGTGGCAAGAAAGGTGGTCCAACAAACAGCATCCTCTTCCAAGTCAACTTCATAGAATTTGCAGTGCAGAAGGAGGCCATTTGGCCCATTAAGTCTGCACTGGCCTTCAGAAAGAGCACCCCACCTATGCCCACGTCTCCATCCTATTCCCGTAACCCCTCCTAATTTTTTGATTTGGACACCAAGGGCAATTTATCATGGCCAATCCACCTAACTTGCACATCTTTGGACTGCGGGAAGAAACCGGAGCACCCGGAGGAAACCCACGCAGACACTGAGAACATGCAGACTCCACACAGACAGTGACCCAAGCCGAGAATCGAACCTGGGACCCTGGAGCTGTGAAGCAACTGTGCTAACCACTGTGCTACCGTGCTGTCCAGCATCAAAGCACTGATCACTCAAAACAAACTCTGCCAGGGTGTGGTGTGTAATTTATATGTTGGTTCTCAGACTTGGAAAGGAACTGTTTAACTCGGAAATCAATCGTGACGGGAGTCTCCTAGGGGACCAAGGAAATGCTTGGAGTATCCTCAAAGAATCACAAAAGTGATTAAACTTACCCATTGGCTCATTGAAGACACTGACTTGTAGCCGACTAAAATGGAGACAGCCTATTCGGGAAAGCACCCAGACACATTGGCTTGTTTTGTCGGGTGCAGGGGCAAAGTCGAGACTTTAGAGGAAATGCACAAGACTCCAAACAACCCATCTAACCAACCGTTCAAGCACAACCAACCCCACATGTGGCAGACACTTCAGACCTTACCAATCATTTCAGTACCCTTTGAAATGGAATGCAAGCAAGCTATCCTTGAACCCAAGGGACTGCCTAAGAAGAAAACAATCATAATTCCGTTATAAATTATGGAAAGGCCACTTTTACTGAGCTGAGATGTGAATTTGCAAAATTCGACTGGAAATGGCTGCTTGAAAGTAAAGCAGTGGCAGTAGGAGGTATTCAAAGAGGAAGTAATGAGGGTTCAGAATAAATGTGTGCCCATAAAGAAAAATGGTGAGACTCCCAAATTTAGAACTCCCTGGATGTCAAGGAGCAAGCAGGATAGAATAAAGCAAAAAAGGGAAGCTTTTGTCTGAGGTCAACGCTGCAGACTCGATGGGCCGAATGGCCTCCTGTACTGTATGTTCTATGTTCCAAAGCTTAGAGGAGTTTAGAAAGTATTAGGATTGCATTTAAAAGGAAATTAGGAAAGGATAGAGAGCGCTTGACAAACATCGGCAAACAAAACCAAGGAAAACACAGTGATGCTTTATAAATACACGAGCAAAAGGATTACCAAAGAATGAATAGAACCAGTTCGAGACTAAAAAGGTAACTTATGTGGAGGTGGAAGATCTGGGTGTGGTTCCCAATACATTGTTTCCATCTTTGCTAAAAAGAGGGGATGGGACCATAGAGATATCTTAATTGAGGAGGATTGTGAAATATTGTAGGCGATGAACGTAGAGGAAATATTAAGTGATTAAGCACATTCGGAATTAGATAATTCTCCAAGCCCAGTTGCAACGTATCCCAGGCTGCCAAGTAAGGGAGGAAATGGCGAAGTCTGACTATCATTTTCCAATCCTCTCTGGCTAAAGATGTGGTGCCAGGAGACCTAAGGACTGTTAACATGCCATTACTTAAATAGCGAAAAAGAAATAGACTGCGTAAGTACAAGCCCTCGGCAGCGGACAAACTATTTGAAAAATTCTCAGGGACAGTATTAAATGTAATTTAGAAAGACATTAATAGACTTCTGGGTGCGGCGATGACCAGCTAGGTCGCGCGTTTCGGCAGCTCCCGTTGGAACGGACCTTTGGGCTCTTGATAGGAGCCCCAACGGCAATTTAAACGGCAAAAACACTGCGGTAAACTAGAAGGGAATCCCCCCGGACACGCATGGAAAAGGGAGAGGATAGCGGCCGGATTGCGGAGGATCCTCTGGAGCAGCGGCAAGGAAGGGAAGCTCAAAGCAAGATGGCGCCGGAAGGTGGCCGTTTGTTATGGGGCCCGGAGCAACAAGAGTTCCTGCGGCGCTGTGTGGAAGAGCTGAAGAAGGAGCTGTTGGCCCCGATATTGCAGGCGATTGAAGGACTAAAGGAGGAGCAGAGGACCCAAGAGCTGGAGCTTCGGGTCGTGAAGGCAAAGACTGCTGAAAACGAGGATGAAATACAGGGCCTGGTGGTGAAGGCAGAAACGCACGAGGCACAGCACAAAAGGTGTGTGGAGAGGTTGGAAGCACTGGAGAATAACTCGAGGAGGAAGAATTTAAGAATCCTGGGTCTTCCCGAAGGCGCAGAGACGGCGGAGGTCGGGACATATGTGACCACGATGCTTCACTCGCTAATGGGATAGGAGGCCCCGACGGGCCCTTTGGAGGTGGAGGGAGCTTATCGAGTTCTGGCGCGAAGACCAAAGGCTGGAGAAATACCTCGAGCTATAGTGGTGAGGTTTCTCCGCTACAATGACAGAGAGATGGTTCTCAGATGGGCGAAGAAAACTCGGAGCTGTAGGTGGGAGAACGCGGTGATCTGCGTATACCAGGATTGGAGTGCGGAGGTGGCGAGAAGGAGGGCAAGTTTCAATCGGGCTAAGGCGGTGCTTCACAAAAAGAAGGTCCAGTTTGGAATGTTGCAACCGGCGAGATTGTGGGTCACACACCAAGGGAAGCACCACTACTTTGAGACGGCAGAAGAGGCGTGGACATTCATTGTGGACGAGAAGCTGAAATAGTCTGGCGAGAGAAAGAGCTTTTGGGACAAAGTGGTGGGGTGATTGTGTGGGAAGGGGAAGGGGGGGGGGGGGGGGATGATTTTTCAATTTGGTAATTTTGTGATCTTGTAACTTTTCTCTCTTCCCCATGTTGGGGGGGGGGGGGAGCATGAAGAACTGTGGGCGCCGGCCATTAGGGGCGGGGCCGAGTGGGAAACACGGGCCTTGTTCCCGCGCTATGGTAATTATGGCGGGAACAGGGACGCAGGAAGGAGGGGGCCTCGCACAGTGGGAGCCGAGGACAAGGGGGGAAGCCGAGGTCAGCCAGAGTTTGCTGACTTCTGGGAGCAACATGGGGGGTGCAACTACGCTAGAGGGGGATCTAGCGGAGGGGGGGGGGGTTAACTGGGTTGCTGCTGCTAAGGAGAGGGGGGAGCTGTTATGGGATGGGGTGGTCGAGGCGGGAGGGCACCGTCGGGGGGATATACGGGTACGTGGGAACCGGGTGAGGAACTGGGTTAAAAAAGGGGATGGCTAGTCAACAAGGGGGGGGGGTGGTAAAGAGCCCCCCAACCCGGCTGATCACGTGGAACGTGAGAGGGCTGAACGGGCCGATTAAAAGGGCACGGGTACTCGCACACCTAAAGAAATTAAAGGCAGATGTGGTTATGTTGCAGGAGACGCATCTGAAACTGATAGGTCAGGTCAGACTACGTAAAGGATGGGTGGGACAGGTGTTTCATTCGGGTTTAGATGCGAAGAATAGGGGGGTGGCTATCTTAGTGGGGAAACGGGTACTGTTTGAGGCAAAGACCATAGTGGGGGTAGATATGTGATGGTGAGTGGCAGATTGCAAGGGGAGGCGGTGGTTCTGGTGAACGTATATGCCCCGAACTGGGATGATGCAAATTTTATGAGGCGTATGTTGGGACGTATCCCGGACCTGGAGGCGGGAAAGTTGGTAATGGGGGAGACTTCAATACGGTGCTTGATCCAGGGCTGGACCGGTCGAGGTCCAGGACCGGGAGGAGGCCGGCAGCGGCCAGGGTGCTCAAGGACTTCATGGAGCAGGTGGGAGGGTAGACCCCTGGAGATTTAGTAGGCCTAGGAGCAAGGAGTTCTCATTTTTCTCCCATGTTCACAAAGTATACTCACGGATAGACTTTTTTGTCTTGGGAAGGGCACTGATTCCTAAGGCGACAGGGACGGAATATAAGGCCATAGCCATTTCGGACCACGCTCCACATTGGGTAGACCTGGAGGTAGGAGAGGAAAAAGAACAGCACCCACTCTGGAGAATTGATATGGGCTTATTGGCGGATGAGGGGGTATGTTTAAGGGTGAGGGGGTGTATTGAAAGGTACTTGGAGCTTAATGACAATGGAGAGGTTCAGGTGGGAGTGGTCTGGGAGGCGTTGAAGGCGGTGGTCAGAGGGGAACTGATATCCATAAGGGCACATAAAGGGAAGCAAGAGGGTAAAGAAAGGGAGCGATTGTTGAAAGAACTTTTGAGGGTGGACAGGCAATATGCAGAAGCACCGGAGGAGGGACTGTACAGGGAAAGACAAAGGTTACATGTGGAATTTGACCTGCTGACCATGGGTAAGGCAGAGGCACAGTGGAGGAGGGCACAGGGTGTACAGTATGAGTATGGAGAGAAGGCGAGTCGGCTACTGGCCCACCAATTGAGGAAGAGGGGAGCAGAGAGGGAGATAGGTGGGGTGAGAGATGAGGAGGGAGAGATGGAACGAGGAGCGGAGAGAGTGAACGGGATGTTCAAGGCATTCTATGAGAGGTTATATAATGCTCAGCCCCCGGAAGGGAAGGAGGGAATGATGTGTTTCCTGGATCAGCTGGAATTCCCGAAGGTGGAGGAGCAGGAGAGGGTGGGACTGGGAGCACAGATTAAAATGGAGGAGGTGGTAAAAGGGATTGGGAGCATGCAGGCGGGGAAGGCCTGGGACCGGATGGATTCCCGGTGGAATTTTATAGGAAATATATGGACCTACTGGCCCCGCTTTTGACGAGAACTTTTAATGAGGCCAGGGAAAGGGGGAAGTTGCCCCCGGCTATGTCGGAGGCGACGATATCGCTCCTTTTGAAGAAGGAAAAAGACCCGTTGCAGTGTGGGTCCTACAGGCCCATTTCCCTTTTAAATGTAGATGCTAAGCTCCTGGCCAAGGTGATGGCGATGAGGATAGAGGACTGTGTCCCGGGGGTGGTCCACGAGGATCAAACTGGGTTCGTTAAGGGGAGACAGCTGAACACGAACATACGGAGGTTGCTAGGGGTAATGATGATGCCCCCACCAGAGGGGGAGGCGGAGATAGTGGTGGTGATGGACGCCGAGAAAGCATTCGATAGAGTGGAGTGGGATTATCTGTGGGAGGTGCTGAGGAGATTTGGTTTTGGAGAAGGGTTTATTGGATGGGTACAGCTGCTGTATAGGGCCCCGGTGGTGAGTGTGGTCACGAACAGGCAGACGTCTGACTACTTCCGTCTTCATAGAGGGACGAGGCAGGGGTGTCCCCTGTCTCCGTTACTGTTTGCATTGGCGATTGAGCCCCTGGCCATAGCACTGAGGGGCTCCAGGAAGTGGAGGGGAGTACTCAGGGGAGGAGAAGAACACCATGTATCTCTGTATGCAGATGACTTATTGCTGTATGTTGCGGACCCAGTGGAGGGGATGCCTGAGATAATGCAGACACTTAGGGAGTTTGGGGAATTTTCGGGGTACAAATTGAATATGGGGAAGAGTGAGTTGTTTGTGGTGCATCCGGGGGAGCAGAGCAGGGGAATAGATGATTTACCGCTGAGGAAGGTAACAAGAGATTTCAGGTACTTAGGGATTCAGATAGCCAGGAGTTGGGGAACCTTACATAGGCTTAATTTAACAAGATTGGTGGAACAGATGGAGGAGGATTTTAAGAGATGGGACTTGGTGCCCCTGTCACTGGTGGGTAGAGTGCAGGCGGTCAAAATGGTAGTCCTCCCGAGATTCCTTTTTGTGTTTCAGTGCCTCCCGGTGATGGTCACGAAGGCTTTTTTCAAGAAAATTGAGAAAAGTGTCACGAGTTTTGTGTGGGCCGGGAAGACCCCGAGAGTGAGGAGGGGGTTCTTGCAGCATAGCAGGGATAGGGGGGGACTGGCACTACCGAGCCTAAGTGAATACTACTGGGCCGCCAATATCTCAATGGCGTGTAAGTGGATGGGAGAAGGGGAGGGAGCGGCGTGGAAGAGATTGGCGATGGCGTCCTGCAAAGGAACCAGCCTACAAGCACTGGTAACGGCGCCGTTGCCGCTCTCCCCGAAGAAATACACCACAAGTCCAGTGGTGGTGGCAACGCTAAAAATTTGGGGGCAATGGAGACGACATAGGGGAAGGACGGGAGCCTCGGTGCGGTCCCCGATAAGAAATAATCATAGGTTTGTCCCGGGGAGAATAGATGGGGGATTCGGAGCATGGCAGAGAGCTGGGGTTGTGCAACTGAGGGATCTGTTCGTAGACGGGACGTTTGCGAGTCTGGGAGCGCTGACGGAAAAATATGGGTTGCCAAAAGGGAATGCATTTCGGTACATGCAACTGAGGGCATTTGTGAGGCAACAGGTGAAGGAATTCCCGCGGCTCCCGACGCAGGAGATTCAAGACAGAGTGATCTCAGGGACGTGGGTGGGGGATGGTAGGGTGTCGGATATATACAGGGAAATGAGGGACGAGGGGGAGATCATGGTGGATGAGCTGAAGGGGAAATGGGAAGAAGAGCTGGGGAAGAGATTGAGGAGGGGCTGTGTGCTGATGACCTACGTAGGGTAAACTCGTCGTCCTCGTGCGCCAGTCGAAGCCTGATACAATTCAAGGTTTTGCACAGGGCGCTTATGACCGGAGCAAGGCTCAGTAAATATTTCGGGGTAGAGGATAGGTGTGGGAGATGCTCGAGAAGCCCAGCAAACCACACCCACATGTTTTGGTCATGCCCAGCACTGCAGGGTTCTGGGTGGGGGTGGCAAAGGTGCTTTCGAAGGTGGTGGGGGTCCGGGTCGAGCCAGGCTGGGGGTTGGCTATATTCGGGGTTGCAGAAGAGCCGGGAGTGCAGGAGGCAAAAGAGGCTGATGTCTTGGCCTTTGCGTCCCTAGTAGCCCGGCGCAGGATACTGTTGATGTGGAAGGAAGCCAAACCCCCGGGCGCGGAGACCTGGATAAATGACATGGCAGGGTTTATAAAACTAGAACGGATAAAGTTCGCACTAAGGGGTTCGGCTCAAGGGTTCACCAGGCGGTGGCAACCGTTCATTGACTACCTCGCAGAACGATAAAGGAAATGGGAAGGCAGCAGCAGCAACCCGGGGGGGGGGGCTCGGGTGGGTGCTCGGGGGTGTTTTTGTATAGATATTTGTACTTGGTTATGTATATTGGATTGTTTGATTTTATCTTTGGAGAGTTATTATTTTTGATAGGGCAGTTGCCATTTAGTTTATATATTATTTATTTATTTGTTAAAACGGTCACTGTTATTTATATTGTTTTATTGTTGTAAAAAGGAAAACCTTTGTATTGTTTTGTTTGGCTGAAAAAATTTGAATAAAATATATTTTTTTTAAAAAAAGAAAGACATTAATAAATCAAGTCTGGTCAAAATGGACTTAAGAGAAGATTGTCTTTGACTAACTTAATTGCATTTTCCAGGCGGGTCAATGATGGAGGTGTGTTTGGTAAATTTTGCATGTATTTTAGCAAAGCTTTTGATGAGGTCCCACATGGCAGGAATGGTCAGAAAGTTAAAAGCCCACTGGATCCAAGGAGGAAGTAGAAAATTGGATCCAAAATTGTCTCAGTGGCAGGAAATAAAGGGTAAAAGCGCACAGGTGTTTTAGTGACTGTAGGGCTGTTTGCATTGGAATTCTGCAGGTAGGGGTTATTAAGGAGTTTGCAGGTGATAAGAAAACTGGGTGTGTGTTTGATAGTGAAGAAGAAATCTATGGGACTGGTGATTTTGGGCAGAAAAGTGGTGAATGGAATTCAATCAGAAAAGTGAGGCGATGCATTTGGAGAGGGCAAGTGAGGCAAGGGAATACTGAGGTAGGATCATAGAATTCCTATAGTGCAGAAGGAGGCCATTCGGCCCATCAAGTCTGCACCAACGCTCTGAAAAAGCGCTCAACCAAAGCCCATTTCCTCGCCATATACCAATAACCCTTAACGTAAACTACACATCCCTGCCACCTGGTTAATCCACCAAACCTGCACATCTTTGAACCGTGGGAGGAAACCGGAGCACCTGGAGGAAACCCTTGCAGACACTGGGAGAACGTGCAAACTCCACACAGTCAACCAAGGCCAGAATCAAACCCGGATCGCTGGGGCTGAGAGACAACAACACTACCCACTGTGACTTTGGTAGGATAGTGTAGGACACTATCACAAGAATGTTGCTAGGACTGGAGAAGGCTGGTGTTGTTTTCTTTTGGACAAAGGAGGCCAAAGGGAGATTTAAATGAGGTGTATAAAATAATGAGTGACCTATGTCTGGTAGGAAGGGACCAATATTTCTGAGCAAAGAGGTCAATAATCACACATAGATTAAAGTAATTGATAACACAATTGTTGGACTGCACAGCTCAAAGAGTTGGCTAATCACCAGCTTCTCGAGCATTTACCATGGGCAACAAACTTTAGCCTTGCCCGCACGATGCACAGTTGCCACGAACAAATGTAAAAAGTGATAGGATTAATGTTAGATTGAGAGATTGACTTTCAGACCTCCCTCCACCCTTTTAGCGAAAACAATATCTAAAAAGATGGCAGATGACGAAAACCTAAGCATATTTAAAATGTACTTGGATATGCACTTGAAATCTGTAGCCTGCAAGGTTATCATTGAAGAGCTGGAAAGTGGAATTAGGCTGTATAGACCTTTCTGGGCTGAATGGATGAAATGGCTTCCTTATGTGTTATGCATTTTTATGATTCTAGCCATAGGATGGCAACCCGGTTAAATTTCCCTAAATAGCCGAGGGTTTTGAGGCCATTTATAGCAACCTTTGTTATTGTTTGCCTGTCATGATTTGCATTATATATTTACCAATATGTGAAGCTAATTTTAATGTTTAAAAAAATTATAATGACATTAAAATACTTTGTGCAGGAAATCGACCATATATTTTCTTAACATCTCGTGTCCATCCTGGAGAAAGTAATTCCAGCTGGGTGATGAAGGGAACTATGGAATTATTAATGGGCAATAGCTTGGCAGCTCAAAATTTGCGGGACTCCTATATTTTCAAAATTGTCCCTATGCTGAACCCAGATGGAGTCATCAATGGAAGGTGAGGCAAGCCTGTCTACATTAAACTGTCCTATATTCATTTTTGTACAGTTCTAACAAATGCACATATTAGTTTATAGTTCTAACAGTTCATTTTTAAGTTATTAATTGTAAATAATTTCAGAAGATCTTCGAGAAAAAAGACATCTAGGAAACAGTACCTTTATTTCAATTACTGCTGTTGACTCAAATTTTCACTATGCCCATCACCCTATAAATGCTCAAGTGTTTGAATTAAAAATCTTAAATTGGTGAATATATATGGGTTATTTCCTTGGCTGGAGTAAGTTGTCAGGCTGCACTTTCTCTTCTAAATTGTTGAAGGGCTGTTTGTTGGTACTGCTTTTCTGGCCTCCTCCCAGTTTACAGGCCTGCAGTTGTACAAATATGTATGTACATATATGCAAATAATAATGAACAGGGAAATTCTCGGTGCATTCAACCTGTTCTGTACAATTCTGAAACCTTATGGATCACGATATACAATTGCACTCCACCCACAACCATTTTATCTCTTGGGACAGGTGAAAAAACAGATTAACAATGCAGGTCAATTTGAAGGGAACAAAATCTGGGATATTCCTGGTTTAGGTCCTTTAGTTGACGAAAACAAATCCAGGAGATTGTTACCCTCATAATTCTATACAAAATCTGCCTTTTGTAAGAGGTGTGCAGTCCAAAGATGTGCAAGTTAGGTGGCTGAGCCACAATCAATGCGTGGGGTTTCAGGGATAGGGTGGGGCAGTGGGCCTAGGAAGGGTGCTCTTTCAGAGGGTTGTTGCAGACTCAATGGGTCTTTTGGCCTCCTTCTGCATTGTAGGAATTCTATGATTCAGCAAACTGCCCCCATCACAAGAGTGGAGTATAGAACCACCTCCTAATGTCTAACCTGCATTTAGCAGGTTTTTTACGCAGGGGGTGATGAGTGTCTGGAATGCGTAGCCAGGGGAGGTTGCAGAAGCAGATACATTAACAGCGTTCAAAAGGCATCTTGGCAAATACATGGATAGGATCGGTATAGAGTGATACGGCACAAGGAAGTGCTGAGGGTTTTGGCCAATGTTGGTACCATGACCTGTAGGGGCTGTTTAGCACAGGGCTAAATCACTGTTTTTTAAAGCAGACCAAGGCAGGCCAGCAGCACGGTTCAATTCCCGTAACAGCCTCCCCGAACAGGCGCCGGAATGTGGCGACTAGGGGCTTTTCACAGTAACTTCATTGAAGCCTACTTGTGACAATAAGCGATTTTCATTTCATTTCATTTCAGTACAGGCTTGGAAGGCCAAAGGGCCTGTTCCTGTGCTGTATTATTCTTTGTTCTTAGCCTTTTATAATATAAGTTCATGATTTCTGGTCCTCCCTAAGTGATTTAATTAGAGCAAAGTGTAACTAAAAATACAATCTATTCGAGTCATCATCTTGCAAACCTTGATTAGATCACCCCTAATCCTTCACTGCTTAAGAGTCCCAACTCTTTTAACCTGTCATGATAGCTACAATGTTTTAAAACGGGTATTAGTGTATTGGTTCTTCACTGTACCCCTGCCAAAGCCTTAACACCCGTCAAATAGACCACCAAAATTGGAAACAATATTTTAAAATCTCGTAGAAGAATAAAAATATGTATTTACGCATACATGGCATTTGTAGATATAAAGCAGATTATAAATTCAGATGCATAAGTGGAAGCAAAAAGAAACGAGAACCCGAATCAGGCTTTGAAAGTAAATTGCCGAGACAATTTCAAGAACTCAAGAAGATTTTCAGGTATACATGTGCAGTAAGCAAAGTAAAATAAATATTTACCCAGTTAAGTCCTGTCACTTAAAATATATCGGGAAGGAAAGCTATTAAGTAGTTTAAATCTGTCTTTACCTTTGAAATAGTGTTACTATTGGATCCGAGCAGAGTGAATGTTTGGAGGCAAAAAGAAAGGTTTAATTAAACACACATTATTTGATCCCCAAAGGGTTCTTGATGTTGGCCGTGTAATTTATACTGGTCAGGCTTCCCTTGTTGAGGGGAAGTCCTGCATCTTTATTTTACTGAGGTCACGGGGTACCTAATAGCCCTTACCTCACTATCTCTCTGAGGGTTTTAACAGTTTCCAAATCTGGCTGGGCATATTCTTGGGTTATTGATCACCTTCTGCTTGACCATGTGTTGCCTGACCATGAGACATCAAATCACCTGGCACTTAACTGCAGTTAGCAAATGATATTGCATTTGCCTTAGCCTTCTAAAGATCAGATCCCCTGTAATTAAGTGTCTTTGCTCATGGATTCAAATCAACATCTGTCGTGAAAACCACAAACAAGCAAAGAAAAGCACCTAGGCACAAATTGTGAACTCTAATTTCCTCCTAGATTGCTAGCAGTGGCACCCAAGAGATTTATCTTTCATTTCTGGAGATTCCCAGCCAATCCACTCAGGTTGATAACCCTAACTGATTGATTTGGCTGTTCAAATTCCCATTAGGCTTACCTTTGGGCTGACTGTGGCTGCGATTGATGTCCATTTCTTAATTTAAAGTCTCCAATTATATATCGGGCCTAAAATTCAGGCTGTTGTCCATTTTACCACATTCCTTATTTATAGAATAAAAACTCTGATGAGCAAATGTAATGCACATGTACTTGATTGTGCTTGTACTATATAATAATCTGTTTACAGATTGTAATCTTCAACTATGTGTTTAATGCAGTAAAATTCATGACTTTATAAAACACATTTTCTAACCCACCATGAACAGTGTCACGATTAATAGATTGGTGTTAAATAATGCACAAGAAAGCACCAATAGATTTGAATGTAGATTTTCTTAAACTATGCCTTAAAGACTTTCTATTTGCAGAGGTCAGGGAATATCATCTGTGTAGACAAAAGCAGCATTGCTGAGCATGAAAGTTTTGGATTGAGACAGGTGATACCATAATGTACAATGAACCAAAAGGGTGAATGGTGTGACTTTAAATACTAATCAAGTTAATTTAATTTAATGACTGTTCCAAGCCTTTGTTCCTCCCTTTTACTTCCATTCCCCTGTGTGATCATTCAGTTTTACTTTGGTAATTTAATTTCTAAAATTCCTTGCCCTTATTTGGAAGCACTGCGTGGTGATATGCATCACTGTAAATACACAAGGGGTTAATGTAAATACACTACAACTAAGTAAACACTAGAGGGAGCACCAGAGACATCATGACATGCAGACATACAGCTAATGAACACATAGAATAGGACACGACCAATGGGCAGTCAAGACACCCAAAGGTGACACTACCATAAGGGGGCAACCCATATAAAAGGACAGGGCACACATGCTCTTTCTCTTTTCCACAGGCGACACTCAGAGAAGCACAGGGGCAGATCGGAAGCATCACACCCACCGCATGGCTTAGAGCAGACTGGTTAGTTAGATTGAGTTACTATAGCAAGATTAGCAGGAGAGTCGAACTCAAGTAGGAGAATTGTTAACTGTTCAATAAATGTGTTAAACCTATCTCCAAGTCTGAACCTTCCTTTGTCAGAGCATACATCAAGGAAGCAGCTTATACTACGTGAAGAAGCATAACACAACACTGTTACGGTGATTTGGTCATTTAATAAAATTTCAGTGAACAATCTCCAGCGGGGCAGCAGATTCCTGTTCAGCTCAGTACAAAATTGTCCCAATCCGCTGGGAATTAAACTTTCTCTAGAATTAAAGAATATTTTGCACTCACCTTTTACCGACTTGATTGAAGATTTTCCGACCTTCTTCAAATTACCTGATTGATATGTGGGTAGGAGAGTCCGAGTGAGAGTGTCAGTTGGACTAAGCAGTGGGAAAGATGTACACAGGCAAAAAAAAGCTCTACTTTTCCCCTGGATTACCAGTAGTAATGCCTGGCAGATTTGGCTTCCATTCCATAAATTTCCCAGACTGTCCATTAGGATGAGCCTAAGCAGAAATTGGAAGATTTTCTCACGACAGATGGCAGTTGAAAATCTAGATAGTATGTAAATAAAAATAGATATAACTAAGTTCCTAATCAAGGCAGTTTGAGTTCTTGAGAAATTGTGGATTTAAATTGCTATTTTTCAAATTGTTAAATTTACAATTTATGAGAATCATCAATTTTTTAAAAATACTTCTGCGATATCTGGGTATAAATGAGATTGACAATGATGCCTTTATATAGTACAGTTAATTTGATGTGTCCCAAAGTGCTTCATAGAGATGAAAATATGCATGCCACCTCACAGAAAAGGAAAGGTGGTCAAAAACTTGTTCGAAGAGGTGAATTTTAAGGAGGAGAGGAAGGTTGGGGAATTGAGCAGAAGAGGAAGCTGGAGAAATTTAGCAAGGGAATTCCAGAGAATAGACTCCAGACAGTTGAAGGCCTGAAGGCTAATTAAAGAGGATATGAATTGGAGATCAGAATTGCAGAAGTAGAGTTAAGTGATTGTAGCCCTGGAACAGTTTACAATGACGAAGAGACTTCAGGATATGGAAGAATTGGAACATGTGTACAAGAATTTTAAATTTTAAACTCCAGGCGATTGATGGACAACTTTTGTCAGGACCGAGGTGATGTAGGGCAAGACTGTATACATGCAACAGAGTTTCAGATGAGCTCATTTATGGAGCGTGCAGAATGGGAGTCATTGAGTTCTGAGGTGACCAAACGATTTTCCATGGGTTTCATTTGTAGGTAGGCTGAAGAAACATGGATGATGCGTGATGTTATAGGAGTGGAAGTAGCTCGTCCTTTTGATAGATAGGATGTGGGATTAGTTGCACCTTTATTCAAGACTAAATATTGGGCAAGCAGTTTGAAACCACTAGTTAGTAGAAATTTTTCAAACAGGGAGTCGTACTAGAAATGGACACTTAGCTGGGTAGTGACAAAGACCTTGGGAGTTAGAGATTAAGGGTGGGATTCTCCGTGAATCGGCACGATTGCCCGAACCCGGCGCCAAAAATGGCACGAATCACTCCAGCGTCGGGCCCCCCGAAACATCACAAATTCTCCAGCTGGGAATGGGCTACTAGCGGCGTGATGCCATTCGCGACGGCGTCACCCGTCACGGACGTGCCTGCCTTCAGTGACACTCACGTGGCGTATCTGCACGAACAACGCCCTCTCCCCACGGAGACCTGGCAAAATGTCTGCCCGTCGCACAGCGCCAAGTCAGACCCCCCAATGCCTGTCCCCCCTTTTCCCTCCCACTTTCCCATCCACCCTTCCCCTACCCCCAGTTCCCCCTTCCCCAGTTCCCCCTTCCCCAGTTCCCCCTTCCCCAGTTCCCCCTTCCCCAGTTCCCCCTTCCCCAGTTCCCCCTTCCCCAGTTCCCCCTTCCCCAGTTCCCCCTTCCCCAGTTCCCCCTTCCCCAGTTCCCCCTTCCCCAGTTCCCCCTTCCCCAGTTCCCCCTTCCCCATATCCCCCTTCCCCATATCACCCCTTCCCCCATATCACCCCTTCCCCCATATCACCCCTTCCCCCATATCCCCCCATATCCCCCTCTCCCCATACCCCCCTTCCCCCATATCCCCCTTTCTCCATATCATCCCTTCCCCCATATCCACCCATATCCCCTTCCCCCATAGCCCCAGTTCCCATCGTCCCCATACCCCCTTCCCAATGTCCTCCCTTCCCCCATATCCTCCCTTCCCCCATATCCCCCCTCTCACATATCCCCCTCTCCCATATCTGCCCTTCCCCCATATCCCCTTCCCCCATATCCCCTTCCCCCTTATCCCCCCATCCCCCATATCCACCCATATGCCCCCAGTTCCCCCTTCCCCCATATCCTCCCTTCCCCCATATCCTCCCTTCCCCCATATCCTCCCTTGCCCCATATCCTCCCTTGCCCCCATATCCTCCCTTGCCCCCATATCCTCCCTTGCCCCCATATCCTCCCTTGCCCCCATATCCTCCCTTGCCCCCATATCCTCCCTTGCCCCCATATCCTCCCTTGCCCCCATATCCTCCCTTGCCCCCATATCCTCCCTTGCCCCCATATCCTCCCTTGCCCCCATATCCTCCCTTCCCCCACATCCCCCTTGGGCGATATGGGGGAGGAAGGGGGGGGATATGGGGGAAGAGGATATGGTGGGGGAAGGGGAGGATATGGGGGGAAGAGGGATATGGGGGAAGGGGGGATTTCAGGGGAGGGTGGGTGTGGGGAAGGGGGGACAGACCCGGCCCATCAGGCATACGATGCTCCCAGGATGTTCCAGGGCGGCCACGAGCCAGGGTGAGACCCAGATCACCAGGCGGACGCTGCCCACATCTAGTGCGAGTGCGGCGACGCCGGCGGGCCACACCCAGCGACGAGGAGGGCAGCCACAGCAACAGGCCCCCGTCGCAGCCGACCTCCGTCGCAGCTGACCTCCGTCGCAGCCGACCCAGGACGCCAACGCCCAGGGCACCGTTGCACACGACCCTGACGCACACGACACACACACGGGATGGGTGGACAGGAATCACCACTCCATGGGACCCCGGACTTCGGGTCGGATAAGGAGCACGACACTACGGCACTGCTATCTCCTACACCCTCCACTATCGCAGAGACACTCGCCTCGGTTGGGCACTTTAGCGATGAGGCATCTGGGACACTAACTGGTGCGCACAACACCACCGTCCTGGTACAGCAGGTGGAGGCAGGAGCAGCCGAGGGGCCGGGCGTTCGGAGGGCAGCTCGGCGCAGGCAACTATCTGCCGCCCAAACGGGTCCCGGGTTCCTGGTGTTACCACACCCACCCATAGACCCGATGCACAGACAAAGGGACGACCGAAAGGGGTAACGGCCGGCTTGAGGCAGCTGCAGACGAAGGTGGAGGAGTCCACCCGCGTGCAGGAGCAGGTAGTGGTGTCGGTCATGCGTGCCATCCAGGCTGACAGCGCACGGGTGGCATCCGCGGTGGAGGCAATGGGTGCGACGGTGTCAGACATGGGTCGCAGTATGCAAGGTGTGGGGCTTTCCGTGCAGGCGGCGTCTCACAGGCAGCTATGAGCCAGAGCCAGCAGCAGATTGCAGAGGCGCTCAATGCGGTGGCCCAGTCTCAGCAAGCAATGGCCCAGTCTCTGCAGGCCATCGCTGAGGGCATTGCCGCCATTGCCCAGGTGCTGGCCGGCGTCACCCAGACACAGTTAGGGATGGCCAACTCCCTGAGCTCCATAGCTGCAAACTTGCAGACCCTTGTTGATACCAGGGCGGACCTCCAGGACTGGCAGCGCCAGGTGTCGGGGGGGGGGGGGGGGGGGGGTCGGATGCTCGGTCCGTTTGCATCCCCGACCCATGTAGAGGCCCTGGGGCCATCCAGCACCCCGCGGGAGGAAAAGGTGCTGGGGCCCATTCCAGGTCCCCCTGTAGGGGAGGTCCCAAAACACCGCCACACCTCGAACCCCCCCCCCCCCCCCCACTTCCGTCCCAGGTGCATCTGGTGGGCAACGGGCAGGACAGGCTGGCAGCTCGCCATCCCAGTTGCCCGAGCCGCAGCCTGGCCCATCTAGGCTGGGCCGCCCCAGGAAACGGTCACCAAAGGGGTCCCTAGTCACAGGGCAGGAGTCCAGCTCCAGTTCTACTGCACTGCCTAGAAGTAGTCAAAGGGCCCGTAAGGCCAAAAAATTAGACACTGAGTAAATTGTCACGGGTGCAGGGCACAGATTAGTTCTGGGGCTAGGGCACGTGTATGAACTGTTTGTTATTAAAATCACTTTCACATCTACAGAAGCTGCCTTTGTGCTCTGTCCGATGCATGCAGGGGTGTGGTGTGAGGTGAGTGCCAGTGGGTGTGTGAGGGGTGATAGAACGTCAGCATCAGGTGAGTGTGCCCCCCCTCCCCCCGGGCGCAGACGTGCAGGATCCTCATGCGGTGGTCACAAACCACCTGCACGTTCATGGAGTAGGTCCACTTCCTATTTGTGAACACGGCCCTGTTATCCGCAGGTGGCCGCACGGCGACGTGCATCCCATCGATCGTCCCATGGACCATGGGCATCCCGCTGCCCGGGCATCCTGGCTGGCTCGGTGCACAGGGAACTGGATGTAGCGGTCCGCAATGGCATATAGGGCGTCTGTCACTGCACGGATGCACCGATGCCTGCGAGATGCTGGACAGGTCCCCACTCAGCACCTGGAATGACCCCGTGGCATAGAGGTTCAGGGCCACCGTAACCTTGACGGCCACAGGGAGAGGGTGTCCTCCCTCAGTGCCAGGTGTGCCATCAGGTGGCAGATGTGTGCCTTGGTTTCCCGGTTCATCCGGAGTCTCCTCCTGCATGTCCGGTCATTGAGATCCTGGTACGACAAGCGGGGCCGGTACACACGGGGCCTCATCGGGCGTCTCCATCGCCGTGCAGCGCCACCACCTCCTCCTCATCCTGTCGTGCAGGCGGCCCTCCAGCCTGGGCCGCTGTCACCTGCCTCCCTGCGGCACGCTCCTCTGCGGCAGCCTCCGCCGTCTCCGTGGCACGCTCCTGCTCCAGCTCCCCAAGGGCAACATGTAGAAGTGCGGCTCCCGCCACGACGGCCAACATCGCTGGGTGATGACCAAATATAATGGCCTGTGGGGGGGTGGGAGGGGGATGGACGACATGTCACCATTGCCCATACTCCTCTCCACCCCCCCCCCACCCCCGCAGCCAGGTGCCATGGGCTGCATGGTCCCGACTGTTGCCAGCTGGCACATGACCAGGCGGACAGCCCCCCGCCCCTCCTCCCTGGCACGCACACGCCCCAAACCCGCCCCCTCCTCCCTGATGCGCACCCTCCCCAACCCCCCCCCCCTCCCCATCCCCTCTCCTATCCGGCACGCACCCACCCCACCCCCCCCCTCCATCCCCTCTCCTCCCTGGCACACACCCTCTCCAATCCCCCCCCTCTCCCCGGCACGCACCCTCCCCAAACCCCTCGGCACGTACCCTACCCAACCCCCCCTCCTCCCCAGCCCCGTCGCTGCTCTCCCCCCCCCCCCGCATG
Organism: Scyliorhinus torazame; assembly: GCF_047496885.1. Taxonomy (NCBI): domain Eukaryota; kingdom Metazoa; phylum Chordata; class Chondrichthyes; order Carcharhiniformes; family Scyliorhinidae; genus Scyliorhinus; species Scyliorhinus torazame. Next base: position 161,228,562 of record NC_092715.1, on the reverse strand, counting down.
CACTCTCCTGCGACACCCCCCCCCCCGCCTTCTCCGCGCTGGCCGGCGTCAACCAGCACGACTGGTTGACTCCGTTAAATAGGTGGTGTGATTTATGCCGGCGTGACCCGTGGTCTCGTCGGCGGGACTTTGCCCCATCCAGCCCGGAGAATTGGGGCGGCCCCGGGGCCCATAGCGTTGCGTCGGTCCTCAACAATCTCCGAGGCGCGCGGCGCGATTCACGTCAACGGGATTTTGGGGGGGCCGGGGAATATCGGGAGGGGGGGTGGGTGGTGGGGGGTGGGCAGGATTGACACTGCTCCCCCCGCTCATAGTTTTGATTAGAAAGGACAATAGGGGTTTACAGGTGGGAGTTTTGAGGAGGAATGATGGTGGCAGTCTTACAAGAGGAAAGCAGTGCCTGAGGAGAGAAAACCATTTGCAGGATCATTTAGCTTGAGAGCACGAAAGAGAAATTGAATGATCAAGAATTAGGAATGAAGTTGAGGAAGGAAGAGTTGGGTCTCATGGATGAGATGAGTTTGGAGGGAACAAAATAGAGATGGGAGTTCAGAGGAACAGTGACAGAAGGAGTTTAGAGGGGTTTGGTTTATTTGCAAGGAGAAATGGGAAAATTTCTTGATTAGGTAATGTCTGTCTGAGTGCTTGAAATCCATGAGTTGTTTGCACTTATTATTGGAGAAAACTGGCAGACAATAAGAATTTAAGAAGGTAATTCGGATTAGAACCTACAGTTCATAGATCATAGAATTTACAGTGCAGAAGGAGGCTATTCGGCCCATCAGATCTGCACTGGCTCTTGGAAAGAGCATCCTACTTAAACCCACACCTCCACCCTAACCCAGTGACCCCACCTAACCCTTTTTGGACACTAAGGGCAATTTAGCATGGCCAATCCACCTAACCTGCACATCTTTGGTCTATGGGTGGAAACCGGGGCACCTGAAGGAAACCCACGCAGACACTGGGAGAATGTGCAGGCTCCGCAAAGACAGTGACCAAGCCGGGAATCGAACCTGGACCCTGGAGCTGTGAAGCAACTGTGCTAACCACTATGCTACCATGCCACCCATTTTGTCCTAGAGCCTGATTTTAAAAGCATAGATAATATTTCCAGAGGAGTGAACAACCTGATGTGGTCAAAACAGATCTGCTGATGGATGACTAAACTAGTTGTGTGCCAACTACACAAGTTTACATTCTTAGACTTAAGGCAGTAAAGGTAGAGGTAATCTAAAAGTGATGGTAAGAATGGATATTCTCTTTTTTTTTTGCTGGGTATACCGCTGGTGAAGAATGAAACTAGACCATTTTTTATATGCAATAGGTCTATTCACAAGAGTAAAATGTAAATAAATATACATAGAAAATAGATGCAGGAGGAGGCCATTCAGCCCTTCTAGCCTACCATGCATTATGATCATAGCTGATCCATCAAGTTCAATACTCTGATCCCGCCTTCCCGCCATATCCCTTGATTCCTTTCTGCCCAAGAGCTATATCTAATTCCTCCTTGAAAGTACACATGTTTTAGCCTCAATTACTTTCTGTGGTATTGAAATTCCACAGGTTCACCACTCTGTGGGTGAAGAAATTTCTCCTCGCCTCAGTTCTAAAAGGTTTACCCCTTCCCCTCAAATTATAACCCCTAGTTCTGAACTCCGACACTATCGGGAACATTCTTTCTGAATCTACCCTGTCCATTCCTGTAAGAATTTTATAAGTTTCAGTGTGATCCCCTCACCCTTCTAAACTTCAATGAATATAATCCTAACCGACTTAATCTCTCCACATATGACAGTCCTGCCATCCCAGGAATCAGCCTAGTAAACCATCGCTGCACTCCCTCAATAGCAAGAACATGCTTCCTCAGATAAAGAACACCAAAACTGCACGCACTACTTCAGGTGTGGCCTCACCAATGCCCTTTACAATTGTAGTAAAGCATCTCTATTCCCATAAATCCTCTCACTATGAAGGCCAACATACCATTTGTCTTCTTTACTGCCTGCTGTACCTGCATGCTTACTTTCCGCAACTGATGCACGAGGACACCAAGGTTTCACTGAGTATCAACCTCTCTCAATTTACACCCATTCAAATAGTAATCTGCTTTCCAAAGTGGATAACCTCACATTTAATCACATGATACTGCATCTGCCATGCATGTGCCCAGTCACTCAGCCTGTCCAAATCCCGCTGAAGCATCTCTGCATCATCCCGACAGCTCACCCTCTTACCCAACTTTGTATCATCTGCAAATTTGGAGATGCATCTAGTTCAGTTGTGCAACTATTAATGTATAATGTGAACAGTTGACCATGCTAAATTGCCTCTGAATTGGGAAAAATAAGAATTGGGTACTCTAAATTTATATTTTAAAAAATACTGCATTGAATTCCTGAGCTGCTGGGAACATAAAAATCTCATGTCAAAGAAAATATTCTGTCATGAACAAGGAATATAGGAGATTGAATAGATATTTTTGTTTGACGAACTTTAAATTTTGAAGAGTCTCTCTTTGGAAGATTAAATTGATATATAGGAGTAAAGATGGAGCATTTATTTCTACAAAAACAGTTGATTTGAAAGGCTTCCTAGTTATTTCATTTTTCTGTATATTCTGTTTTGTAGCCACCGCTGCTCCTTAAGTGGTGAAGATCTGAACCGTCAGTGGTTAACCCCTAACCCTGAACTTCACCCAACGATTTACCATACCAAGGGCTTGCTGCAGTACTTAGCCAGTATACAACGTTCGCCTTTGGTAAGTACAAAAACAACAGTTCTTTAACTCCAGTTAGAAACAATATTAGATTCTATCTCAGTTCAACAAAAAATCTGCTGTGGCATAAATCACATTTAGTAGCACTGCTTTTTAAACTTTTGCATTGTCATTTCATCTTTTTATTGCTTTTAACTCACAGAGCTCACATTAAAGGCTGGATTTAGTGCTATTGTCATGGCACCCGGGTATCGGGGATCTGGCTTGAGTCCGTGGTGATGGACTCACCTGATTGCATGGCGGCAAGCTCATTAATACATGTGATATGGGCTTGCCATTGTATCATGTAGCAGGGGTAGCTTTGATGTTGGGAAGCCTGCATCACCTGATGACCGTGCAGGATCTGGCATCACAGTTCAAGAAATTCTGTTGTTAGCTGGAAATGTAATTTAAAGCTCCAGCATCTGAATTTCTGTTGCTCCAGTGCAAGAAGACCTTCTAATGCTCAAGGAGAAGATTCCTTTACTGTCTGACAAAGTCATTTGGTGGCATCAGTGAATGCAACCGAGACCTGATGTGTCACAGTTCAGCCAGTGAACCCCCTCCAGCACTCAAGGGTGAACAAGGAGAGGATGGTTGATTCCCATGCTGGCACTATCTCTTTCCATGCAAGCTACCTCTTAAATGTCCTCCCTTTCAAGGCTCAAATCTGCAATGCCACTTTAAGGAATGGGCCCCCTGCACCTCAGTTGTGCACTGGCACACTAGATTTTGGACCCAGGTTCTGAATTTCGTGCCTGAGGATCTGCTCTTCAGTTTCAGCTAAGCAGGTTTTTACAGAGAAAACCTCTCCTGAAATCCTGTGCCCTATGTCTCGATCTCCTGGAAGTCTAAAGGACTCTCAGTGAGTAATGAAGCCACATACAAGTAGCAAGCTTTCACTCGGTAAGTTACTGAAGGCAAGAAAGAACACGTGAGATTCACTAAATTGAGGTGGGTTACATTGCGTCAAAAAGAGAGTTTTTCACCAAAAGGTTTAGTTCCAGTTCCATCTTTTTTTGTTACAGTTTCACAACACCTTGCAATTCCATTAGTAAATTCAATCTTGAATGTGCTTGACCGCGCAATTATTTTCGTGCTCTTTGCAGCCCAGGAATGAACCATGACTTCAATGCCAGTACTTACCGTTGTAAATTAAATAAATATTTTTGAATTAGAAATTGTGTTTTTAATCAAAAAACAGGCTGGTGTTTTAAATCATTTAATAAATCTAGCGTAGCTTGAGAAAAACAAACTTTGAATATTACAAAGAGGCTTACTTAATCCCAGTGTCTGGTTTACTGCAGCAGTTTGTAACCACACTAGGTGAAAGTTGTTTCATAACAGATTCATATCGTAGGCATTAGAAACAAGTGGAAGCAGGAGTAGTCCATTTGGTCCCTTGAGCCTTCCCTGCCATTCAGTAAGCTCATGGCAGCTTTGCTTGTGATGACTCCACATTCCTGTCTGCTTCCATAACCCTTGACTCCCTTGTAGATCAAAAATCTGTTTGCTCAGTCTTGAGTATTTTCAATAACCCTGCCTCCACTGCTCTTTGGGGAATTCCAAAGCTTAAGAACCCTTTGAGAGAAGACATTCCTCTTCATCTCAATTTTAAATGGGAAACACTTTATTTTGTAACTGTGTCCCCTAGTTCTCGATTCTCCGACAAAGGGAAACATCCTCTCAGCATTTACCCTGAGTCAAACTTCCCCAGTGTGACTTTAAGCAGAGTATGGATGTTTGGTGACCAGAGGAAGTTCGGTAAGATGGGGAGGGAGGTACTCTGTTTTTTCTAACTTTTTCAAGAGGCTGAGCTGCATAAACTGCAAGTTTCCTGGATGCTTTCTTTCAGGAGGCAGTCACACCCCTTAGGATAGGGTCTTCTGCGAGTGGTCAGGGACAGGAGCGTGTGACTGCAGCTGAGGCAGGTAAGGGGACCCAAAGGGCAGGAGTGTCAATGACTTGAGGTTCTTTCCAATTGTTTAAATGAGAGTAGGGGCTGCAGGATAGATGAGTTGACTGACCATGGCACTGTGGTACAGGATTCAAGTGGGGGGAGCACATAAAAATGTAGTGGTAGTAGCGGACATTATAGTGAGGGGTATTGACATTGCTCTTGTAGCAAAGAGTGAGAGTCAAGACTATTGTGTTGCCTGTCAGGTGTCATGATTTTTGACATCTTCTCAGGGCTGGAGAGGAATTTGCAGTGGGATGGGGAGGATCCAGTGGCTGTGGTCCATCTGGGTACTAAGGACATAGGCAGGATGAGGAACGAGCTTCCATATGAGGAGCCAGGCACCGAATTAAGAATCTGGACCTCAAAGGTAATAATTTCTGGGTTATTACCTGAGCCATGTGTAAATTGGCACAGGACAAATAAGATTAGAGAAATGATTGCATGACTCAAAGACTGGTGTGGGAGAAGTGGGTTCTGGTTCATATGGCACTGGCACCATGGGACCCGTGCCATTGGGTCAGTTTATAAGTGTATCTCTGAACCGTGCTGGGGCTGATGTTCCAGCAAGCCATATAACTAGGGAAGTAGGGAGAGATTTGTATTAAATAGTGGGAGCATGGGATCAAATTTGGGAAAATGTGGTATACCAAAGAGTAGAGACAAGGCAAGAGAAAGGTACTGATATGGGAAATAATCAATTGACCATGATAGAAAGGGCAGAGTGGGCAAATCTAAGAATAAATCAGCAGATCAGGCTCGATGCTAGAAAAATAGCAATTACTTTCAGGAAACCAATCTGACTTCTAAGGCTGTGGCGGTAGGTGTGGGTGTGTCGGAGGCTGTTGGGGCAGTTGACAATGGTTTGTTAGCTTCCTGCTCGAAACTAAAAATTCTAGCCCTCTTGACATGAATGCTAACATTGCATTTGTCTTCCTAACTGCCAACTAAACCTGCATGTTAACCTTGAGATAATCCTGAATTAGGGTTCCAAGGTCCCTTTGTGCTTCTGATTTCCGAAGACTATTCCCATTTAGGAAATCGTCTATGCCTCTATTCTTTCTACCAAAGTGCAATAGCTCACACTCTTTCACATTGTATTCAATCTGCCACTTCTTTGCCCACTCTCTTAGCCAGTCCAGATCCTTCTACAGCCTCCCAGCCTCCTCAACACTACCTGTCCCTCTAGATATCTTTGTATCATCTGCAAACTTAATAACAATGCCCTCAGTTCCTTCTTTCAGATCACTAATGCATATCGTGAATAGTTGTGGTCCCAACACTGACCCCTGCGCAATACCACCAGTCACTGGCTACCATCCTGAAAAGGACCCCTTTATCCCCATTCTCTGCCTCTGCCAGTCAGCCAATCCTCTATCCATGCCTGTAACCTGCCCCTAACACCATGGGCTCTTATCTCATTCAGCAGCATCATGTATGGCACCTTGTCAAAGGCCTTCTGGAAATCCAAATAGATCACGTCCACTGGTTTTCATTTGTCTAACATCCTTGTTACCTCCACAAAGAATTAGAACAGATTTTTCAGGCATGACCTCCCCTTGGCGAGGTGTGATTCACTTCTATATTACAATGCATTTCTAAGTACTCCGCAATTTCATCTTTAATAATGGATTCTAAAGTGTTATCAACAACCGAGGTCAGGCTAACCGGCCTATAATTTCCTGTCTTCTGCCTCCCTCCCTTCTTAAACAGGGGTGTTACATTAGCCATTTTCCAATCCTCAGGGGCCCTCCCTGCCTCCAGTGATTCCAGAAAGACCACCACCAAGGCTTCTACAATCTCCTCAGCTATCCTCTTCAGAACCCCGGGGTCGAGTCCATCTGGTCCAGGTGATTTATCCACCTTCAGACCTTTCAGTTTCCCCAGCACCTTCTCCTTGGTGATGGCCACTACACTCACCTCCTCCCCTGACTTTTCCCTTCCAAAATGAACAACGTCAGATTTTTCCACATTATACTTCATTTGCCAACATTTTGCCCACTTACTTAACCTATCAATATCGCTTTGCAAACAGTTTATATCCCTCTCGCAACTTGCCCCTCCATCTATTTTTGTGTTGTCAGCAAATTTGACTATACATTCGCTTCCTTCTTCCAAGACGTTAATATATATTGTGAACAGTTGCGGTCACAGCACTGATCCCTGTGGAACCCCACTGGTTGTTGACCTGAAAAAGAACCCTTTATCCCACTCGCTGTTTCCTGCCCATTAGTCAATCATGCCAGTTTCCTACCTCCAACACCATGGGGTCTTACCTTAACGTTTGTGAGGTACCTTGTCGAATGCCTTCTGCAAGTCCAATACAACACATCTACTGGTCCCCCTCTGTCCACCTGGTTGAGACTTCCTTGAAAAACTCTTAATAAAATAGTCCAACACTATTTTCCTTTCATGAAGCCTTGCTGACTCTGCTTGATTAGATTATGATTTTCCAAATGTGCTGCTATTACTTAATAATTGATTCCAACATTTTTCTCACAGTAGATGTTTGGCTAATCGGCCTATAGTTACCAGCTTTTTGCCTTCCCCCTTTTTGAATAGGGGTGTCACGTTGGCAGTTTTCCAATCCTCCAGCACTTTTCCAGAATCCAAAGATTTTTGGAAAATTATAACCAATGCATCCACTATCTCTGTAGCTACTCTTTTGGGATCCTAGGATGCAAGCCATCAGGGTCTGAGGATTTATCTGCCTTTAGCCCCAATAGTTTGTTTAATGCTACTTCTGTAGTGATGGTGATGGCATTTAATAATAATAATAATAATAATCGCTTATTGTCACAAGTAGGCTTCAATGAAGTTACTGTGAAAAGTCCCTAGTCACCACATTCCGGTGCCTGTTCGGGGAGGCCGCTACGGGAATTGAACCCGCGCTGCTGGTATTGTTCTGCATTACAAGCCAGTTGTTTAGTCCACTGTGCTAAACCAGCCCCATTTAATTCCTCCCCTGTATTCTGTAGCATTAATGGAATGTTCGAGGTATCTTCCACCATAAAGACTGATGCAAAATATATGTTTAACTCATCTGCCATTTCCATGTTCCCCATAACTATCTCCCCACATTCATTTTCTAAGGGGCCTAGGTTAACTTTGACTTCTCTCTTCCTTTTTATATATTTAAAGAAGCTGAGTTTTGGGTGAATCCTGCAAAGCCACATTTATTGCCCAGCCCTTTCCTTTATATATTTGTTCATGGCATGTGGCTGTTGCAGACAAGGCCAGCATTTATTGCCCATCCCTAATAATCTTTGAGAAAGTGCTGATGAGCCACCTTTTTGAACTGCTGCAGTCCATGTGGTATAGCCATGGTACTATTAGGAAGGGAATTTGGCCTAGCAGTAGGAAATGAATGGCAATATAGTTCCAAGTCAGGATGGTGTGCGACTTGGAGGGGAGCTTGAAGATAGTGGTGTTCCCATATGTCTACTGAGTTTGAAATACATAATAGGGCAACACAATGTAACTACATAAACACCGGCATCAGGTGAAGCATACAGGGGCGTAGTGTTAATTACTAACATTGGTGCTGGTGGTGGAGGGGGTAAATGTTTAACTTGTAGATGGGGTGCCAATCAGGCTGCCTGCTTTACCCAGAATTCAAGTGGAGAATATTCTATTATGCTCCTGACTTGTGCCTTCTAAATGGAGGACAGGCTTTGCAAAGTCTGATCTGCTCACGTAGCCACAGTATTTGTGTGGCTGGTTAGTTAAATTTCTGATCGCTAGTAACCCACTCAGCCCAGGGTTTTGATAATGAGAGATTTGGCCAGTGAGTGTCAGGGAGAGAAGATTTGATTCACTTCTTGCAGATGGTCATTGCCTAGCACTTGTGTGGTTTTACTTGTTACTTATCCCAAGCCTGAATGTTGGTTGACCTGGTCTTGTCACACGCTAGCTCGGTCTGCTTTTGTACCTCCGGAGTCTTGAATAGTTGTGAGCACAGCAATCATCTGTGAAGATGTGACTTCTGCTGTATGAGAGGATAGTCTGAAAAGTGATAGTTGACCTTTTGTGAGTGCATTCCTGGTAAAGTTGTTGATAAAATTGTTAAAATTAAGGTGACTTGTTGATATCCTGGAGGAATAATTGGCAAACAAGCAAATAATCTAGAGACAATCTCCTACCAACTCTGGTACCTAATATATGTAAAATATTTAAAATATGAATTGGGGAGGGTACATTTGTGCTGAATTGATTAGGGGGATTCCAGGGTAACATTCCAGGAAAAATCTTTGTTTGGTGGCAAAGATACCAATATTAGAAATGTCCCCTAGGATGGACCAAAATGGACTTTAATGAAAATGACTAGAAAGTCTTTGGGCACATTGAGAGAGAGAGAGAAAGCCCAGATCATGGTGCATTTGAGCCAATAGATAGGACCACACTGCTCCACTTAGGCTGTTATGATCTTACACTGTTACAGACTTTAGAAACCATTGGAGAAACTTTTTTTTAAAAATGTTTTTATTAGAGTTTTTCTTTGCATACAATACAAAACAAACAAATCTGAACAAATCAAATACAATTTACAAAAGCCAAACATTAGAAATAACCCCCTTATCCCCCTTCCCTTTGTTTTATTATCCAGAATGTTTTCTTTATTGATTCTTCATTATCATACATAGCAAGATCGTATAGTGACACACATATTACATAGAGATAAATCAATCCTAGTCGGCTGCCCGTATTTACAAACTTTCGGTCTAGGGGTGTCTGGTGTCCCGCCGTCGTGTGTGTCTCTCTCTCTCTCTCTCTCTCTCTCTCTTCCCCCTCTTCCCCCCCCCCCCCCCCCCCCCCCCCCCCGCACAGCATGTGATCGGCGTATCTGCCTCCCTATTTTATTTCTCCGCCCCCTCTCCTTTCATTGGTGTTTGTGTCTCTCTGTTGCCCCTCCCTATGCTCTGTTGGCTACAAGCAGCTCATGGAATACGTTGGTGAATAGCCTCCACGTCTTGAGAAAGCCCTCATCTGATCCCCGGATGGTGAATTTGATTTTCTCCAGTTGGAGAAATTCTGACAGGTCGGCCATCCAGTCTGCAGCTTTGGGTGGTGCTATTGATCGCCAGCCGAGCAGAATTCTTTGGCGGACGATTAGGGAGGAAAAGGCTAGCGCATCAGCCCCCCTCCCCATAAAAAGTTCTGGCTGGTCTGATACCCTGAAGAATGTTATTTTTGGGCACAGCTCCACCTCACCTCCACAACCTTGGACATTGGCATGAAGAAGATTGTCCAGAACCCAACAAGTCTGGGGCATGCCAGAACATGTGGGTGTGGTTGGCTGGGCCTCCTTGGCACCGTTCACATTTATCCTTCATCTCTGAGAAAAACCTGCTCATTTGGGTTCTAATTGGGTGTGGCCTGTGCACCATTTTCAGCTGCATTAGGCTTAACCTTGCACATGTGGAGGTGGCGTTGACCCTGTTCAGTGCTTTGCTCCAGAGTCTCCACTCTATTTCAATCCAGCTTCAAATTCCTAGGGGTACAAATCACCAAAAATCTGTCCTGGGCCACCCACGTCGACGCTACCACCAAGAAAGCACAACAGCGCCTATACTTCCTCAGGAAACTAAGGAAATTCGGCATGTCCACATTAACTCTTACCAACTTTTACAAATGCACCATAGAAAGCATCCTATCTGCTGCATCACAGCCTGGTATGGCAACAGCTCGGCCCAGGACCGCAAGAAACTACATGAGTCGTGAACACAGCCCCGTCCATCACATGAACCTGCCTCCCATCCATTGACTCCATCTACACCTCCCGCTACCTGGGGAAAGCGGGCAGCATAATCAAAGATCCCTCCCACCTAGTTTACTCACTCTTCCAACTTCTTCCATCGGGCAGGAGATACAAAAGCCTGAAAACGCGCAGGAACAGACCCCAAAACAACTTTTCCCCCACTGTTGCCAGAGTCCTAAACGGACCTCTTATGGATTGACCTGATTAACACTACACCCCTGTATGCTTCACCCGATGCCGGTGTTTATGTAGTTACATTGTGTACCTTGTGTTGCCCTATTATGTATTTTCTTTTTCTTTTCTTTTCATGTACTTAATGATCTGTTGAGCTGCTCGCAGAAAAATACTTTTCACTGTATCTCGGTACACGTGACAATAATCCAATCCAATCCTTAGCTCTTCATCCTACTTTTCTCTTGTCTCGTCAAGTGGAATGTGTGCCTTTCCCAACAGTCACCCATAGAAGTTTCCACAGTTCCCCCACCCCCCGCCCCAAGTTGCCCCCGGCCAACTGTTCTTCTAATAATGCATATGCCAGCATCAGTTCATGTCCCAGTGTCAGTGGGTATGTCGTTGTTTCCCTACGGAGAAAATGTTTAACTCGCATGTGTCGTAACTCGTTCCCCCTGGTCAGTTGAAGCCTCTCCATCAGTTCTTCTAGCGTTGTCAGTCTATTGTCCATGTCGAAGTCACTAACTGTCAGTGTCCCCCGCAGGAACTTCCTCCAATAGCGTGTCCCACCTCTGCAGGTCCTTTTTACTTCCTCCACCAGACTTGCCAGATTCCATTTGTGGATCGGCGTCCAGTCGTGGGTCTGTGTCCCTGCCTTGTGCCTCTGTGCAATTGGAAGTACTTAGAGCTGGTGGTGTTAGTCTGCACGCTCGCCATGGGTGTGCTGTACAGACATTTCATCCATGATGTTAACCTTGCTCCAAGCCTGAACTGCTCTACTACCTCCATGAGGTACTTCCACTTGACTCTGTTGAAGGCCTTTTCTACGTCCAGGGAGATAATCACCTCTGGTGTTCTCTCCCCGGATGGGGTCATTATCACATTTAGCAGGCACCTGATGTTCAACATTAGCTGCCTACCCTATACAAAACCCATCTGGTCCTCTGCAACCACCTCTGGTTCACAGTTCTCCAGTCGCCTGGCTAGGATTTTGGCCAGTATTTTTGCGTCTACATGGAGTAGCAAGATGAGTCTTTGTCTTTCTTGGGTATCAGCGAGATTAAGTCTTTTGTTAGTGTTGGAGGTAAGGTGCCCCTTGCTAGCGAGTCTGTGAACATCTCCCGCAGGTGTGGGTCCAGTGCTTTTGCAAATTTTTTACTGAAGTCTGCTGGGAATCTATCTGGCCTTGGCGCCTTCCCCACCTGCATGGAGTTGATGCTCTCCATGACATCTTTCAGTTCTAATGGTGTTTCTAGCCCCCATATCCTATACTCCCCTGCGACTGGCATGTCCAATCCATCAAGGAACTGCCTCATCCTCAAGTCTCCCTCGGAGGCTCTAGGAGGTGTATAGCTCCCAGTAAAGACCTCAAATGTATCTGCTGCCAGTCTGCCTTTGTTGTCCCTAATCTGTGCTATTTCCCTCGTGGCTGCCGGCTTTTGTCAGCTGGTGAGCCAGCAGGCAGTTAGCTTTGTCTCCGCGTTCGTAGAAGGTCCCCTTTGCCTGGCGGAGTTGTTGCACTGCTTTCCTGCTGGAAAGCAGGTTAAAGTCCATTTGTAGTTTTCCCCTCCCTGCCAGAAGTTCCACAGTCGGTGCAGTGGAGTTTGGTCGGTCTGTCTCCAGTATCGAGTTGACTAGCTGTCGCCTAGCTGCCCTATAGGCAACAATCTCACCCCTGATCACAGCCTTCAATGCCTCCCAGAGCCTGGAGGGTGAGACCTCCCCATTCTCATTATTGTTAATATACCTGTCGATAGCTTCTGATATTGTCTCGCAGAAAACCTTGTCGGCAAGGAGGGCTATGTCCAACCTCGTGTCCCTCTAGTGTGGAACATGGTCGGAGATCACAAGGAGTGTCCCGCTCTTGCTGTTTCTGCAAACATCATTTTGTCCACTACAAAGGCGTCAATGCATGTATATACCTTATGTACTTGGGAGAAAATAGAGACCCCAACCCCAACTGGGTGTGTGAGCCTCCATGGGTCAACAGCCCCCATCTATTCCTTGAATAGAATCATAGAATTTACAGGACAGAAGGGGGTCATTTGGCCGATCGAGTCTGCACCGGCCCTTCGAAAGAGCACCCTACCTAAGCACACACCTCCACCATATCCCCGGAGGAACCCACGCAGACACGGGGCGAACGTGCAAACTCCACACAGACGGTGACCCATGCCGGGATTCAAACCTGGGACCCTGGAGTTGAGAAGCAACTGTGCTAACCACTGTTCTACCATGCCGCCTATTAAGCTGATTTATTTCTCCATAGTAAGAAGTCTGACGACACCAGGTTAAAGCCCAACAGGTTTGTTTCAAATCACTAGCTTTCGGAGCACTGCTCCTTCCTCGGGTGAATGAAGAGGTAGGTTCCAGAAACATTTATATAGACAAAGTCAATATGGACCCCTTTGCACCCACGGCGAAGGATCACTGAAATGACTACACAATGACATCAATAAGTTCCATCCCAGCATCAGACTCACCATGGACTACTCTCCCAGATCAGTTGCATTCTTGGACACACTCGTCTCCATCAAGGACGGCCACCTCAGCACTTTGCTTTACCGCAAGCCCACGGATAACCTCACAATGCTCCACTTGTCCAGCTTCCACCCTAAACACATTAAAGAAGCCATCCCCTATGGACAAGCCCTCCGTATACACAGGATCTGCTCCGACAAGGAGGAGCATAAAGCTCTACAGACGCTGAAAGATGCCCTCATACGAACAGGATATGGCGCTTGACTCATCGATCGACAGTTCCAACGTTCCACAGCAACAAATCGCTCCTACCACCTCAGCGGACACAACCGACAGAGTACCCTTCATCGTCCAGTACTTCCCCAGAGTGGAGAAACTACGACATCATCTTCGCAGCCTTCAACACGTCAACGATGAAGACGAACATCTTGCCAAGGTCAAGCCCACACCCCCACTACTTGCCTTCAAACAACCGCGCAACCTCAAACAAACCATTGTTTGCAGCAAACTACCCAGCCTTCAGAACAGTGACCACGACACCACATAACCATGCCATGGCAATCTCTGCAAGACATGCCAGATCATCGACATGGGTACCACCATTGCACGTGAGAACACCACCCACCAGGAACGTGGTACATACTCATCCGACTTGGCCAACGTTGTCTACCTCAAAAGCTGCAGAAAAGGATGTCCCAAAGCGTGGTACATTGGCGATACCATGCAGCGCTGCGACAACGGATGAGCGGACATCGCCTGACAATCGCCAGGCAGGAATGTTCCCTTCCAGTCGGGGAACACTTCAGCAGTCAAGGGCATTCAGCCTCTGATCTTCGGGTAAGCGTTCTCCAAGGCAGCCTTCAGGATGCGTGACAACGCAGAAACGCCGAGCAGAAACTGATAGCCAAGTTCCGCACACATGAGTGCGGCCTTAACCGGGACTTTGGATTCATGTCGCATTACATTCACCCCCCACCATCTGGCCTGGGCTTGCGAAATACTACCAACTGTCCTAGCTTGAGACAATTCACACCTCTTTAACCTGGGGTTACCCCTCTCTCTGGCTCTGTAAAGACTTAATTACCTGCTAATGCTCGCATTCAAAGTATCGTCTTGCATCTTTGACTTTGTCTGTATAAATGTTTCTGGAACCTACCTCTTCATTCACCTGAGGAAGGAGCAGCTCTCCGAAAGCTAGTGATTTGAAACAAACCTGTTGGACTTTAACCTGGTGTTGTCAGACTTCTTACTGTGCTCACCCCAGTCCAACGCCGGCATCTCCACATTATTTCTCCATGTTAGAGGTCTTCCCTGTTTTGAGGTTCGCCCTGTCTGTCCCTGGATCCTGCACACAGTTCAAGTCCCCTCCCATGATGAATCAGTGTGTGTCTATGTCGGGGGGTCCGCCATAGTCTTCTTTACAAACTCTGTGCCGTCCAATTGGGAGCATACACGTTAACAAGGACCACTTCCAAGACATCGCTGAGCATGACCTACCACTCCCCTGGGCCCATAACCATCTTTGTCGTCGTAAACACCATCCTCTTGTTGAGCAGTATGTCTACCCCTCTCCCCCCCCCCCTTAGCTCTTGTCCCGTAGCATGAATGTTACATCTAACCCACAAGATCTTCCTTACCCACAGTCTGTCCTTCTCCCTCAGGTGTGTCACTTGGAGGAGAACCATAGAATTTGTAAAGCGCACAAGTAGGCCATTCGGCCCATCCAGTCTGCACCGACGCTCTGAAAGCGCACCCTACCTAGGCCCACTCCCCACCCTACCCTTGTAAGCCCATAACCCCACCTAACCTGCACATCGTTGGATACGAAAGGGCAATTTAGCATGGCCAATCAACCTAACCTGCACATCTTTGGACTGTGGGAGGAAACTTGGGGAAACCAACACAGACACTGAGAGAAATTGCCAACTCCACACAGACAGTCACCCAAGGCCAGAATTGAACCCGGATCTCTGGCGTTGGTGAGGCAGCAGTGCTAACCACTGTGGCACTTGCTGCTCATTGTGCCACCGTGCTGCCATTAGACTATGTCGACTCTCATGCTTTTCAGCTGGGCAAAGACTCTGGATCTTTTCACTGGGCCGTTGAGTTCCCTGACGTTCCAGGTGACTATTCTTATAGGGGGGTTCTGTCCCCCCCCCCCATCCCGTCCCTCCTCTCCGGCGGGATCAACCATGTTTAGCTTGTGGGTATGACCTTGCACTGAGGTTTACCTTTTGTTAGGGGGCCATCCAAAATGGTTGCGGTCACCGGCTGACCATGAGGCTGGGCCCCTGTGCTCTGGGGTTCCCCTTTGTCCAGGGGCCACCCAACATGGCCGCCAACTATGTTACGCCACGTGGGTGATCCCCTGCACTTCGGGGTTTCCCGTTGTTTGGGGACCCTCCAAAGTGGCTGTTCGCGGTGCCATCTTGTTCGCTGTTGCTATGTGTCGCCTGTTGTAACCAGCCTAGAGCCCTTACCCACCCCGCGCGCCCCTGTCCTTTTGTTTCCCCTATAGTTCTGAACCTTCCCCTCCACCACTGTCTCTCTCCCCCCCCCTCTCCCCCCCCCCCCCCCCCCCCACCCCCCACCCCTCTGCATATACCCTCTCTTATGATGCTTACTCCCCCGTCGCCAGGTGTTCTCTCCCCCTGGGCGATGTGCCACAGCCCCTCATCGCTCGTATCTCTTGGCGCTAGCTTTCCCGCTAGTGTGGAGGCCTCTCTCTCCTGGTGTCTGTCTGACCTCCTCCTTCACCTACTGTTTTCCTTAACATTCCCCTCTTCCTCTTTCTCCCTTTTTCCTGAACCCCACTACCCTCACCCCCTCCTTTCTGTGCCTTCGTTTTTGGCTTCTGAGTGAGGCGGTACCGTCCCGCGCAAATTGTCTTTCAGTCTCTCAGCCTCTCAGGGAGACGGCTTCAACTCTGTTTCTGCTGCTGCTTTCCTAGCCCGTTCTTTTGGATGAACCCGTCTGCTGCATGGGCCGTAAAATAGTGCTCCTTGCCTTGGAAGGCTATCTGCAGTTGCAGGTTCTTGGCTGCCTGGCCCATCGCAAGATTCTCTCCTGGCCTTGGTACCGGTGAGCCCCAACTATCTCTGGCAGGCTTGGGAAGCTATAGCTTCCCACGAGATCTGGGCCACTTAGTCCATGGAGTTCCTGCCTTCGGTTCCCTCCAGCAGTCCCATATTCTGTGGTTATGTCACCTCGATCGGTTCTCTTGGTCTTCCAAATCCCCTTAAGGTTCCTCTGGGTTGCCACCAACCTTGCTATCTCTGCCTCTAGTGCGATGGTCCAGTCACTCTGGACCATGGAGGCCTTTTCCAGCTCTTTGATTGTGCTTCCCTAGCCTCTAGTCAGCTCTCCATTTTGTCAAGAGCCACTAGTGTTTCCTTGACCGCCACCTTGACTGCTGCCTGGATTCCAAGACTTACGTCCTCCTTGAGCTCCTTTAGCTCTCTGGTAACAAACTTCCTCTAGTGAGGAGGAACTGTTTGCACAGTTTTTTGGCCCCTCTCCTTCGGATATGGCCAGGGCTTCCTAACCTTGTGGGTCTGCCGTCTTGCTCACCGGTTTCTTCAGGCTCCTGTTGCTTCTCATTTCCTTGCGGCCTTCGATGCAGCTGTTGTTTGACATTTCGGTTTATATTCCATATCTTTGTTTACAGGTTGAAGAGGGTGATAAGGGGATGCTTTTCTTTTCTCGGTTATGGCGGGCACTTTTTGGTTAAAAGTGTATATTTCCTAGGAGAAGAGCCACCTTCCGTGCATCCGTTCAGCATATCCCCGCCACCGGAAATCACCATTGGAGAAACTGACAGATTGGCCTGGCACTGCAAATGGCAAGAGCGGATAAGTGGCCAGTGAAGGATTGATAGCAATGGCAAGAGCAATGACAAAAGGAAGATTGAGGGGGGAAATAGATTTATTGATGTCACATCTATAATCTTAGCTTATTTGGCTAGACAGCTGGTTGTGATGCAAAGCAAGGCCAGCAATGGGGGTCCAATTCCCATACTGGTTGAGGTTATTCATGAACCTTGCCCCTCGCCTGAGGTGTGGCGATCCTCGGGTTAAATCACCACCAGTCAGCTCTTCCCCTCAAATGGGAAAGCAGCCTATGGTCATCTGGGACTATGGCGACTTTAATCAAGAAATGAATTATGAAGCAATCAAAGCCAAAAATGTGAAACAAATCCAGAAGAAATAATTATCAGGAGAAACAAGATGGCATCCAAACAGTAGTTGAAATATTTGGCTGACACCTGCCAAGTAATTAAATTGTGTAATTGGTGTGATTACCTCACAGTAGACTTTTCCATCACAAATTTATAATGGAAAACATTGTCAGTGGAAAGGTGGTATAAGCAAGAGGTGCATGCAGACATCAAAGTTTCTACTGTAAATAGGGGAAATTTAAAAATCGGTTAGTTACAAACTTTCTATCATGCGATTTAGTTTCCAACATTGTTTCTACAGGTTTTTTGTGATTATCATGGTCATTCACGCAAGAAAAATGTCTTCATGTATGGATGCAGCATAAAGGAGACAGTGTGGCAGACTGATGTCAGTGCTTCCTCTTGTGACCTTCAGGAAGATCTTGGATACAGGGTCAGTATGCACTTTGCGCTCCATCCAATGTACATGATACTTCTAAATTGTCAGTGACAAGTAATTGTAGCTATTGGCAATAGTGGTACTGTAGCTGGAGTAAACATTTTCTTAAATAAAAGATGCCTGTTCTGACCAAAAGATAAGGACCACTTAGTTATGTTGTTATACAGTAATGGTATCTGTTTTTGTGTTTCTTTTTATAATTAGCTATATTCTGCACACAGTTCAAAGATGTGCTGGTTAGGTGGATTGGCCATGCTAAATTGCCCCGTAGTGTCCAAAAGGTTAGATGGCGTTACGGGGGAATGAATCAATGTAGGGCGCCCTATCGGGGCGTCGTTGCAGACTCGATGGGGGTTGAATGGCCGCCTCCTGTACTGTGGGGATTCTATGATAATTGTTTTTGTATTCATCATCTGCACTTAACAGTTATCAGTCCTTCAACATCTCAGGGACGGAGAAAAACGGTAGTAACTACTGGCTTTAATGACCATTCACCTGAGGAAGGAGATGCGCTCTGAAAGCTAGTGACTCGAAACAAGCCGGTTGGACTTTAACATGGTGTTGTAAGACTTCTTACAGTGCCCACCCCTGTCCACGGCCAGCATCTCCACATCATGGCTTTAATGATGGTCATGATCCTTGGGAATCAGTAGATGGCACAGTAAGCCTAATATGTTTATGGCAGTACATGAATCAGTTGTGTTTAGATATCTTCAGCGTTGTTAAGACCCTGCGCAATAGATTGCCTCAAAACTAGAATGGTTGTAATCAGTATAAATTGGCAAGAAGACACCAATACTGATGTTGCATCTGCCCAAGGCCTACCTGCAGCCATCTCAGGGAAATCTTACTCTCCCACGGAGGCAGGAATTCAATAGGTGGGAATGCCACCTATTGGTCAGAAAAGCAGTGGGGAACCCCTGTCAGTTCCATGGGGGAGGCCTGATGGAATTGAAAGCCTTTTAGGCATTTAAGTGGCCACTGTCAGTCCATGATTGAGATGCCTCAGGGTGGAAGTCCCTGGACTTCCCCAGGCAGGCAGCATCTCATACCACCTGGCCAGCAGGAACAGCTGCAGCTCGTGGCACTGCATGTACCAAAGGCCAAGGATCATTGAGGGACCCCAGGCGAACAGTGAGTGAAGGTGGGAAGTGGATTGTGATATAGCGGGGGAAACAGGAGGGGCGGCAGGGGAATCGGAGGCAAAAGCAAGGGGATGAGTTTCGGCCCCCACCCCTGCCTAATGCCAGGTAGCTTAATGGGGCATAAAATATCTGATAGCTATGTGTGGCCTTGCAAGGGTGTGGGAAAGCCAAGCATCCTCCATTTAATCCCTTAGCCGCCACTAAATTGCAGGATAATGTCTTAAACATAGAGTTTTACAGCGCAGAAAGAGACCCTTCAACCCACCATATCTGTACCGGCCAGCAAGCACCTATCCTAATCCCATTTTCCAGCATTTGGCCTGTAGCTTTGTATGCTATGGTGTTTCAAGTGCTCATCTAAATGCGTCTTAAATACTGTGAAGGTTCCCGCTCGAGCCTTTTAGGCAGAGAGTTCCAGATTCCCACCACCCTCTGAGTGAAGAAAGTTTTCCTCAAATCCCTTCTAAATCTTCTGCCCATTACCTTAAATATAGAACCCCTCATTATTGGTCCCTCAACTAGGGGGAAAGTTTTCTTCCTATCTATGTCCTTCATAATTTTGTACACCTCAATTAGGTTCCCCTCTCCGCCTTCTCTGCTCTGAAGAGAACAACTCCAGTCTAACCAGCCTCTTTTCATACCTGAAAAACTCCAGCTCAGACAACATCCCGACGAATCTTCTCTGCACCCTTTTGAGTATGTTCACATCCTTCCGATAGTGTGCCGACTAAAACTGCACACTCCAGAACTCCAGCTGTGGCCTAACGAGCGATTTATACAGCTCCATCATAACTCCCCTACTATTATATTCTATGCCTCAGCTCATAAAGGCAAGTTATCCCATATGCCTTTTTAACCACCATAACTTTTTGCCCTGCTATCTTCAGGGATCTATGTATATGCACTCCAAGGTCCCTCTTGTTCTCTACTTTCGAGCATCCTACCGTTCATTCAATGGTCCCTTGCCTTGTTAGTGCTCCCAAAATATCACCTCACACTTTGCAGGGTTGGTTTCCATTTGCCACTGTTCTGCCCATCTGACCAGCCCATCTATATTGCCCTGTAATCTAAGGCTTTCCTCCTCACTATTTATCACACCGCCAATTTTTGTGTCATCTGTGAACTTACTGATCATATTCCCCACATTGCGATCTTGATCTTAATGTACACTACAAACAGCAAGGGACCCAGCACCTTATCCCTGCGGTACACCACTGGGCACAGGTTTGCAGTCACAAATATAACATTCGACCAACACCCTCGCCTCCTGTCACTAAGCCAATTTTGCATCCAATTGCCAAATTGCCCTGGATCCCATGGGCTGGTACCACCTTGATCAGTCTCCAAAGCAGAACCTTGTCAAAAACCTTGCTGAAGTCCATGTAGACTACATCTACTGTACTTCCCTCAATTAGTCACCACCTCGAATAATTCAATCAAATTTGTTCAACCTGATCTCCCCATGACATAGCCATGCTGACTATCCTTGATTAATAATTGCCTCTCCCAAGTGGAGATTGATTCTGTCCCTCAGAATTTTTTCCAATAATTTCCTTACCACTGGCCTGTAATTACCTGTTTTTCTCTAATCTCCTTGTATAATGGTAATTTGTTAGCTGTCCTCCAGTCCTCTGACACTTCACCTGTGGTCAGAGAGGATTTGAATATTAACGTTAGAGCCCCTGCAATCTCCTCTCTTGCCTCACACAGCAGCCTAGGATACATCTCACCTGGGCCTGGGGATTTATCCACTTTTAAGCCTACTAACACCGGTAACACCAACTCCCTCAAAATAATGAACTTAAATGACATTTAGGTTTAATGCCAGTGGCTGAGACTCTCATGTAAGCCCCTTCTGCCATTCAACTTAATCTGGGGGTGGATTTGCCACCACTGACAGGCAGGGCCTTTCTATGATTAAGTGGACCCAGTCACCATGTTTTTCTCCTGCACCTGGCTGCATTAATTCCAACCCATAGCCTGTTTTATATACATAAATGGAAGTTCTGTTTCCAGTGTAGCTTAAAACAAAATACTGACACTGGAATCTATGTTTTTCTTAATTTTATTGTTGGTTAAACTTGTACCAGAAGTAGAACAAGAACAAAAGTAACAGTCAGGCCACTGGTAGCCACAAAATTGCCTGCATTGTAAGCAAATGGCAAACATGATTGCTGCAAAATTGATAATGACTCCCAATCCCATGCCTCGACAGATGTCTGTAAGTAATTAGACAGCCTGTGCCCTCAATTTACAGACCAGTTCATATTTACTGAACAACAGCTTGCATTTATATAGCACCTTTAATGTAGTAAAATGCCCCAAAATGCTTGGGAGGAGTGTTATTAAAGAAAATTTGACAGTGTGCCACGTAAGGAAATATTAGTCCAGGTGACCCAAAACTTGGTCAAACAAAAGGAGCATCTAATGGGAGGAGAAAAAGAGAGATGGCGAGGTTTGAGGAGTGAATTCCAGGCTTTAGCGCTTAAGCAGCAGTAGAAACAGCTGGATGTCTCAAAGCACTCAGCCAATGAATTCCTTCATGAAGTGTTATTACTGTTGAACTCCAGTAAATAGCAATGTGATGACCAGATATTTTTTTTTTGTGATGGTGCTTGAGGAATAAATATTGGCCAGGACACCAGAAATAACTCCCCTGCTCTTGTCATGCCAAAGATGTTTATTATCAGATTTCTTTGCAAATGTAACAGAATTGGGTTGGTGGTGATCATGGGGTAGGGAATCTACCACCTATCTTTTGGAAGGGGAACCCAATTGAAGTAAAAATTAAGTTGATAAACTCTTCATGTCGTCCTGTCACCACGTTAGCAGTAATCACATGGGCTGGTTATTGAATCACTTGCCTGCAGTCTACATGTTGGGATTCCTTTTCCTTCAGTTTGCCTGCTTTTTCTTAGTCCAGGGTTTTTCAAAGTGTGGGTCGCGATCCGTGGATGGGCCACAAGGGCGGGTGTCCGATGGGTCGCAGTATTTGTGGGTCCGGTCTCAGTGCTGGATTTCCGGGTCCTCCTTGTTACCTGTCATAGGATCACGCTGCTCGCTGCTCTACTGCTCAGGTCTCTAGAGAATGCAAGGTAAAGTTTTAGTTGAAGGATTTTATTTTGTAAATATCTCCCGAGCTTTCCTCATGGTCAAGCAGGGGATTTAGCTGCTTAAAGCCGACAGCTTTATTTAACAAGTAATAATTTTCGGTTTTGATCCAGTCAGAAGTACACATTATCATTCTGTCGTAAGTGACCCGTGATATTGTGCTGAAGACACACGAGCAGTGAGGTTTTCACCCTGAGCACTAGCTGATATTTATCTGGGATTTGCAGCTTGGATAGATATTTTAATTATTCTCAGCTGTTACTGGGAGCTAAGTTGTGCATCAACTTGTAGTTCAGAGCCAGAGATGGCCATTAGTGAGAGAATAATGGTCTCAATAAAAGGATGACACTTCATTTCCATTCCCTCCAGTTTAAGTTGGAAGAATTAACTTTTAACATGCAACATGTACAGACAGGGTGAGAATTTGTAAACCTTTTCAGTCCAGGGTTCGGAAGGTTGGAATGTAGGAACAGAAATTAACTATTTGTTCAGCATGTTTTTCCTTGCCTTGCTCCCTATTGCATTTGATGGTGGTGGTCCTGGCATCAAAATCAAATATCGCATGGTCAGGAAACCGCTCAGTCTGAGGCTGTTCAGGACATCGACCAAGTTCTCCATGGACATACTTAACGATTTCCTGTTTGCTGATGACCCGAGTCGCACATGCAATGTAGCATGGACTAGTTCTCCACTGCATGTGACAACTTTGGCTTTATAATCAATACTAAGAAAACTGAAGTAGCATAGAAATTTGTTCCAGGAAAGCCCTACCTTGATTCCAAAGTTCCAGTCTATGACCAGAATCTGTCAACAGTCGATAAGTTCACTTATCTCAGCAGCACAGTCTCCCCCGCAGTCTCTATCAATGAAGAGTCATATGTAAGCATTACCAAAGCAAGCATAACTTTCTGCAGACTTCAAACACCAAGATTGAAAAGGAGTAAGTCTGTTTTAACAAACTGAAAATCCATAGAGCAATAGTCCTGCCCCTTTTGCCCAATAGATGTGAGAATTGAGCTGTATACCAGCAACATACCAAGAAACTCTTGGATGACAGGGTTGACAGAACCCGCTTACATATCTGCAATTCATAGAATCCCTACAGTGCAGAAGGAGGCCACTCGGCCCATCGACACAGCACCCTACTTTAGCCCACGCCTCCACCCTGTCACTAAGAGGCATATTAGCATAGCCAATCCACATAGCCCACACATCTATGGACTGTGGGAGGAAACTGGAGAACCCGAAGGAAACCCATGCAGACATGAAGAAAAAGTGCAAACTCTACACACAGTCACCTGAGGCCAGAATTGAACCCTTATCCCTGGAGCAGCGAAACAGCAGTTCTAAGCACTGTGCCACCAATTTGCTTATTCTACCTAAATACAAAGTTAGCTACTTATGATAATGTTATTGTTTACAGCAGCAGGGTGTGGTAGAAGGGTATCATCAGCAGACAAAATCAAAATGTTAATTTTGTTTGGTGGAGCTAAATTTTGCGCTATATTTTCCTGTGTTTTGACTATTTAGACTCTGCCAAAGGTACTGAACCAAATTGCACCAGCATTCTGCATGAGCAGTTGTAGTTTTGTGGTGGAAAAGTCCAAAGAATCCACAGCACGGGTCGTCGTGTGGCGTGAAATTGGTGTGACGAGGAGTTATACCATGGAAAGCACATACTGTGGCTGCGATCAGGGCAAGTACAAGGTAAAATAAAAGCTAAACTAAATTTCACTCCTTGAAAGTAAAATTAGGTGAGGTCACTTTGAAGTTTGCAGGCTGATTACCTGTCCTTTGAAGAAGCGTTCCAATTTTCCTCCTATTAATTTTGCACAATCCACCAGATTCCTACACAAGTGGCAAAGTTGAAAATAACCCTGAAATCTCTAACGTCATTCAGAACATTCAAAGTCAAATAAGAAAATATATACCATTACATGGAGGAGCTCTTCGAACACTGTGGTTCTTGTATTTGATTTCTCCTCCACCTTTCAGGAATGCATTCTCCCTGATCAACTTGAAAATTGATTACTCTTAATTATGGTCTACATATATTTAAATAATCCTGAGATATTTAAATCAGAAGTGATGTGATTTTCTTTGACTGTTAGATTATCCCCCCTTCACTTTGTTCCATATGAATTTATGAAAATCTGTATTTTATGATGAAGTAATAGTTCACAAAATGCTTATTTGTTTTGTTGTCCCACAATTTATCTTGAAAGTTATCAGAAAATTTGAGCAAAAAATGTTTACTGGAGATTATTTATATTTTTAAGCAATTTCCTGCTTTCTTCACCCCCAATCAGCAGCCATTCGTCCCCATTCACCAGCCATTCACCCCCATTCAGCAGCCATTCATCCCCATTCACCAACCATTCGCCCCATTCACCAGCCATTCACCCCCATTTACCAGCCATTCACCCCCATTTACCAGCCATTCGCCCCCATTTAGCAGCCATTCGCCCCCATTTAGCAGCCATTCGCCCCCATTTAGCAGCCATTCGCCCCCATTCACCAGCCATTCGCCCCCATTCACCAGCCATTCGCCCCCATTCACCAGCCATTCGCCCCCATTCACCAGCCATTCGCCCCCATTCACCAGCCATTTGCCCCATTCACCAGCCATTCGCCCCATTCACCAGCCATTCGCCCCCATTCACCAGCCATTCGCCCCCATTCACCAGCCATTCGCCCCCATTCACCCCCATTCACCAGCCATTCACCCCCATTCACCAGCATTCAATGTAAAATCATAATTGGTAAATAAAACAATTATAGATTTAAATTGTTTATGATATATCAGTTGAAACAAAGTAGAAAAGTCGTTTCTGCTCGGCTAACGTTCAGTTCCTTTAAACTTTGAAGTATCTGCACACAGCATTCGTAACAAGATAGATGAATTGATGAAGAGAGTAGGAATAAATGGGTATGATCTGATAGCTATTACAGAGGTGTGGCTGCAAGGTGACAGGCTAGGAACTTGATATTTAAGGTTTTTTGACATTTAAAAGAATAGGAAGAAAGGAAAAGAGGTGCTGTAGCCCTGTTAGTAAGGATTACGTCAGTACAGTAGTGACAACTGATCTTGGTTTATCATAGAATTTACGGTGCAAAAGGAGGCCATTCGGCCCATCGAGTCGGCACCGGCTCTTGGAAAGAGCACCCTACCCAAGGTCAACACCTCCACCCAATACTAAGGGCAATTTTGGACACTAAGGGCAATTTATCATGGCCAATCCACCTAACCTGCACATCTTTGGACTGTGGGAGGAAACCGGAGCACCCGGAGGAAACCCACGCACACACTGGGAGGATGTGCAGACTCCACACAGACAGTGACCCATGCCGGAATCGAACCTGGGACCCTGGAGCTGTGAAGCAATTGTGCTATCCACAATGCTACCATGCTGCTTTGGAGGATCAAGATGTAGAATCCATTTGGGAGGAAATAAGAAATAGCAAGAGAAATAAAGCACTGGTGGGAAAAGCTTCTAGGCCTCTTAACAGTAAATACTAAGAAAAAAGGGAGCTTATAAGAAAGGTACTGCAATGATGTTCGCTAATTTCAATCTTCATATAGCTTGGACAAATCAAGTTGGCAAAGGTAGCCTTGTGAATGAGTTCATAGATTGTGTCCAGGAAAGGTTCTTAGAAAAGCGCATTGTGGAACCATCCAGGAAACAGGCTATTTTGGACCTTGTCATATGTAATGAGACAGGATTAATTATCTCATAGTAAGGCAATCATAATATGATTTTACATTCAGTCTGAGAATGAAAACCTTGGATCTGAAACCCGTCGTAAACTTAAATAAAGGTGATTACAAATGTATAAAGACAAAGTTGCCTAAACTGGACTGAGAAAATAGGTTGAAATGAGATGATAGGTAAGCTGTGGCAGACATTAAGGAAGTTAAGAATGGTATCAAATTGAAAGAAAAAACATATGCTGTGAATATTGGTCATGATGTGGAGATGCCGGCATTGGACTGGGGTGAGCACAGTAAGAAGTCTTACAACACGTTAAAGTCCAACAGGTTTGTTTCATCCAACCGATGTCCTAGAGCTGTTGGGGAGAGTTTAAACTAATGTGGCAGGGGGATGGGAACCGATGCAGGAAGTTGGAAGGTAGTAAAACAGGGACAGAAATAAAGGGCAGTAAGGGGGAAAGTGTAAGGCAGAGAAGGCATAGTCAAAAATCAAAAAGGGCGACAGTACAAGGTACAGTGACTGAGGGGAGCTCAGTGAATAGGACCAGGAATACTAAAAGAAATAAAACAGGAAGTGTAAACATTAATGGTAAGCGACGCGGCAGGTTGTTACAGGAATATATGGGTTCGACGACGAGGAAAATTAGGAGAAAGGTTAAGAGGAAATATAACTTAGGAGAGGTTACTGATCGAGGTGTAAAGATTCAGAACAGAGGTATAAAAGCCAACATAAGTGTACTTTACCTGAATGCTTGTAGTATTCGGAATAAGGTAAATGAGTTGATGGCGCAAATCATCGTGAATTACTATGATTTAGTGGCCATTACTGAAACATGGTTAAAGGATGGTCACGACTGGGAGTTAAATATCCGAGGGTATCACACCTTTCGGAAGGACAGAGTGGATGGTAAGGGAGGTGGTGTAGCTCTGTTATTTAAGGATGACATCCGGGCAACAGTAAGGGATGACATCGGTGCTATGGAGGATAAGGTTGAATCCATTTGGGTGGAAATCAGGAATAGTAAGGCGAAAAAGTCACTGAAAGGAGTAATCTATAGGCCACCAAATAGTAACATTATGGTGGGGCAGGCATTAAACAAAGAAATAACAGATGCATGTAGAAATGGTACAGCAGTTATCATGGGGGATTTTAATCTACATGTTGATTGGTTTAACCAGGTCGGTCAAGGCAGCCTTGAGGAGGGGTTTATCGAATGTATCCACGATAGTTTCCTAGAACAGTATGTAATGGAACCTACGAGGGAACAAGCGGTCCTAGATCTGGTCCTGTGTAATGAGACAGGATTGATTCAGGATCTCATAGTTAGGGATCCTCTCGGAAGGAGCGATCACAATATGGTGGAATTTAAAATACAGATGGAGGGTGAGATGGTCAAATTAAGCACTAGTGTTTTGTGCTTAAACAAAGGCGATTACAATTGGATGAGAGAAGAACTAGCTAAGGTAGACTGGGAGCAAAGACTTTATAGTGAAACATTTGAGAAAAAGTGGAGAACCTTCCAAGTGATTTTTCATAGTGCTCAGCAAAGGTTTATACCAACAAAAAGGAAGGGCGGTAAAAAGAGGGAAAATCGACCGTGGATATCTAAGGAAATAAGGGAGAGTATCAAATTGAAGGAAAAAACATACAAAGTAGCAAAGATCAGTGGGAGACTAGAGGACTGGGAAATCTTTAGGGGGCAACAGAAAGCTACTAAAAAAGCTATAAAGAAGAGTAAGATAGATTATGAGAGTAAACTTTCTCAGAATATAAAAACAGATAGTAAAGGTTTCTACAAATACATAAAACAAAAAAGAGTGGCTAAGGTAAATATTGGTCCTTTAGAGGATGAGAAGGGAGATTTAGTAATGGGAGATGAGGAAATGGCTGAGGAACTGAACAGATTTTTTGGGTCGGTCTTCACAGTGGAAGACACAAATAACATGCCAGTGACTGATGGAACTGAGGCTATGACAGGTGAGGACCTTGAGAGGATTGTTATCACCAAGGAGGTAGTGATGGGCAAGCTAATGGGGCTAAAGGTAGACAAGTCTCCTGGACCTGATGGAATGCATCCCAGAGTGCTAAAAGAGATGGCTAGGGAAATTGCAAATGCACTAGTGATAATTTACCAAAATTCACTAGACTCTGGGGTGGTCCCGGCGGATTGGAAATTAGCAAACGTGACACCACTGTTTAAAAAAGGAGGTAGGCAGAAAGCAGGTAATTATAGGCCAGTGAGCTTAACTTCGGTAGTAGGGAAGATGCTGGAATCTATCATCAAGGAAGAAATAGCGAGGCATCTGGATGGAAATTGTCCCATTGGACAGATGCAGCATGGGTTCATAAAGGGCAGGTCGTGCCTAACTAATTTAGTGGAATTTTTTGAGGGCATTAACAGTGCGGTAGATAACGGGGAGCCAATGGATGTGGTATATCTGGATTTCCAGAAAGCCTTTGACAAGGTGCCACACAAAAGGTTGTTGCATAAGATAAAGATGCATGGCATTAAGGGGAAAGTAGTAGCATGGATAGAGGATTGGTTAATTAATAGAAAGCAAAGAGTGGGGATTAATGGGTGTTTCTCTGGTTGGCAATCAGTAGCTAGTGGTGTCCCTCAGGGATCAGTGTTGGGCCCACAACTGTTCACAATTTACATAGATGATTTGGAGTTGGGGACCAAGGGCAATGTGTCCAGGTTTGCAGACGACAGTAAGATAAGTGGTAAAGCAAAAAGTGCAGAGGATACTGGAAGTCTGCAGAGGGATTTGGATAGGCTAAGTGAATGGGCTAGGGTCTGGCAGATGGAATACAATGTTGATAAATGTGAGGTTATCCATTTTGGTAGGAATAACAGCAAAAGGGATTATTATTTAAATGATAAAATATTAAAACATGCTGCTGTGCAGAGAGACCTGGGTGTGCTAGTGCATGAGTCGCAAAAAGTTGGTTTTCAGGTGCAACAGGTGATTAAGAAGGCAAATGGAATTTTGTCCTTCATTGCGAGAGGGATGGAGTTTAAGACTAGGGAGGTTCTGCTGCAATTGTATAAGGTGTTAGTGAGGCCACACCTGGAGTATTGTGTTCAGTTTTGGTCTCCTTACTTGAGAAAGGACGTACTGGCACTGGAGGGTGTGCAGAGGAGATTCACTAGGTTAATCCCAGAGCTGAAGGGGTTGGATTACGAGGAGAGGTTGAGTCGACTGGGTCTGTACTAGTTGGAATTTAGAAGGATGAGGGGGGATCTTATAGAAACATATAAGATTATGAAGGGAATAGATAGGATAGATGCGGGCAGGTTGTTTCCACTGGCGGGTGAAAGCAGAACTAGGGGGCATAGCCTCAAAATAAGGGGAAGTAGATTTAGGACTGAGTTTAGGAGGAACTTCTTCACCCAAAGGGTTGTGAATCTATGGAATTCCTTGCTCAGTGAAGCAGTAGAGGCTCATTCATTAAATGTTTTTAAGATAAAGATAGATAGTTTTTTGAAGAATAAAGGGATTAAGGGTTATGGTGTTCGGGCCGGAAAGTGGAGCTGAGTCCACAAAAGATCAGCCATGATCTCATTGAATGGTGGAGCAGGCTCGAGGGGCCAGATGGCCTACTCCTGCTCCTAGTTCTTATGTTTCAAATCACTCGCTTTCGGAGCGCTGCTCCTTCCTCAGGTGAATGAAGAGGTATGTTCCAGAAACATATAATTTGACAAATTCAAAGATGCCAGACAATGCTTGGAATGCAAGCATTAGCAGGTGATTAAATCTTTACAGATCCAGAGATGGGGTAACCCCAGGTTAAAGAGGTGTGAATTGTGTCAAGCCAGGACAGTTGGTAGGATTTTGCAGGCCAGATGGTGGGGGATGAATGTAATGCGACATGAATCCCAGGTCCCGATTGAGGCCGCACCCATGTGCGGAACTTGGCTATAAGTTTCTGCTCGGCGATTCTGCATTGTCGCGCGTCCTGAAGGCCACCTTGGAGAACGCTTACCTGGAGATCAGAGGCTGAATGCCCTTGACTGCTGAAGTGTTTCCCGAATGGAAGGGAACATTCCTGCCTGGTGATTGTCGCGCGATGTCCGTTCATTCGTTGTTGCAGCGTCTGCATGGTCTCGCCAATGTACCATGCTTCGGGACATCCTTTCCTGCAGCGTATGAGGTAGACCACGTTGGGCGAGTCGCACGAGTATGTACCGCGTACCTGGCGGGTGGTGTACTCACGTGTAATGGTGGTATCCATGTCGATGATCTGGCACGTCTTGCAGAGATTGCCATGGCAGGATTGTGTGGTGTCGTGGTCACTGTTCTGAAGGCTGGGTAGTTTTGCTGCAAACAATGGTTTGTTTGAAGTTGCACAGTTGTTTGAAGGCAAGTAGTGGGGGTGTGGGGATGACCTTGGCAAGATGTTCGTCTTCATCGATGACGTGTTGAAGGCTGTGAAGAAGATGTCGTAGTTTCTCCGCTCCGGGAAAGTACTGGACGACGAAGGGTATTCTGTCGGTTGTGTCCCGTGTTTGTCTTCTGAGGAGGTTAGTGCGGTTTTTTGCTGTGGCGCGTTGGAACTGTCGATCGATGAGTCGAGCGCCATATCCCATTCGTACGAGGGCATCTTTCAACGTCTGTAGATGTCTGTTACGCTCCTCCTTGTCTGAGCAGATCCTGTGTATACTGAGAGCTTGTCCATAGCCGATAGCTTCTTTTAATGTGTTTAGGGTGGAAGCTGGAGAAGTGCAGCATTGTGAGGTTATCCGTGGGCTTGCGGTAAAGCAAAGTGCTGAGGTGACCATCCTTGATGGAGACGAGTGTGTCCAAGAATGCCACTGATTTTGGAGAGTAGTCCATGGTGAGTCTGATGGTTGGATGGAACTCATTGATGTCATCGTGTAGTCGTTTCAGTGATTCTTCGCCATGGGTCCAAAGGAAAAAAAGTGTCTTCAGTGTATCTAGTGTATAACGTCGGTTGAAGGTCCTGTGCGGTGAGGATCTCCAGGAAGATCGCGCATATAGACACTGACATTAAGTTTCGACAAAGATGCAAGAAAGCAGACAAGATCCCGAAAGGGCTACAGATCACAAACCCACTCAAGTTGACCTACAACACAGCCTACGCTGAGAAACTCTGCCGTCGCACCACTCTCACACTCCTCAACCACCTCGTACGCCATCTCTACAGCAGACGACGCAACCTGGAAACCAAGATAGAGGCCATATTCTCAACTTTGGCTCAGGACGCAGCAGACCAGCTGTGGAACACCGCCAAACAGATGAGACAACGATACTATGCCACCTATATGCACACCAAGAACAGGAAGCTTGAGAAACTCGGCATCACCACCAGCAGCAACCAAGCCATCCTGGTACCACAGTAGAAAACAATACAGGAAAATCTATTGTCAACTTGTCGGACTACACCCTTCAACCAGACGAAAACTAATTCCTCAGCAGAGGGCTCAATTTCTGCACCACCACCAAAATGGACCCCATCAGTCTCGCGGCAGACACGGAGGAATTCATCAGGCGAATGAGGCTCCGGGAATTCTTCCACAGACCCCAAGAGGCCAACAGCGAACCCAAGCAGACTACCAATGAACCGGAACAGCAGACCGAGAGATCTTCGGTGTGGCAACCGAAGAGGAAAGAATCGAATTGGACCCCTCCAGAAGGCCGCTGCCCCAGACTCGACATGTATGCTCAAGCCGTCAGGAGTCGCGTCAATGCCAGATTCATCAGTCGCATTCATAAGTCAGCCCCGAACGTCACCCAACCACAACGCAATGCCATCCGCGCTCACAAGACCAATCGCAGCATCGTCATCAAACCAGCAGACAAAGGAGGAGCCACTGTCATACTGAACAGAACGGACTACTGCAAAGAAGTATACCGACAACTCAACAACCAAGAACATCACAGACAGTTACCCGCAGATCCGGCCAAGGAACACATCCGCCAACTCAACAGATGGATCCAGATCTTCAGAGCACCCTACGTGCTCTCATCCCATGTACTCCCCGCTTTGGAGATCTCTACTGCCTCCCAAAAATACACAAGGCCAACACACCAGGCCGTCCTATCGTTTCAGGCAATGGGACCCTGTGTGAGAACCTCTCTGGCTACATCGAGGGCATCTAGAAACCAATCGTACAAGGTACGCCCAGCTTCTGTCGCGACACGACTGGCGTCCTACAGAAACTCAGCACCTATGGACCAGTTGTACCAGGAACATTCCTCATCACAATGTACGTCTCGGCACTCTACACCAGCATCCCCCATGATGACGGCATTGCTGCAACAACCTCAGTACTCAACACCGACAACTGCCAATCTCCAGACGCAATTCTGCAACTCATCCGCTTCATTCTGGATCACAACGTCTTCACCTTCGACAACAAGTTCTTCATCCAGATGCACGGAACAGCCATGGGGACCAAATTCGCACCCCAATACGGCAACATCTTCATGCACAAGTTTGAACTAGACCTACTCACCGCACAGGACCTTCAACCGACGTTATACACCAGATACATCAATGACATTTTTTTCCTTTGGACCCACGACGAAGAATCACTGAAACGACTACACGATGACATCAATAAGTTCCATCCAACCATCAGACTCACCATGAACTTCTCTCCCAAATCAGTTGCATTCTTGGACACACTTGTCTCCATCAAGGACGGTCACCTCAGCACTTCGCTTTACTGCAAGCCCACGGATAACCTCACGATGCTCCACTTGTCCAGCTTCCACCCTAAACACATTAAAGAAGCCACCCCTATGGACAAGCTCTCCGTATACACAGGATCTGCTCAGACGAGGAGGAGCGTAACAGACATCTACAGACGTTGAAAGATGCCCTCGTACGAACGGGATATGGCGCTCGACTCATCGATCGACAGTTCCAATGCACCACAGCAAAAAACCGCACCGACCTCTTCAGAAGACAAACACGGGACACAACCGACAGAATACCCTTCGTCGTCCAGTACTTTCCCGGAGCGGAGAAACTACGACATCTTCTTCACAGCCTTCAACACGTCACCGATGAAGATGAACATCTTGCCACGGTCATCCCCACACCCCCACTACTTGCCTTGAAACAACTGCGCAACCTCAAACAAACCATTGTTTGCAGCAAACTACCCAGCCTTCAGAACAGTGACCACGACACCACACAACCCTGCCATGGCAATCTCTGCAAGACATGCCAGATCTTCGACATGGATACCACCATTACACGTGAGAACACCACCTGCCAGGTACGCGGTACATACTCGTGCGACTCGGCCAACGTTGTCTACCGCATACGCTGCAGGAAAGGATGTCCCGAAGTGTGGTACATTGGCGAGACCATGCAGACGCTGCGACAACGAATGAACGGACATCGCGCGACAATCACCAGGCAGGAATGTTCCCTTCCAGTCGGGGAACACTTCAGCAGTCAAGGGCATTCAGCCTCTGATCTCCAGGTAAGCGTTCTCCAAGGTGGCCTTAAGGACGCGCGACAACGCAGAATTGCCGAGCAGAAACTTACAGCCAAGTTCCGCACACATGAGTGCGGCTACAACCGGGACCTGGGATTCATGTCACATTACATTCATCCCCCACCATCTGGCCTGCAAAATCCTACCAACTGTCCTGGCTTGACACAATTCACACTTCTTTAACCTGGGGTTACCACATCTCTGGATCTGTAAAGATTTAATCACCTGCTAATGCTCGCATTCCAAGCATTGTCTGGCATCTTTCAATTTGTCTATATATATATAAATATATATATATATATATATATGTTTCTGGAACATATCTCTTCATTCACCTGAGGAAGGACCAGCTCTCCGAAAGCTAGTGATTCGAAACAAACCTGTTGGACTTTAACCTGGTGTTGTAAGACTTCTTACTGTGAATATTAGTGGTAGACCAGAGGATGGGAAACTTAGCTCATGGTCATAATCATGGCAGGACAGGTGATGCGCTTCAGGACAAGCACGTCTGCAGTAAATGTCTGAGGAGCATCGGCTCGGAGCCATTGAGCTGGAGGCTGAGCAGCGGTCACTGGGACACATCAGGGAGGGAGAGAGTACCTGAATGCTTTACTTCAGGAGGCGGTCACACCCCGAGGATATATTCTGCCGGTTTGAAAAGTGGTCAGGGACAGGTATGTGACTACAGCTGAGGCAGGTAAGGGGACCCAAAGAGCAGGAGTGTCAACCTCTGAAATTGTCCAACAGTTTTGAGATTTTTTCAGCTTGCTTGGATGAGAGTGGGAGCTGCAAGGTGGATGGCCTGACTGACTATGACACTATTGTACAGGAAGTCTTTCAAATGGGGCCCACCCAGTGCCATGGTTCAGGACATCTGCCCCGAGCTGGAGAGGAACTTGCAGTGTGAGGGGGGGGGGGGGGGGGGGCGCAGATCCTATTGTTGTGGTCCTCGTAGGTACCAACAACATAGATACTCTTCGGAAGTGATTATTATAATTTATTTATCTGGGTAGATAGGGATTTAGATTTCTGGTCCAGCATTGTCTAGAGAGAGATACCTACTGAATAATGCATTAAGTAAAGCCTTTTGCAGGGTGCTGCTGCTGGCATCTCTGGGTTCCTGGCCCAGAATTCACCCCAGCATTGGGACTGGGACCCAAATCTGGGTTATAGAACATACAGTGCAGAAGGAGGTCATTCGGTCCATCGAGTCTGCACCACCCACTGAAACCCTCACGTTCACCCTATCCCCGTAACCCAATAACCCCTCCTAACCTTTTTGGTCACTAAGGGCAATTTATCATGGCCTATCCACCTAACCTGCACATCTTTGGACTGTGGGAGGAAACCAGAGCACCCGGAGGAAACCCATGCAGACACGGGGAGAACGTGCTGACTCCGCACAGACAGTGACCCAGCAGGGAATCGAACCTGGGACCCTGGCACTGTGAAGCCACAGTGCTATCCACTTGTGCTACCGTGCTGCCCTAAGAGTCTA
Source organism: Scyliorhinus torazame (assembly GCF_047496885.1). Classification (NCBI taxonomy): domain Eukaryota; kingdom Metazoa; phylum Chordata; class Chondrichthyes; order Carcharhiniformes; family Scyliorhinidae; genus Scyliorhinus; species Scyliorhinus torazame. The sequence continues at coordinate 161,193,874 of NC_092715.1, read as the reverse complement.
AACCAGAAGGTTTATAATATGCACAGATATTAAATAAAAATAGATTGAGGGACGTAGAAGTTGGAAAAAAACACTAATTGTTTTTTGTGAATCCCCAACAATAAATCAGTGTCAGAAGTTTTTTAGCCATATTAAAGACATCCCGCTGAAAATTCACTGCTACTAACATGGACAAGTCCTAATATCCTCTGGCATATTTAGTGGGTACCTATATTGTATTCACTAGAAACTCATGTCCGACCATGTATGTGAACATAGGCTCTCTTTGTGAGATACTGATATAACAAAGCTTCTGCAGGAAGAGGACAGTGCGAACACCAATTTCATGATTTCCGCACATATTGCAAATGCTGACATCTGCTGTCTGATTCACTCTTTCATAATAGTGAACGCTGATAGCTTTGGTGTTATTTTGATCACGTGATTCAGGTTATTATTTTTCCACGAACCTGCCAACATAATTGATGCGATGTATTGGAAAAGTTTCTGGGTGTCATTTGTGGCAGGTTTTGCTGGGAATTTCCTACCGGCTCGGCCAGCGAGTTCTCCACGGCTGTCTAACCACACTAAGTCACTTTTTTTGGCTCTGGGGAGTTTCTCACCGGTTTAGCCAACACTTGGATTTATTTTCACCACCGGAGAGCTGAACTGACTGGCCAGACCGGCTCCTCTAAGATCTGGCTGCTATTTTGAAAGGGTGCCACGATCTCTATATAAGCTTGAGGGTCCCCCACACCCCCAACCCTTGGATAATGTCACACCCCACACACGCAGCAGGCATTACCCCACACTCCACAACCGAGGACACCCCGCTATGGGGTACCTGCAGGCACCCCCACACTCCCTTATAGGCGCCCCTCCCCTTCGAGGACCTCCGCCCTTCACCCCCCTCCCCCCCCCCCCCACCCTTCATACACCCTCCACTGTCCTTTTGTGGGCATGCCCTGATCCTTGGCAGTGTTGCCCTGGCATCTAGGCGCCCTGGCACCTGGGAGTGCACTTGCTGGCTTTGTGGTGCCACCTGGGCACATTGGAATGTCAGGTTGGTGGTGCCAGTCGAGCAGTGAGTGCCATGACGCCCGTGTTCTAGGGAGAGAGCCAGTGGGCCAGCCTGCCCTATCCCTGACCACTGAAGGGCCTCCGAATGCCCGGCAGACCCCCCAGGGTGGTGTTCAGCCTGGTCCATGTTTGTGTGGACCAGTACTGAAAGGTGCCTAGCTGAGGCCACGTCGCTCTCTCTTTGTGTATATCATCCATTTATCTTTCACAATCAAGCTAATAAGATGAGAATTTTAAACGGCTTTGTAAATAAATAAATCATCTGCCTTCACCTCTAAGTGTATTTAACTTTTCTCTTTTGCTACGAAGATCAGCTGATTGACGACGTGATTCCAAAAAGAAAACAAGATAATATAGAATGAAGTGAATGGGCAGTAGATATTACTTCTGTGATCAAAGAGTGTTCATTATGTTTGAAATTCTCCCCCCCCCCCCCCCCCAAACCCCGTCAGTAAATGCAATTTTCCATAACTTAAAAGTCAGCTTATATTCAAGAAACCAGGATAATGTATACTGTGCAATACAAATAGTCGTTTTGGAGTACAGAATGGGAGTATTGCTCAAAAAATATATATTTTGTCGAAGCTTTTCATTTTGCTCTCATCAGGACAATCACAAGAATACCAATGTCAGGGGAAATGGCAACTTTATGTAGAAGAGAGTTAAATTTGACTCTGGTAGAGGGTTTGCCATGGAGAATGCACCAGTTGACCTTTAGCTGACCGTTAACTGCCAAGTTTCGCTTGAAATTTAAACCAGGCACTTGACTCTGGTCAAGGCAATGTATGTGGAATGAATCCGCAAATGGCTATCTCTTAGCTTATTTAGCTGAAGCAGGCAGAATTTGTGTACATGTTCTTTCTGGTTACAAAGAACAGTGCCCTGTGTATTAATATGTGTAGCTTGCTTCCAGTGCACGGAACTGTGCCACACTGCGAGCCTGACTGACAATCTTAAATATGCTGTCAGTGTCATTTTTAAAACACTGAGAATTATTTAGAAAATGTTGTCCAATTGCAGGATCACACCTAATGTTGGGCACTGTGTTTAGAGCTTTGCAAGCACGGACTGGCTGGTTGGATACAGTCTGTACTTTGCGAGCAGCAGAAGGGCCATGCTGTTTGATACAATATGCGTCAGTCTTTGAGATGGACGACCTACATACCTAGCATCACACTGGCACTGAGATTCATATACCACGTTGCACATGTGGTATATGAATTTCACAGGCCTGCTGAGTATTTCCAGAACATTTTTATATCAGATTTCCACCAACTGCAGTATTTTGCTTTTATGCATATGTCAAAGTTATATAAATAGTACATCCAGTGAATATCTCTTGTCTGCCAAAAAAAAAGAAATTAAGCCATGGGAACATGCTGCCTTTTGAAGACTAATAAAATATTTAAAAGATCCAGATGCCGTAGATATTGGCGTGTAAGTCAATACTTGAATCCTCAAAAAATCCTTTGAGAAACGGGTCAAGTATAAATGTGAACCGTTCTTAGGTAAGTGGTTGTCATGTTTGTCATTCGCCATGCAGGGTCTGCTCTGTATGGGCATTTCATAAACTCCTGTGTATCTTCGCAACACTGCCTATATCGCCTACTTGACCCCTTGTATCCAGTTATCAAACACTTGGTCAGAGAGCTAGGTTTTGAAGAGTATCTTAAAGCAGGAAAGTGGGGTAGAGAAGCAAGAGGTGTTGTGGATTCCAGAGTTCAGGGCCTTGGCAGCTGAAGACACTGCCACTAATGGTGGCACGATTAGAATCAGGGAAGCTCAAGAGGCCAGAATTAGATGAGTGCAAATATTCTGGAGTGTTAGAGTTTATAGAGTAGGGAAGGGCGAACCATGGAGGGAGTTGAAAAGAACGATAAGAATTCTAAAATCAAGATGTTGCTTGACTGGAAGCCCAGGATGGTTAGAAAACACGGTTGATATGTGAATAGGACTTGGTGGGAGTTAGGACACAAGTAGCAGAGATTTTGGATGACCTTTCATTTACAGAGGGTAGAATGTGGAAGACAAGTCAGGGGTCCGTTGGAAGAGTTAAGTCTACAGATCACAGAGGTGCATTTGAAGGTTTCAACAACAACTGAACAGAGGCAAGGGCATTGATACAGAAGTGAAAAAGGCGATTTAGTGATGTCGTGAACATGGAGTCGGAAGCACAACTTTGGCTTAGTTATGATACCAAATTTGCAAATGGTTTCTGTTTAGTCTCTAGATATGTTTCGTTCTGTGATCGGAATGTTGACAGGGGTTTGAGGATTGTCCAAATTCATTTTTCAAACCCTTCACTCTTTATTTACAGCAACTTGGACCTCTTGGTTAGAACTTATCCTTCTTCCAGATCTCTCCTCTCGCTCTCCTCTCCCTCTTCTCAGCCATGTGATATAATGTCATTATTACATCAGAATCGTGTATGCTTCTGATGGTAACCATGTACTCTACAAGGCGGTTGCCAGGGAGAGGGATTGAGTCAGTAGGTGGGGAACAGAATTTGGAGCAGAGACAACAATGGTTTCAGTCTTCCCAATTTTTAATTGGAGGAAATTTATGCTCATCCAGTACTGGATATCCGATAAACAGTCTGTGAGAAACACCGCTCACTTGATAATAATTTACATTTAGTCAAATCCTGAAGAAGTATTTATTTCAATCGATCTTGCAAGAACGGGTGCCGCCGGTAAGCAATAGCAGACACAAAGAATTCACACAGCATCACTTTGTTATATACAATCTGTGAGAGACACATCCCATAAACTGCCGAAAGGGCAGTTTCCTTATCAGTGATTCCTTATTTGGACTTGTTATGTTCATTTTGTCTTCCCCTTGCATAGTGGTTTCTGTTAGCTCCTGGTATATCCTTGGACCGTCAATTAAAAGATAAGAATGAGGCCCCCTGCTTGCACCTGCTGTCTTCCCCCTTGCTTAGTGGTTTCTGTTATTGTACATCCCGTTCTTCCCCGAAGGTCAGTCCTGTACATAGTTACAACAACTTGCTCACTGTAGCTTACACAGAACTTGACATTTTAATTTCCCATCAAGCCCTATTGTTGACATCTTAATTGTGAACCAGAGTTATACATGTGAAAACAACATAAAATGCTCATTTCTCATAAATCTGACAATTTAGCAGTAGAGGAATCAAAAGAATTGCTGAGGTAGAGCTAGGTATTGTCAGCTTGCATGTGACATTTGTTCCTTTTGGATGATGCTGCCCAGGGCCAGCCTATAGATGAAAAGTAGGAGAGGCAAAGAATAGGTCCTTTGGTGGATACCAGAGGTAACCGTACAGAAGCAGGAAGAGAAGCTATTGCTAGTGATACTCTGGCTACAATTAGATAAGAATGGAACCAGGCGAGAGCAGTCTCCCGACAGGAGAGGCTTTGGAGCGGGAGGAGGATAGCATGGTCAACAATGTCGACGGCTGCAGTCAGGTTGAAAATGGATGGTTTACATTTGTCACGGTTACATAGGTTGTCATTTGTGACTTTAATAAGTGCTGTTTCGGTATTGTAACATGGGCGGAAACCTCATTGAAGAGATTCAAACATCAACTTCTGAGAAAGATGGGCACGTATTTGGTAGGCGACAACACATTCCATGACTGGAGAGAAAGGGGAGATTGGAGATAGGGTGAAAGTTTTAAAGGACAGTGGAGTTGAAGGTTGATTTTTGAGAAGAGGGTGGTGTTGGAAGATTTACCGGACAGAGGGACCACCCTTGAAGAGCGGGGACTATTAACAATATCGGCTAACATGGGGACCAGGAGGGAAAATTGAATGGCCAGCAGTTAAGTGGAAATGGGGTTGAGGGATCAGGAAGTGGGTCTCATGGACAAGAAAAGCTCGGAGAGGGCAAGAGAGAAACTATAGAGAGATGTGATTCAGCGGTAAGGCAGGAGAGCTAGTGAAAGGGCAAAACAGAAAGAAAAAGTGGAAAAACAATTGAACTCCAAAATGGCTTGTGGGTTTGTTTACCTATAGCAATTAAAATTGCTAGTTTAAAAAGGATAGATCAAATACAGCTCCAATTGGCAGCAGTGTTATGTGTTGTACAGGGCATGAATTAATAGATGTCATTAATAGAACATGAACAATGCCACAGGAATATTCTATAAAATGTTTTAAATATGCAACCATCAGCCTTTATATAATTGATATGAATGTGGGTTTGTTCAGTGACTATTTGAAATCGATTACTAGCAAATCAACTGTGTTAGAGGTGAGCACTTGATGTCTGAAAGTTAATATTTTGGATGTTGATCCTTTATCAGATGTTGATGCTAAATAAATGGTCCAAGGCACTTCACAGAGACCTAATCTGACAAAAATGGTCAGTGAAATAAAGCTGGAGTTATTAGGAGTGGTAACACATGCTTGATCAAAGAGGTTAGTTTTAAAGAGGGCCTTGAATGAGGAAAAGGAAGTGGAGAGGAAGAGGGAATTTGAGGTTAGATGCCCAAACACATAGTCATCAATAATGCTGGGGAGGGGATTGCACAAAAGGCCAGTTTGAGTGGCATAGAGGTTTGACCTTGTCAAGAGATTTAAACTTGAGTATAAGAATTTTAGTAAAAGGAAAATAATGTGGATGCTGGAAATCTGAAATAAAAAGCAGAAAATAGTGGAAAAACCCAGCAGGCCTGGCAGCACCTATATAGAGAGAAACAGAGTTGTTGTTTTGAGTCCATATGTCAGAACTGGCAACGGTTTGGGTCCGAGACCAAGTGTATCTAGAGCAAGCAAGGATGGGTGAGTGAGATACGATGAGATTTTGATGAGCTGAAGTTTACAGAAGTTAATTAATGAGAGAGCAAACAAGACTACATTGCAATTGTTGAACCTGGAGATGAATAAAGATTTTAGAAACGGGTAGGTTGAGGCAGGGGTGGAGTTGGACAATATTTTGGAGGTGCAAAGCAACCTCCTTTGTGGTGGGGTATTGGGTAGGAGGCTCGGTTAGAGGTCAAACAGAATGCTGAGATTTGAACTGTCTGGTTCACCCTGAGACAATTGGTGGCAGGTGAATGGAATCAGTGATGAGGATACAGCAACCAAAGTCAGTAGCATCACTCTTCTCAATGTTTCATTGGAGAAATTGCAGCTTGTGCACAACTGGAAATCAGATGAGCAGCCTGACAGTGCAAAGTAATGGGAGAATGATTTACATATATAGTGGAAACTGGCTGCATGTCTGCGAATGATTTAGCTATGGGCTTAAGAGGGCGCCATCATATAAATTATCTGTGCATGAATTCCAAGGCTTTTGCACCTAGATTTTTTTCTCAACATGCAGGATGCATATCTGCAAAAACAGCCTCACCTCTGTAAAACCTGGTGTCATTAAAACCTGATCATTTGAGGCACTATTCCATGTAAAGGTGTTGTCAAAAAAGGATGTTTATTATTGACCATTTCAAGAATGAAACACTGAAATGAATATTCCAGAATGCTATAAGTATATTGGCAGAATACTGTGCTGCCCACTTCCCCATTATGGACTGGTTCTTTTGGGGGCAAAGGTAACAACCACAAACCCCTCAATAGCTGCTGAAGTTGTCTACCTGAACCTCTAATAAACGTTTCCCCACCTCATTACAGGAATTCCACCTCACCCAAAGCAGGGGCTTCAGAATCAAACTGAACCATCTCCTATTCCCGAATCTCTTTCTGATGCCTGGCACCACAATAATGCACTCTTGCTAGGTCCTTCCAGGATAGAGTGCTAGATCACCCTGACCTCTGCTTGGAATGTCATTGCCATTGTAGATATGGCATGGCAGCATATTCACTGAAGTCGTCTCATTTTACTAAAAGAAAGGACCTCCAATATCAATAAGAAATATAAAATATTAAATTTGAGAATCTGCACCACATTAGCAGCAATGTACCTTCTAAGCTGTATGCTCAATGTATTCCATCTATTTTATTCTAAAGGGCCAACAGATAGGGACAAGAGAACTAGAAGAGATGGGAGCTAAGTTCTGCATTGGTCTATTACGCCTGAAGAGGCTGACGTCTGTGGAATATAGATTGCCTCATGGTCTCCTGGATGTGGAAAATGATTTGATTGACACCAGATGCAATGTCACCAGGTAAGATCTCACCTCATTTTGTAGAAAATTGGAGTGTGGTAAAGTTAATCTAAACTAGGTAGCTTTAGTAAGATTCTGTAAGAAAATTATGGTCTAAAATTCTTGGAAGCCAATAGTCAAATATTTAATGCAACTCAAGAAAATATTTTCTGTCCCCTTGAATTAGAAAATGTAATGGAATTTAATTGGTTCTTTGCAATCCTACTTGAATATTTTTAAATTTAAAAGTGTTTCTTTGAATTTGGCATTGAATTGCTCCCACTAAATAATTTGTTTAGTCCAATTATCAGAATCAATTTTTAATTTTTTATTTTGGGAATGGTCTACTTTCCCAGGATTACCATCCGAAGTAATTACTATTGTGAATATCTAATTCATAATTCATATATTTTGGAATATAGCTTTTAGTTTTAGAAATTAAAGACTTAACTGTGGAAAAGGTGGTTATCCGGATTACAAACCGATCAAAATAACCTTGAAGTAAATTTGTGCAAACAAGCCAAGAGTTTGTTGCACTTAAAGGTTTGGGGTCATATTGACATAAGAGTTTAACATCTGGAAAGGTAACATCATAAGCAGCAAAAGGAACTAGAAACATTTTATTTTTAAAAATAAATTTAAAGTTCCCAATGCTCTCCCTTTCCAATTAAGAGACAATTTAGCGTGGCCAATCCACCTATCATACACATCTTTGGGTTGTGGTGGTGAGGCCCACTCAGACATGGGGCGAATGTGCAAACTCCACACGGACAGTGACCCAGGGCCAGGATTGAACCCAGGTCCTCGGCGCCGTGAGGCAGCAGTGCTAACCACTGCACCAGCGTGCCACCCTGAAAGAACTGGGAGCATGACATTTATAATTATTCCAGTAATGGCAGCACAAGTGGCTAGCACTGTGGCTTCACAGCACCAGGTTCTCAGGTTCAATTCCCCACTGGGTCACTGTCTATGCGGAGTCTGCACGTTCTCCCCGTGTCTGTGTGGGTTTCCTCCAGGTGCTCCGGTTTCCTCCCACAGTCCAAAGACGTGCAGGTTAGGTGGATTGGCCAAGCTAAATTGCCCTTGGTGTCCAAAAAGGTTTGGAGGGGTTATTGGGTTACGGAGATAGGGTGGAAGTGAGGGTTTAAGTGGGTCGGTGCGGACCCGACGGGCCGAATGGCCTCCTTCTACACTGCATGTTCTTTCTTTCTTTCTAAAGGGTAAGTTATTCATGTGGTTTCCCAGAATCAAGGAAAGCTTTGGAATTAAAAGTCATTGATTTGCAATTCTACCTGGGAACAGGCTGTGTGGCATTGTCTTGGAAGTGGGTGGAGTTTAATGAGTTCCTTTGGTTTGAGTTGTCTCTGTGAACTCGGTTAGGACACAGCCAGTAGGCAAGGCTGGTTAGAGAAGCAACTTAAGAGATTGTCAAATTTGGCTCCAATGTAGCTTGTAGCTTCTTGGAAGTCAAGGGATAAAGCCAGACCTACATCTGAAGTAGAGTAAATGCAAGATCTATCATCCATGATGTAACCTGCGAATGAAAGTTGGTATAAGACAAAGTTGAAGAGGAAAAACGGCTGGGAGATTTGCTTAGCTGGAGGCTGAAGGCAAAAATCTGCAGTAATCCTCTGTACAGTTTGAGTTTGAAACCATAGCAGCAGGCTATTGGGTGTTTTCTGATATTTTAAGCCTCTGTGCAGGAGCCACAGGGAGGCTTGTGCTGGAGCTGGAGAATCCAGAGCCATGAGGTCAATAAAGAAATTGGCGGGTCACTTAGCCAAAAGCTAACAAAAGGACCCCCTTGAAATCTGGCACCTTGATGAATCGTTGATCGTTGGAACACTGACGAGTAATCCGAATAAATTCCAGAGAAAAGGGGCGGAATCCCCCCCCCCCCCCGGCCGGCCGGGAGAATCGCCGGGGCGCGCACGTGTCCCGCCACGCTGCCCCAACGCAATTCTCTCTCTTCTCTTCCCCCCCCCCCCCCCCCAAACCGGCAGGGCGAGAATCACGGCTGGCCACTGGGCGAATCGCCACTCGCCGTTTGCAATGGGCGAGCGGCGATTCTCCGGCCCGGATGGGACGAGTGGCCTGCCCAATCCGACGTGTTCCCGCCGGCGCCGTCCACACCTGGTCGCTGCCGGTGGGAACAGCGCGGGAACGCTGGGGGAGTTGCCTGTGGGGAGGGGGGGGCGGGGGTGCTTCCTGCACGTGGGGGCCTCAAGAGGGGTCTGCCCCACGATCGGTGCCCACCGATCGGCGGGCCGGCCTCTCTGAAGGAGGACCTCCTTTCCTCCACCGCCCCGCAAGATCCATCCGACATCATCTTGCGGGGTGGCCTCGGGAAGGACGGCAACTTGCGCATGCGCGGGTGACGTCATTTATGCGGCGCCAAGGCCCGGCGCGCATAAATGACGCGAAGCCGCTCCTAGCGCCCCGGGGGTGGGAGAATAGGGAGATGGGAGCGGGCTCCGACGCCAGAGTGAAACACTCCGGTTTTCACTCCGGCGTCGGCACTTAGACTCCCGATGGGAGAATTGCGCTCATGATGTACCTTTAGAGTTGTCCCAGGAAAAATGAATGAACCTTGATTTCAAACGACAAGGAAACTCTTGGAGGGGAAATAAAAATAGAACTAAGTTTGTAGTATAATTCTTTAGAAACAATAATGTTACTTTGTTTACTTTTGATATACAGTAAAGTTTGTTTTTGCTTATGAATGTGAATAAATTGCTGTCATTCTGCTCCAAAAGGAATTGAGTTTTCTTTAAACTTTGGTAGTTGAGGTCAGTTTAGGTTGAAGTTACAAAAGTATTTTCAGGCCATTTTCTTCAATTGTTCAATATCATTATCCTGTGCCAGAGTGTGTTAATATGTTTTCATCTGTGCCTTATTACAGTATAATATTTTGTTAACCTTCTCTATCTTCCCTCAGTTTTAAAAAGAAATCCTACAGTGGTCATAAAAATACATTCGTCCAGCATCCACTTGTTTGGTGGACTATAACTCTAGCCCCTTTTTGGTACAATTCCGGATAAGGAATATCTCTCAGATGATTCATCTCAACTTTAGGTTGAGAATAACACACCCTGAAGATGGCAAATGGGTCTAAAGGACTGATGCCTGTCTCCTCAAAGGAAAGGAGCTACCGGAGAGTATTACTGTTCTCCGGATAGCCTTTTTAATAGGTTTAAGACAGATTTTGATGCCCTGGATATTATTAGTAATGTACTCTCCATCACAGTGTACGGAGTTGGGTTCTCAAATTAATAATACAAAAGACTATGTGAGACAATATAAATTCTAAAATATAAGAAGTTTATTAAGGAACTGAATACGCAATTCAAAATCAGATTGGAACAGTCAATTGCAATGTCAAATAGGTTCAAAGAAAAAGAGAGAAAATACAACTGTATTTCTCGTAGTTTTAAGTTTCACTTACTGTTACAGTAAAATATTTTAAGTATGATACCCATCAGTTATTAAAGTAGCATTTACCTAATTCTCTGAGAGAAGATTACAGAATAGGTGAGATGACTATCCCAGTTGGGGAGAGAATCTTCTTTGCTGAACCTCAGCAGTTGGATCTTTGCCTTGTGAGAGAGACGCAAGTGAGTTAAGCGAATCTGAAACTCTTATGTCTGCTCTCAATTCTTAGTTTTAGAGCTGGTATTTAAATTGCAATTAGTTTCCGTACCTTTATGTTCCAAATTTAGTTTTGACCGTGGTTAAATTTCAATTTAAGACAGCTCCTTGTGATTCTAAGGAAACTATAGAACTATCAAATTCTAAAAGGGCTATGGACCTCATTGGTTATAGGAAGGCACGCATGTGAGGATTGTGATGGGATATTTTTTGTTTGTCAGGAGTCTGCAATTTAAGATTATAACATGGTTCTATATTGTAAAAATTCCAGTTCAACGTCTAGAATTATCCATTTTAACTCATTTTAACAAATGCTACATTGTGCTGCCTTTGCTGATGGTGTGCTACAAAATATGCTGATGTGAAGCTTTTGGATGTGACCGTTTCTTATCAGGGATCTTCTTACTGTTGTAAAACATAAGTCTCTACATGTGAACTGTATTTAAAGTTTTGCAAAAGTTAACTCTCTAAAGTTCTTTAAGCTCTAATTTATACAAAAATAACTATCTTCCCCTGATAATCTTTTATGAATATATTTCTTTACATGGATCCCTTCACACTTGTTTGTGCCAAGAGCGATTCTGCCATTCTTTGCTGATGGAAGCAAGTTAGCATTAATAGCATATAAAAGTAAAGTTAGAGTTAAAAAAGACAGTTCCCATTTTTATCCCTGAAGGTGCTGACATTTGATTCCATGGGCACTGGAGCAACACACAGTCCAACAGTCAGGTTACCATTATTTACATACAAGCCGAGGTTGTGAATGACAGGTTACTGGACTGAGGAAGCTGAGATGTATCCTGTTTTTGCCTATCATCCACGTACTCAGTCATTCTACCGGCCGCACGGTAGCACAAGTGGATAGCACTGTGGCTTCACAGCGACAGGGTCCCAGGTTCAATCCCCTGCTGGGTCACTGTCTGTGCGGAGTTTGCACGTTCTCCCCGTGGGTTTCCTCTGGGTGCTCCGGTTTCCTCCCACAGCCCAAAGACGTACAGGTTAGGTGGATTGGCCATGATAAATTGCCCTTAGTGACCAAAAAGGTTAGGAGGGGTTATTGAGTTATGGGGATAGGGTGGAAGTGAGAGCTTAAGTGGGTCGGTGCAGACACGATGGGCCGAATGGCCTCCTTCTGCACTGTATGTTCTAACAATAATATCTGCACAATGAGTAAGGATTTTACTTTTGTTCCTACTAATAGGAGCTCAATAATCAGCTCAGATGCAGGGTCAAATCTGGTCAATCCAAGTCTACTTGCCGGGTGGTGTATTTAACAACAGCCATCAGAGGGTCTCCAATAGAGAGAAAAAAATCTAAACACAGTGTTCATCATATTTGTTGCTTTCAATTGTTGTATACAAATAAATTGATCACTATTTAAACTGAACAAAAGTGAGGGAAATAATTGGTTGTTGCTCTTTAAGGATTTGGAAGCATGCTGGAATCCGTTTTCTCTGTCCTTTTTCTCCACATAAAGCCTTAGTTTCCCATCACACTCAATTTCTTCTATCCTGCCATTGGCAGCTGTTCTTTCAGCAGTGCAGTGAAACATTTTCCACATCTGTGATTTTGTGGCAAAAATCATGTCCAATTTTAGTTCGATAATCCATTTGCAAAATCTTTCATTTCTGAACAAGGTTGATATTAGCTTTTGAATTCTGAACTTGTTCTATTATTTTTGCAGTAAATTAATTTTATTGATCTTGTGCAGCTTTTTTGTTCTGTGCGGAGGAATTTGAAGATACTTGTTGATCTAGGAACTTTACTAAGACATTTGTTTGTAGTAATGTATTTTATTATGTTATCTTCAGCTGAGGCAAAGGTTGTCTCTTGCCTCTATCCAATTGTTTGTAACTACATAAAGTAATTTTCATGCTTTTATGAAGCACTATTATTGGTCTGATTACATGTAACTTTGTAGCACTGAAGAGCTTCAAGCCTACCTTAATATTAAGCCATAAAGCATCCCATTTTCATTTGTTGTACTGCGCCATTTTTGATTTAATTGTGGAGATTGAAAATATTAGATTAGCTTTCATTCCTTTCCAGCATAGTGTAAATGTCTAACCTGCTCCTTGTACTCCAGATTAAAGGAATGAACCTAGTGAATTTCTTGCCTCAGTGCATCACCTTGCTATCAGCTGTTGCCTTCTTCAGATGAAGATGTGAGACTTAAAGGAAACATTTTTCACTTTGGAAACTGTAAAAACTATGCTTTCATGAGTTTTGTATGAAATTTGACAAAGGGATATGTCCCAATAGTCTTTCCCTTCCCCTTCCATCCCTCCCATCTCAAGTTAAATAGATCAATCATAAGTATGTATATGGAGGTTGAGATTGGAGAATATAGTATAGCATTATCGTGAGAATTAGAATTAAAAAGAGTCTGTTTTTAGTTATTAACAATTTAGTAGTATAAGTGTGTATTTAACGGTAGGTGTGAATACCTCACATAACTACATTACACTGTAAATGTTAATGGTGATCGCAAAATGGTTCACATTTAATATCTTCATCAGAAAATGTTATAGTGGAAATGGGCAATTATCTGAAGAGCTGCAGGGAAAGGGCGGGGAAGTGGAAACCAACTGAAATGCTCTTAGAAAGCTGGCGTGGACACAAAGGGCTTAATGGCTCTTGTGCTGGAACATCCTATGATAATGTTAGTGTAATTAGTGCACAAATGATTCTATTTTACTTTCATATAGTAACTATTTGATCATTAAAATATATTAGCCCTTAACTTGTATGTCTTCAAGTAAATGTCATGGTGTGGAATTGTCCCATTGAAGTGTATGTGCTTAATACTCTATTTTAGGCATGTTGCTTAATACTCCCTCTTTGGAAATGAAGGCTATTAAATACAGTTTTGTTCAATGTTATCTCTTCAACTACAGAAACTGTAGCTACATTCCAACTTTCCGCCCACCATTATCTGAAAACATTGAAACCAACTATTGTAATGGGCTTGTCCTAGGTTAGGTAAAACATTTATTTCAGTGACGCAGTGGTACTTTAACCTCTGTGCACAAGCTAATGGCCTCATAGTTGAGGTAGCTTAGCTAGCAACAGAGGGCCTTTATTTTATATAAGAATATGATCCAGTCAGAAATCAATAATTAGAGTGATATTATCTAAAGTTTTCTCTCCTGGGAGGATTGAGACTAATCAAAATTGAAATAGGAGGATTATTTAGGAGATAGGAGACAGTAGGGATAATGGGTATGTACCCCAATTGACAGGAATTTGTACTGGGACTCAGCTTTTCATTATATTCATCAATGTCTTAAATAATGGTTTGGGAGCCATATATCTAAGCTTGCTGACATTAGGCAGCACAGTAAGTAGTGCAAATAGGAGCAGAAAATAGCGAAGAGATTGATAGGTGAAGCAAAAACTGTGGCAGATGAAGTTCAGCTTGAGGTCATCTACTAAGAAAGAGATCAGAGTATTTCACTACATGAGAAGAAGCTAGGAACTTTGGAAGGACAGATTTAGGGGTTCATGTGCAGAAATCATTAAATGCTGGCAGACATTTAGAAAATGATTTGAAATAAAAGGAAAAATACAATGAGGATGAAGAGATATGCTCGACATGACAAGCAATGCATATAGAAAATTGGAACATTTCAGTGGATGAAAATTGGAAATTTAAGCCATTTCGAAACAAGTTATTAAAATTAATAGTTCTCAGCACTACCTATCAATAATTTTGTTTTTCCCCAACACAATCTCCTCAAGTCATTAGCTCATCCCAGCTGCGAGGAGAGACAATGGTATATCCCCAAAAGAGTAAATTGAATGATGCTCCTCCCCTTTTCTGCTATAGTGGACAATCTTAAGCAGGAACTAAGTTTATTTTCCCAGCCCAACAATTATATCCCACATAAAAGCAAAATACTGCAGATCCTGGAAATGTGAAATAAAAACTGAAAACGCTGGATAAACTCAGCAGGCCTGGCAGCATCTGTAGAGAGAGAACCACAGCTAATGTTTTGAGTCCATATGACTCCTTTACGGAACTGAAAAGGGATAGAAATGTGACCAGTTGCATAGTGGATTAGTAATCCAGAGACCCAGGATAATGATCTGTGGTCCTGGGTTTGAATCCTACCACAGCAGGTGATGGAATTTAAACTCAATAAAATATCTGGAATTAAAAGTCTAATGATGACCATGAAACCATTGTCGATTGTTGTAAAAGTCCACCTGCTTCACTAATGCCCCTTAGGGAAGGAAATCTTCCATCCTTACCTAGAGTGGCCTACATGTGACTCCAGACCCACAACAAAGTGGCTGACTCTTAATGCCCTCTGAAATAGCCTAGCAAGCCACTCAGTTGTATTCAACCGCTACGAAAACACAAAAAAGGAATGAAACTGGACAGACCAGCCAGGACCAGACTAGGCACGGAAACAACAATGGCGAACCCAGCCTTGTCGACCCTACAAAGTCCTCCTTACTAACATCTGGGGGCTTGTGCCAAAGTTAGGAGATCTGTCTCACAGATTAGTTAAGCAACAGCCTGACCTTCATACTCACAGAATCATAAACAGACAATGTCCCAGACAGCACTATCATCATTCCTGGGTATATCCTGTCTCACCGGCAGGACAGACCCAGCAGAAGTGGCGGCACAGTGGTGTACAGTCGGGAGAGTGTTGGCCTAGGACTCCGCAACATTAACTCTGGGCCCCATAAAGTCTCATGGCTTCAGGTTAAACATGGGCAAGGAAGTATTCTACCGATTACCACGACCACCATCAGCTGTAGAATCAGTACTCCTCCATGTTGAACACCACTTGGAGGAAGCTACTGAGGATGGCAAGGGCGCAGAATATGATCTGGGTGGGGGACTTCAGTGTCCATCACCAAGAATGGCTTGGCAGTACCACCACAGACCGAGCTGGCCGGGTCCTAAAGGACATATCTGCTAGACTGGGACTGCAGCATGTGGTGAGGGAATCAACAAGAGGGAAAAACATACTTGACCTCAACCTCACCAATCTGCCTGCTGCAGTTGCATCTGTCTATGACAGTATCGGTAGAAGTGGCCACCGCACAGTTCTTGTGGAGACAAAGTCCCGTCTTCACATTGACGATACCCTCCATTGTGCTGTGTGGCACTCCCACCATGCTAAATGGGATAGACATTGAACAGATCTAGCAACTCAAAACGGAGCATCCATGAGGATGCTGTGGGCCATCAGCAACAGCAGAAATGTTTTCAACCACAATCTACAACCTCAATGGCACAGGGCTAAATAGTTGGCTTTTAAAGCAGGCCAAGCAGCGCGGGTTCAATTCCCGTACCAGCCTCCCCGAACAGGTGCCGGAATGTGGCAACTAGGGGCTTTTCACAGTAACTTCATTTGAAGCCTACGTGTGACAAGCGATTTTCATTTCATTTCATTTCATGGCCCGGCATATCCCTCACAAGCCAGGGGATCAACTCTGGTCCAATGAAGAGTGCAGGAGAGCATGCCGGGAGCAACATCAGGCATACTGAATAATGAGGTGTCAAACCTGGTGAAGCTACAACATAGGACTACTTGTATGCCAAACAGCATAAACAGCAAGTATAGGCAGCTAAGCGATTCCACAAAAATCAGATCTAAGCTCTGCAGTCCTGTCACATCTAGCCAAGAATGGTGGTGGACAATTAAATATTTCATTTGAGGAGGAGGCTCCACAAATATCCGCATCCGTAATGATGGAGAAGTCCAGCACATATGTGCAAAAGAGAAGGCTGAGGTATTCGCAAGAATCTTCAGCCAGAAGTGCTGAGTGGATGAACCATCTCGGTCTCCTCCAGAGGTCCCCAGAATCACAGATGTCAGTCTTCAGCCAATACGATTCACTCCACGTGATACCAAGAAATGGCTGAAGGCACTGGATACTGCAAAGGCTATGGGGCCTGACAATATCTTGGCAATAGTACTGAAGACTTGTGCTCCAGAACTTGCTGCACCCCTAGCCAAGCTCTTCCAGTACAGCTGCAACACTTGCATCTACCCGGCAACATGGAAAATTGCCCTGGTTTGTCCTGGACACAAGAAACAGGACAAATCCAACCCAGCCAATTACTGCCCTATCAGTCTATCTCCATCATCAAAGTGACGGGAGGAATCATGAACAGTGCTATCAAACAGCACTTATGCAGCAATAACCTGCTCACTGACGCTCAGTTTAGGTTCTGCCAAGGTCTCTCAGCTCCTGACCTCATTACAGCCTTGGTCCAAACATGGGCAAAAGAGCTGAATACCTGAGGTGAGAGTGACCGCCCTTGACATCAAGGCAGCATTTGATCAAGTTTATGGCATCAAGGAGTCCTAGCTAAACTGGAGTCAATGGGAATCGGGGAAAGCTCTCTGCTGGTTGAATTCATACCTGGCACAAAACAAGATGGGTGTGGTGGTTGGAGGTCAATCATCTCAGCTCCAGGACATCACTGCAGGAGTTCTTCAGGGTAGAGTGCCTGGTACATGCTGCCAGGGGAGGTTGTGGAAGCAGATAAATTAAAAGGGCATCTCTACAAATACATGGATAGAATGGGTATAGAGGGATATGGCACTAGGACATGCTGAAGGTTTTGGCCAAGAGTGGTATAATGACCGGTACAGGCTTGGAGGGCAGAAGGGCCTGTTCCTGTGCTGTAATGTTATTTGTTCTAGTGCCCTAGGCCCAACCATCTTCAGCTGCTTTAACAATGACCTCCCTTCCATCATAAGGTCAGAAGTGGGAATGTTTGTGGATGACTGCACAATGCTCAGCACCATTTGCGACTCCTCAGATGATGAAGCAGTCCATGCCCAAATGCAGCATGAACTGGACAATATCCAGGCTTGGGCTGACAAGTGGCAAGTTACATTTGAGCCACACAAGTGCCAGGCAATGGCCATCTCCTACAAAAGAGGATCGAACCATCATTCCTTGACATTCAATGGCATTACCATCGCTAAATTCCCCACAATCAACATCCGGATGGTTGCCATTGATCAGAAACTGAACTGGACTAGCCATATTAATACTGTGGCTACCAAGGCAGGTCAAAGGCTCGAAATCCTTTGGTGAGCAATTCACCTCCTGGCCTCCCAAAACCTGTCCACCATCGACAAGGTGCGAATCAGGAGTGTAATGTAAATGAGTGCAGCTCCAACAACACTCAAGCTCAACATCATCCAGGATTAACGTAGCCCTTACACAAACATTCAAACTCTCCACCACTGACGAGCACTGGCAGCGTGTGTACCATCTACAAGATGCACTGCAGTAACTCACCAAGGTTCCTTAGACTGCACCTTCCAAACCAATGACCACTATCATCTAGAAGGACAAGAGCAGCAGATACCTGGGAACTCCACCACCTGGAGGTTCCCCTCCAAGTCACTCACCATCCTGACTTGGAAATGTATCGACGTTCCTTCACTGTCACTGGGGCAACATCTTGGAACTCTCTTCCTAACAACACAGTGGGTGTACCTACACCTCCGAGACAGCAGCGGTCAAAAAGGCAAATCTCCACCACCTTCTGAAGGACAACTAGCGATAGCTAATGAATGCTGGACTAACCAGCGACGCCCACATCCCTCAAAATGAAATAAATTTTAAAAATTTGGAGAGGGGGTTGGGGAAGAATGGAAAGTCAATGATAGGTCATAGTTAAGGAGTGATTGACAAAGATGTCATGGGGCATGAGACAAAGGGGATGCTAATGGTGCTATTAAGGACTGAGGAGTGTTAATAATGGCAAAGCTAAGATAGCATAATGTGTTGAAAGGAGAACAGAGGTCAATGCTCAGTGGGAACAAAATTAAATAAGGGACAGTGGCCATGGGGAGGGGGGGGTGGAGTTGTGTTGGGACAAGCCTGGGGAACCGAATAACAAAACAAAAGGTGGGAGTCAAGATGGATGGGAAGGTTCACAGTCTAAAGTTGTTGAACTCAATGGCCATCAGAGTGGCATCGTGGTTGGCACCCCATAGCGCCAGGGACCCGTAATCATTTCTGGCCTTGGGTGACTGTCTTTGTCAGTTTTGCACGTTCTCCCCTTGTCTGTGTGGGTTTCCTCCAGGTTCTCTGGTTTGCTCCCACAGTCCAAAGATGTGCACTAGGTAGATTGGCCATGCTACAATTGCCCCTTAGTGTCCAAAGATGCGCAGGTTAGGTGAGATGACAGGGTGTGGGCGAGGGAGTGGGCCTCGGTAGGGTGCTATTTCAGCGAGTTAATGCAGACTTGAAAAGCCAAATGACCTCCTCCTGCACTGTATGGATTCTATAGAATGTTGAGTCCAGAAGATCGCACGGTACCGAATTGGAGATGAGTTGCTGTTCTTCCAATTTGTGTTGGGCTTCACTGGAGCATTGCAGCAGGCCGAGAATGGACATGTGGGCATCACGTTTCTATACCTTTCCAGTTCTGTAGAACAAAGAAAAATACAGCACAGGAATAGGCCCTTCAGCCCTCCAAGCCTTTGCCAATCATGTGTCGTATCTAGACCAACCGCCTGTATCCTTCTATACTGCACCCGCCCCATAATGACAGTGGCAGCACATCCCATCTCTTGAACAACAAAGAACAAAGAAAAGTACAGCACAGGAACAGGCCGTTCGGCCCTCCAAGCCTGTGCCGACCATGCTGCCCGACTAAACTATAATCTGCTACACTTCCTCGGTCCGTATCCCTCTATTCCCATCCTACTCATGTATTTGTCAAGATGCCCCTTAAATGTCACTATTGTCCCTGCTTCCACCACCTCCTCTGGCAGCGAGTTCCAGGCACCCACTACCCTCTGTGTAAAAAAACGTCATCATCATCGATCCTCCTCCGCTCAACTTTTAAAGCCGTACCCCTGTCAGTAGTACATCCCCTGCCCCATCCCCCTACTAACCTTCTGCTCACTCTCCCCCACCCCCCCCCCCACCCCAATGGTGCTTCCATGATCTAGCCCGCCCAGCTAGCCTGGCAGCCCCGCCTGTGACGCCAACATCCTACCCTCACCCCGCTCAAACATCTTACTAGTGCAAACAAACAAAACCAATCCCTCCCCAAGCCCAAACGAAGAGATCAGCGCCCCATCTTCCAACAGAGAACGAAAAGCAAACCTGAAGCCAAAACAAAATGCCCCAAACGCAAATTAACAGCAGCATCACAGCATCTCCACCAAAGTTCAAAGTCCACCTTCTCCAGCCAATCCATTGTCTCTGACAAATTCTATCACCTCCTCCGCTGTCCAAAAGTACAATTCCTGGCCTTCGTAGGCCACCCACAGACGTGCTGGGTTCAGTAGCCCAAACTTCACCCCCTTCTTGTAGAGGGCCGCCTTGACCTTATTGAAACTTGCTCTCCTCTTGGCCAGCTCTGCACCCAGGTGCAGTGCCTCGTCTGCCTGGCCCATCTTAATTTGCTCCTTGTCCAGGAAATGGTGCAACCGCACCATCATCACCCTCGGCGGCTCCCTCATTAGCGCCCTATGCGCTCTATCCACCTCCAAAGGCCGTGCAAAAGCACCCTCTCCTAGTAGTTCCTCCAGCATCCTCCCCACATACACGCCACCATTGGCTCTTTCACTCCCTTCCGGCAGGCCCACAATCCTGATATTCTGCCTGTGGGACCATTTTCCAGATCTTCAACCTTTTCCTGGAGTCGCCTCTGCTGGTCTCGCATCAGCCCGATCTCCACTGCCATCTAGGCAAACTGCTCGTGTATCACCTCCATCTTCTGCATCGCCTGACCTGGACCGAGAGCTTTGTCTCCATGCGGTCGACCACTGCCTTGATCGAATCCACTGCCCAGGCCAGGTCCTCCAGACTCCTTACGTTGCTGGGTGAACGTCTCGTTTAGGAAGCTCACCAGATAGTCCATTAACCACTGGGCCTCTCCCTGCCCCTCCGCCATCTCCACATGCATCGCAGGCGCAGTACCAACTCTTCCAGACTGATTCCCTCTTTTGCGACTGCTTCTGGCCCTCTGCTCCATACCCACACCAGTGAGTCAATCTCTTCCAGTCACTCCTGCACCTTTTTGCCTCCTCACATCCACTTATTAACCGGGGAAACGGTCCGAAAAAACCGTCACGAGTGGGAGCCACAAATGTGCGACCACACACACCATGGCCGCCACCGGAAGTCCAAGGTTTGGCTTCTGGCCAAAATTTATATCATGCATTTGGTTTCTATACAAGGACTCCACTCTAGTGTGTACGAATGTCCTGAGTTTGGTTTACTTCCAATTGAACAGGGGAATAAGCAGGGTTGTCCGTTATCTCCTCTTTTGTTTGTCTTGGCAATCGACCCTCTGGCCTTTGCATTGAGGTTGTCTATTAGGTGGAGGTGGGTAGAGCGGGGTGGGGAGAAAGCAGAGGGTGTCTTTATATGCGGATGATCTGCTTCTATATATCAAGGACCTACTGTCCAAAGTAGAGGAGATAATGAAGCTACTTAGGAGTTTTGACTCCTTTTCGGGGTATAAGCTAAATATGGGCAAAAGTAACTTTCCGATGAATCCCCCAGGGAGGAGAGCTGATCTAGTGAAGTTGCTGTCTTGCCTGGACTAGTTTCCATCATCTGGGTGGCCCACAATTGGGCCTCGCTCCACAAACTTAACTTTACTAGTCTGGTGAATGGGATCAAGGCTGACTTGAAATCATGGGATCTTTTCCCTCTGACCATGGCGGATCGGGTGCAGAGTGTGAAAATGAACGTCCTCCCGAAGCTTTCGTTTCAGTGTCTCTCCAAATTTTTCTTTTGTAAATTCAATAAAATGGTATAATCATTTATTTGGGCAGGCCAAACCCCATGGATTCATAGGATGTTTCTACAGAGAGAAAGGCAGCTGCTGGGAAGGGAAGGGGGGTTGGCGCTACCTAATTTGCTACTTTCTTATTGGGCTGCAGATATTGAGAGCTGTGCGGGTAAGGCATAGGGATCCAGATTCTGTATGGCAGGCTTGTGTAGAGGTACGTGTCTAAGGGCCCTGCTTTTGTTTTCCTACAAAATTCACCACAAGCCCAGTAGCCAATTGAGGATTTGGAGATAGTTTAAGCAGCATTTCAGGCTGGGCACCATGTCACTGTTGGCCCCTATTTGTAGGAACCATTTGTTTGTGCCGTCTGGCTTAAACTCGTCGTTCAGGGCTTGGGGGGAGCGAGGGGTTGGAGAGGTTTGGGAACATGTTTATTGAAGGGAGGTTCACCAATTTGGAGGATTTAGATTTATTGTCATTTGTACCGAGGCACAGTGAAAAGTACTGTTCTGCGTAAAGTCCAGGCAGTTTGTTCCACACATGAAAAACATAGGACATACGATAAATAGACAGTGTAAGTACATGGACGTAGACATCGGGTGAAGCATACGGAGTATAGTGCTACAACAGGAGAGAAGACGAGTAGAGAGATATGAATTCAGTCCGTAAGAAGGCCATTCAGGAGTCTGGTAACAGCAGGTAAGAAGCTGTTTTTGAATCTGTTAGTTCTCACAGTTCGGCATCTGCCCGACGTAATAGAGAATAACCTGGGTGGGAGGGATCTTTGATTTAGCTGCCCGCTTTCCCAAGGCAGCAGGAGGTGTAGACATAGTCAATGGATGGGAGGCAGGTTTGCGTGATGGACTGGGCTTTGTTCACCACGCTCTGTAGTTTCTTACGGTCTTAGGCCAAGCAGTTGTCATTTTAGAGTACCCAATTATTTTTTTTCCAATTAAGGGGCAATTTAGCGTGGCCAATCCACCTACCCTGCACATCTTTGGGTTGTGGGTGCAAAACCCACGCAGACACGAGGAGAATGTGCAAACTCAGGGCAGCACGGTGGCGCAGTGGGTTAGCACTGCAGTCTCACGGCGCCGAGGTCCCAGGTTTGATCCCAGCTCTGTGTCACTGTCCGTGTGGAGTTTGCACATTTTACCCGTGTTTGTGTGGGGTTCGCCCCCACAACCTAAAGATGTTCAGGGTAGGTGGATTGAACACACTAAATTAATTGGAAAAAAATGAATTGGGTACTCTAAATTTATTTATTTTTTTAAAAGAGAATGTGCAAACTCCACTCGGACAGTGACCCAGAGCCAGGATCAAACCCAGGTCCTCAGCGCCGCAAGCAACAGTGCTAACCACTGTGCCAATGTGCCACCCACAGTTGTCATATTAAGCTGTGATGGAGCCAGATAGGATGATTTCTATGGTGCATCTGTAGAAATTGGCAAGAGTCAATGTGGCCATGCTGAATTTCCTTAGTTTCCTGTTGCGCTTTCTTGGTCGTAGCGCGACGTGGGTGGACCAGGATAGATTGTTGATGTGCACACCTACGAATTTGAAGCTGTCAATTATCTCCACCTCGGCACCATTGATGCAGACTGGGGTATGTACGACACTCCGCTTCCTGAAGTCGATGACGAGCTCCTTGGTTTTGCTGACATTGAGGGCGAGATTGTTGTCGTTGAACCACTCCACTAGGTTCTCTATGTCCCTCCTGCACTCTAACTCATTGTTGTTTGAGATCCGACCCACAATGGTCGTGTCATCAGCAAACCTATGGATAGAGTTGGGGCCACATTTTGTCCCACAGTTGTGTGTGTATAAGGAGTATAGTAGGGGGCTAAGTATGCAGCCTTGCGCGGCCCAGGTATTGAGGACTATCGTGGAGGAGGTATCATTGTTTATCCTTACTGGTTGTGGTCTATGGGTCAGGAAGTCAAGGATCCAGTTGCAGAGGGACGAGAGGAGCTAAGTCCTAGATTTTGGAGTTTTGATATGCGGTTGGCTGGGATTATGGTGTTGAAGGCGGAGCTGTAGTCAACGAATAGGAGTCTGACGTAGGAGTCCTTGTTGAGATGCTCCAGGGGTGACTATAGGGCCAGTGAGATTGTGTCTGCTGTGGACAGGTTATGGCGGTATACAAAATGCAGTTGCTCAAAGCATTCTGGGAGTATAGAGTTGATATCTCTCATTACCAACCTCTTGAAGCACTTCATAGTGATGGATGTCGAGGCCACTGGACAGTAGTTGTTGAGGCACAATGCCTGCTTCTTCTTTGACACTGGTATGATAGTAGTCTTCTTGAAGCAAGTGGGAATCTGGGAATGGAGTAGGGAGAGGTTGAAGATGTCTGCGAGCATACCCGGCAGTTGGTCTGCGCAGGATCTGAGTGCACGACCAGGGACTCTTAATAGGACCTGTTGCTGTCCGTGGGTTCACTTTCAAGGGCCGATCTGACCTCTGAGGCTGTAGCGGTGGGTTTGGGTCTGTCCAAGGCTGTTAGGGCAGTTGACAACGGTTTGTTGGCTTCCTGCTCAAAACGAGCATAGAATGCATTGAGTTCATCAGGGAGGGATACTCGGCTTGCTTTGTACCTGTTAGATTGTTTAGCCTTGCTGCAACGGACGAGTGTGCACGTCATTAGCCTGTGACTCTAACTTAGTCTGGTATTGTTTCTTGGTGTCCCTGATGGCTTTGTGGAGGTCGTACCTAGATTTATTGTTTCGGTCAGGATCGCTGTCTTAACGCCTCCGACCTGGAATTCAGTAGGGAGTGGATCTCCCGGTTAAACCATGGTTTCCGATTGGAGCTCCCGAGAGAACTAATGTATTTAGGTACTTGCAGGTTTGCGACTGCTTAAGGGGATCCCTTTGTTTCTCATGGCACAGTTGTCCTTGCTCTTGGACAGGGTCCTGGCTCTAGCTGTGCTGGGTGACTGTAGGATTTCAGATATCTATGGTCAGATGTCAGATCCTGTCAACTGAGCAGGCTTCATTGAAGGAAGTAAAGAGAAAGTGGGAGGGTGAACTGGGTCCGGTGTTTGATTGCGGGGGGGGGGGGGGGGGTGCACTCTTCACAGAGTCAACTCCACCTCTTGTGCTAGGCTCAGCTTGATCCAGTTCAAGGTGGTGCACAGGGCTCGCTTGACCAGGGCGCAGATATGTGGTTTCTTCTCGGGGGTGGAGGATATGTGTGATCATTATGTTAAGGGACCGGCGAGCCATACGCTCATGTTTATGTCTTGCTCTAAGCTTGTAAGCTACTGGGTCTACTCTTTCAGCACTGTGTCAGAGATTTTGGGTATTCTGCTTGAGCTGTTCCATTGGTGGCTATTTTTGGTGTATTGGACTCACCAGTGCTGCAGACAGGGGTGAAAGTGCCAACACAAGTGGACAAGGTAGTCAAGGAAGCATACGGAATGCTTGCCTTCATTGGACACAGCATCAAGTATAAAAACTGGCATGTGATGCTACAGTTGTACAGAACCTTGGTACGGCCGTTCTTGGAATGTTGCGCACAATTCTGGTCACTGCACCACCACAAGGATGTGGAGGCTTTGGAGAGGGTGCTGAGGAGTTTTACCAGGATGTTGCCTGGGCTGGAGGGTGTTAGCTATGCGGAAAGGCTGAATAAACTTGGGACTGTTTTCATTAGATAGATGGAGGTTGAGGGGTGACCTGAGGGGTCTACAAGATTATGAGGGACATGGATAGAGTGGATGGGCAGGCACTCTTTCCCATGGTGGGGGGGTCAGTCACCAGGGGGCATAGGTTTAAGGTCCATGGGGCAAAGTTTAGAGATGTGCGAGGCAGGTTTTTTACGCAGAGGGTGGTGTAGTAACTCATTGCCAGGGGAGGTTGTGGAAGCAGATATATTAACAGCGTTCAAAAGGCATCTTGACAAATAAATGGATAGGATGGGTATAGAGGGATACGGCACAAGGAAGTGCTGAGGGTTTTGGTCAAGGTTGGTATCATGACCAGTACAGGCTTGGAGGGCCGATGGGCCTGTTCCTGTTCTGTACTCTTTGTCCTTGCCTTCACCTCATTAATAGCTCGGAGGCGAGTTCTACTCGGATGGACGTCCCCAGTACCACCCAGTGCCTCTGCCCGGCTGGGTGATCTGAAGGTATTTTTGTACCTTGAGAAGGTTAAATATACCATGAGGGGGTTGATGGAAGGGTTTCATCTCCTTTTTCGGGGAATTGTTTGCTGTTAATTGTGGGGAGGGAGGAGTTGGGTTTGTTTATGGTGGTTAGGTTTGAGGGAGGTAGTTGTGGGTGAGTGTATTTGCCATGGTGTTTATGTTATTTTGTTTTACCTTGTGAAAATGAAAAACTTTGCTGAATAAAAATATATATATTTTTAAAACTGATTCCAAGAACTCCAAGACTGAAGATGATCTTGAGAAGGAGGAGTCTGAATCTAATAGCAATAGCTGTGATGAAGATTCGGACAAAAACACTGAATCCGATTTGGAATCTGGGGCGATATTCTCCATAATCGGCGCGATGTCCGGCGCCAAAAACGGTGCAAATCAGTCCGGCATCACGCCGTCCCAAAGGTGCGGAATCCTCCGCATCTTGGGGGGGCCGAGCCCTAGCCTTGAGGGGCTAGGCCTGCGCCGGACTGATTTCCGTCCCGCCAGCTGGCGGGAAAGGCCTTTGGTGCCCCGCCAGCTGGCACGGAAATGACATTGCCGGGCAGCGCATGCGCGGGATCGTTAGCGGCCGCTCACGACATCCCCGTGCATGAGCAGTGGAGGGGGTCTCTTCCGCCTCCGCCATGGTGGAGACCATGGCGAAGACGGAAGGAAAAGAGTGCCCCCACGGCACAGGCCCGCCCGCGGATTGGTGGGCCCCGATCGCGGGCCAGGCCACCGTGGGGGCACCCCCCGGGGCCAGATCGGCCCGCGCCGCCTTGTCCCGCCGGTAAGAGAGGTGGTTTAATCCACGCCGGCGGGACAGGCATTCCAGCAGCGGGACTTCGGCCCATCCAGGCCGGAGAATCGCTGGGGGGGGGCCCGCCAACTGGCACGGCGCGATTCACGCCCCCGCCGAATCTCCGGTGCCGGAGAATTCGGCAACCAGCGGGGACAGGATTCACGCCAGCCCCCGCCGATTCTCCGACCCGGTGGGGGGTCGGAGAATCTCGCCCCTGACTCTGAAGGAATGTTAACTACTGCTACTGGATAGACCTGTCACTAACTGATCTTGAACAGATGGCAAGTAATTCTTCCAAAATTAAGAAAGAAGACAGCAAATCGGAATAAGAAAGTGAGTTGTACTTTCCTAAAGGTAACTAGTTGCAGCCTCTTGCAATAAACACATTGCCATTCCACTTCAGGTGCAAATATTTCCCAGAGAATGTCTGTTTTGAAGGAAAATATACACAATGGAATGGCATCAGCTATTCAGGATGAGGACAGCAAGGACTATGAAGTGACACCAAGCAAACGGCTAATTAACCCATCTCATTTGAAAGGTCCGCAGTGCTTCTTCAATTTAAAGGAAGCAAATAGCAAAGGAGATAAAATAATTAGTGATCTCTTCCTCTTGAAAATGAAGGGGAAAATGGACGAAGAACCATGCAGTGATTCTGCAACCACATCTGTTAACAAAAAACAGTCGGGTCATGGAACCCACAATGTGCTATCCCCTGATTCTGATAATGATGTGAAATGTAGTTGCAGGCCACCGCCATTTAAAACAACAATGTCTCTTCAATTTAACACGTCCACCATGGACACTCCTAGCAACAGGCTTCACCTTGGTATGACTAAAAGTAGAGAAGAAACGTTGAAATTGGGAAAGCACAAATTGGATGAGTCCGTGCTACAAGTGGAAACAAAAGCTGTGACTACAAAGACTGATTAAGAGCTAAAAGATGTAAAACAAAGAATGGTGCATATAAAGCCAACCAACAGCTAAGATCGAACCCTCAGCCTTACTTGTCGCTGAAAGTAACCATGTGAAGGAAAAGAGAGGATGGAAAGCTGGAGGGGTTGAAAAGTATTTATTGACTAAAAGTGAACCAAATATTTCCCTCAGCATTGATAATACTGCTTACAGTTTGGCTGCCGAAGATCCTTGAAATTTGGATATACATTTATTGGACAATCAGAGAAGACTGGCCGCATTACCTGAGAGATGAAGAGGCATAAATTAGAAGAAACCCATTCAGAGGCCTCCCTCTAATTTGAATAGTCAGAAACCTAACAAAGGGAAGCACACTGTCTTTGATTTGATGGAGAGAGTGAAAATAAGGCACTGTTTGAAGATATTAGATGGAGTTATAAAACCAAAGATGCAAACCTACCAGCAGAAGGAGAACAGAGAGAAGATCTAATAAAGATACTGAAAAAATATAGACAGATTTGTAGGGAGACACCAGAGTGCACTACCTTAACTAGTCATGATGAAGACATGGGAAACTCCGAACCAATAAAGCCACATCCGTCTCGACTAAAACCACAGAGACAGGCTTGAGACTGAAATACAGTGCATGTTGGATATGTTGCAGAAATAAGCAAAAACACTTTGGTTACAGAATGCTGAAGTAGAGTTTAGGAGATTTGAAGGTCACATTAATGAGCAAACAGCACCGGACTTTTACAGACCATTTAAAATGGCCCCAGATGCCAGTGACCTAGGGGTAGGGACAATGCCACTACAAGATGATGGTGCAGGAATAGAGGCGCCAGTGGGATATTTTTCAAAAAAACTAAGTCCATTCCAAAGAAAGTATTCCACCATTGAAAAGGAAGCCTTAGCATTGCTACTAGCTCTCCAGCACTTTGAATTATATGTCCCACCTGACAATAAACAAAGTTTAGTTTCTACGGACCATAATTTGCTTGCATTTCTAGAAAAGTTTAAAACATGAAATGCAAGATTATTCCGTTGGAGTTTATTATTATAATAGCTCAATGTTAAAAGTGTGCAATCCCCGGAAAGCATAGTGCTTTGGCATGGGTTGAAGGGCTGACTAGTTAGCAGTGTAGAGACTGGGAAGGGAACTTATAGAGTGGGGATGGATGACTGGATATGTGTTTGTGATTTATGTCTTGAATACCTCATAATGAAATATTCGTGCCCTGACTTTCATTCTCTTTAGGGAGGGAGGTATGTAAGGGACCTTCCTGTTTACTCCTTTATTTCCAATTTCTTTATTTTTGCTGTTATCATTTCGATCTATGGATGCTTAATGGACTTGTACCTTTAAGTTGAACAGGGGAAGAAAGGAACTCAAAAGTTACAAAATGGTTTGGGTGTAGATTGGCTAAGTGTATTCAACTGTTCTTGGGGAAATGTGAGTGAGGGGTGGTAGGAGAGAAGGGAGGAAGGCAGTGACCTCGAATGGGAGCCACCATGCTAGCAGGTAGGCTAGTTAACGGGGGATGATCTGTGGGGATGTTAGCTTTCTTTTTCCTTGCTTATGGAGAGAGGGGGGGATGCTGAGTTTGTGTGGTTGTTTTTTTTTCTAATTTACAGTACCCAATTTTGTTTCCAATTAAGGGGCAACTTAGCGTGAGCAATCTGCCTACACTGCACATCTTTGGGTTGTGGGGATGAGACTCACGCAGACATGGACAGTGACCCAGGGCCAGGATCGAACCTGGATGCTCAGTGCCGCGAGGCAGCAGTGCTAACCACTCCACCACTGTGCTGGACTGTGACACAGTTGGTTAAGGGGGGATGGCGGTGGACAACTTGTGGAGGGCCAGAGGATGAGTGAGGCGTTGACCTCGGGGCACTGGTTAAAGAGGGGCTATGGTTGATTGAGGACGCAGGGAGACCCCCCACCTGGTTGATTACGTGGAACGTTTGGGGTTTAAATGGGCCGATTAAAAGGTGTCATTTTAAGGAATTTGAAGGCGGACGTGGTGTTTCTTCAGGAAATGCATTTGAAGGTGGGGAACCAGAAAAGGTTGAGGAAGGATTATGTGGGGCAGGTATTCCATTCTGGGTTGGATATGAAGACGAGGGGACCAATAAGAGGATGGCTTTTTAAGAGTATAGTGAATGACCCTGGGGGTCGATTTGTGATGGTGAGTGGGCGGTTGCAGAGGGTGCGTGTGGTACTGGTGAATGTGTATTCCCCAAATTGGAACGATGTAGAGTTTCTGAGGTGGGTTTATGGCAAATATTCCGGACCAGGGCATGCATCGACTAGTTATGGGGGTGGTTTTAATATGGTGCTGGACCCTAGGTTGGGCTAGTTGTGTCCCAGGTCCCTGAAGGTGTTGGCCATGGCAAGGGAGCTGATGGGGTTTATGGAACACATGGGAGGGGCAGACCTGTGGTGGTTTGAGGCCGAAGGCGAAATAAATGTCATACTTCTCGCACGTCCACCGGGTGTACTCCCAGATTGACATCTTTGTCCTGGACAAGGAGGGCGTGGTTGCATCAGAGTACTTGGCAATCGTGGTGTCTGACCACATGCAGCATTGGGTGGATTTGTGGGTGGCAAAAGGGAGGCCCCAATGGGCGCCCTGGAGGTTGTATGTGGGGCTATTGGTGGCTAAGGAGATTTGCAAAAAGATAAGGGTGGCTATCTGGTACTATGTGGATCAGAATAAGACTGGAAGGGGGTTTCTGGGTGATTGGAGTCCCTGAGGTTGGGGGAAGTGGAGAGGGCAGGGTTGGAGGAGATGAAGGTGGCGATTGGGGGGGAAGCGGGCAAGGAAGGTGGCAGGGCCGGATGGGTTCCCGCTCAAATTTTATAAAAGATTAAAGGATAGACTGGTGCCGTTGATGGTGGGAATGTTCAAAGACACGATGGACAGGGGTGGCTTGCCGCAAATGATGGGGCAGGCCTCCATCTCTTTGTTCCTTAAGAAAGACAAGGATCCGGCGGAGTGTGGATCACACAGGCCTATATCTCTTTTGGCCTTATGATTGGAGGGGTGCCCTCTGAAGGTGATTGGAGTTCTTAAAGGGCAGGCAGTTATCCTCGAATGTGAGGAGACAGTTAAATGTGGTGCTCTCTCCGGCAGAGGGAAGGGAGACTGAGATGGTGGTGGCGTTGGATGCGGAGACGACATTTGATTGGGTGGAGTGGAGTTATTTGATGCCGGTAATGGAGAAATTTGGAATTGGGCCGAAGTTTGTGGCGTGGGTGCAGCTGTTAGAAAGGGAGGCAATGGCGAGCGTGCGTACGAATAGTATGGATTCAGGGTATTTTGCATTGCACCGTGGCAGGGATGCCCATCTGTCCGCATTGGCTATAGAGCCTTTGTACATTTTGTTGAGGAGCTCGGGGTTGTGGAACGGGATAGTGGGGGGGAGGGGAAGTGTAGCATATGGTGTCCTTGTATGCGGATGACTTATATATTTCGGAGCCGAGCTCTTCGGTGGGGAGAATAATGGGGTTGCTTCAGCGATTTGGGACGCTAAATTATATTTGTGAAAATTGATTACTTTATGGTCTCCCTTCTGGGAGAGGGAGGGGGGCTGCCTTTTTGTTTGGCAGTGTCTCACTTTAGGTATTTGTGGGTGCTGGTGGCCCGGGCTTGGGCAGGGCTTCGGAGGTTTAATTTCACTAGCTTGGCGGGGAGGGTGAAGGCTGACTTGCTGAGGTGGGACAATCTCCCTCTGTCGTTGTCGGGCCGGGTACAGGCAATAAAGATGCATGTTTTGCTGCAATTCTTGTTCTTGTTTCAGTGCCTGTCGGTCTTTTTGCCCAAGACTTTTTTGAAGGGGGTGGACAGGCTGACCTCTTTGTTTGGGCGGGGAACGTGGCTAGGATTAGGAATGTGATACTGCAGAGGAGACAGCGAGAGGAGGGTGCTAAGTCTCCCAAATTTCATGGATTACTATTGGGTGGCAAATGCAGAGAAGGTTCAGGGATGGAATAGGGAGGTGAGGGCTTTGTGGGTGAGGGTGGAGGGCAGATCTTGCAGGAGGTCAGGGTTGCAGTTGCTGGCAATGGCACCGCTCCTGATGGCCCCAGGGAAGTATTTGGTGAGTCCAGTGGTGGTGGCGACGCTGAGATCTGGAGGCAGTTTAGGCAGCAGTTTAGGTTGGGAGCTGGGTCAGTGTGGATGCCAATTGGGGGAATCATGGATTCCAGCTGGGAAGGATGGATGCAAGGTTCCGTGTATGGGAAGAGGAGGGGATTAAGGAAATAAGGATCTATTTTTAGGAGGGTGATTTGGGAGTCTGGAGGAGCTGGGTGAGAAGTTTGGGCTGACACGGGGTGAAGGATTCGGGTATTTGCAGGTGCGGAACTTTGCGAGGAAGATTTTCCCCGCATTCCCGATAGCGCCTGTCACCTCGTTGCTGGAGGCGGTACTGTCGGAGGTGGGGAAGGGGGCTGGAGAGAGGGGCGTTGTCTCCGTGATTTACGGGAGGATTTTGGAGGAAGGTGGGGTGTCCATGGAGGGGGTTAAGGCGAAGTTGGAGGAAGAGTTGGGGTGACGCTGGGGGAGAGATTGTGGTGTGAGGTGCTGCATAGGGTAAATGACTCGACTTGTGCCTGAGGCTGGGGCTGATACAGCTGAAGGTAGTGCACAGGGTGCACCTTTCAAAATACAGGATGAGCCTGCTGTTCAAAGCGGTGGAGGATGTCTGTGAGCGATGTGGGAAGGGCCGGCAAATCATGTGCTTATCTTTTGGTCCTGCCCGAAGCTGGAAAAGTTTTGGAGGATGGTGTTCAGCACCATTCCCAAGGTATTACATGTGGATGTGGAGCCCAGTCCCCTAGAAGCCATATTCGGGTGTCGGACAGCCAGAGTTGCAGGCGAGAGGGGGGCAGATATTTTAGCCTTTGCCTCGCTGATTGCTCGCAGGCAGGTCTTTTTGGGATGGAGGTCAGCTTCTCCACCCTGCGCATCGACATGGCGGGGGACCCATTGGAGTTTTTAACCCTGGAAAAAATGAAATTTGCTCTAAGGGGGTGCAAGTGATGGGTTCCACAATTGTTGGGCTTTGTTTATCTTGCATTTTGGGGAGTTGGTTACCGTTGATTGCTTTTGGGGGTTTGTGGGGTTGCTGTAAATTGTAAAAATGCTGAAAATCTGTGGAATAAAAATACCTTTTTAAAAAAAAACCAGCCTCCGTTTGACACCTTTTCGCCACCCCAAAGCACCAGTATTGAATCGAATTGGCATTTTGAACAGTAATGTAGGTTTAGAAATGGGAAGCAGTGCGAGACTGAGCCAGGAAGCGAGAGATTGAGCAAGTGGGTGGACTGGGCATAGGGAGAGCCTGAAGTCAGAGATCAGGCACGGGATTGGCTACGAGTCGGAGATCAGGGAGGGGAAGAGGCTGCAAATCAGGTGATTGTGCACAGAGTTTGGGCATGGAGAGAGGCTGCTCCAAATTAGTGCCAATTGGGTCACTTGGGAAGTGACAGTAAAATAAGTCTCCCAATGCTCAATGAGGTTTCAGCCCTATTAACATATTCATGTTAAACAAAGCAATGTTAACTGGGTGTAGTGTATTACTTCTTTAAATTGTGGAACAAGGGGCTTTTTTCACAGTAAAATAAAAGATTATTATTATTAAAATACCTGCCCTTCCCTACAAAGTAAAGCCCTGAGCTTGAAACATGAAGTTTATGCCCGATACTATTTTAGAACAACGGTAACATTATATTTTAATGCTTTAGCTGAATGCTTACTACATTTGTTAAAGCAAATGAATGATATTTTTCCCTATTTTGATTTTTTCTAAATTGGATGACTTCTTGGGGAAATTAGAAAGTTGATCTTTTGTGGACCTGCAAATCGATTTTCTCCATGTCCACACTCCTGAAATTTTTGTATACTATTTATTTTGCATCAGTGTTTTCCAAATAAAATTAAAATGTCTTTAAGGTATCATTAGCTGGAAAGAGAGAATAGTATTTATTGTGTAGATGCAGTACATATAACTATTCAGAGTTTGATTATAACTTCAGATTTTGATTACCAGTTGTAAAATTTTAGCTTCATTTAATCTTTGGGTTCCCGTAAAAATTTAATGCAGGTGCAAAAATCTTCAATACAATTGCATTCATTTAGGCACACTCGGGATTTTTTGTATTGTGTTTTTCAGATAAAATTGAAGATACCAATATAATCTTTGGCAGGTGCTATTTTTGAATGTGAATTCATTGTTCACGAATGTTCCTGCAGTTTATAAAGCAACATGACAGAATTAATCTGCCGAGGAGTCCTCTGCTTCAGAATAGAGCCTGTCAGATTGCAGTGGAACTGCAAGTAATAACTCTTGAGCATTGCGTCTAAAATAAAAGTACATAGGTCAATCAAAATCTTTCATGTATGTCCCCCACCCACTCCATTTGCTGGCCTACTTTCCAGGTTTTATTTTACATGTCTCAAGAATGTTGGTGTGTGTATTAATGTTACCATATAAATATCTGCAAATCAAGGAACCATGCATCATAGAAATGAAAATAATCTTGGTGATGTTTTTCTTCTTGTAAACTTTCCATTTGTGCTTGTGGGATTTTGCATGATATAAGATATATGTCTGATTTTGGATATTGCATAAGAGTTGGATGGAAACAGCTGTCCGCACCAGGGATTCAGTATAATTTTTTAACAGTAAGGCTTGTTAAAGTAAGTCAGTTTAGTGTTGTGGTATATACAGTAGGAAACAATTTATACCAATCTCGCTTATCTCAGTCAACTGAACATTTGACTGGCCTGCCCTTTCCAGCACATCCTTTGGGCAGAATATTTCAGATAGTGGTATTTCCTGCCCTGCCACTGGAAAAGAATGTAACTGCTCCTGACAGCTGCCCTGCATCCTCTTGAAAATATATTTTATTGAGGTATTTATATATTTGCACATCAAACACAACCACAAAACATAACAAGCCAACAGGGCTGCAAATAGTCAAACCAACTAAATACCTACCATCCCGCCTCCCGCTCCCCAGTTCCCCTACCTCCCCATTTAATCTCCTCTCCCACTGACTGCTGACATCTTAACTATTCTCGAAGAAGTCGATGCGACTGCCATCTCCAGGCAAACTGCTCCACAGATCCTCTCATGGCGAGCATTATCTTCTCCAGCCCAAGAAACTCTGCCAAGTCACTCACCCACACCCCCGGTTTCGGGGGCCCCCGAGTCCCTCCATTCTAATAAAATTCATCTCCGGGCTACCAGGGAGGCAAAGGCCACGACATTGGCTTCTCTCTCCCCCTGGACTCCGGGATCTTCTGACACTCTAAAGGTCGCCACTTCAGGACTTGGGGCCACCTTCACCTTCAAAACCTCTGACATAACCTCGACAAACCCCTGCCAGAATCCACCAAGCTTCGAACATGCCCAAAACATGTGGACATGATTCGCAGGCCCACCCGCACAACACCCACATCTATCTTCCACCCCTTCCTGGCCACCGTCATATGCGCCCTGTGGACCACCTTAAGCTGAATAAGGCTAAGCCAAGCGCACAACGAAGATGCATTCACCATCCTCAAAACCTTCTCCCACCCCCCAGCCTCCACCTCCCTCCCCAACTCTTCCTTCACTTACACTTCACTACCCCAATCAGGGCTCCCTCCCAATCCATCAACTCTTGTAAATTTCTGACACTTTACCCACCCCACCACTAGGTTTTTAACACCACCTTGACTTGCAGCCCCTGGAGCAGCAGTTGAGGAAAGGACGGTACCTGCTTCCGGACAAAATCCCTCACCTACAAATACCAGAACCCATTGCCGACAGGCAATTCTAATTACTCCACCAACCCCTCAAAGCTCTAGAAGCTGCACCCACCTGTTGCCACCCCCAAAACCCCCCGCCCAGCCCCCGGGACAAACATAATAATAATAATAATCGCTTATTGTCACAAGTAGCCTTCAATGAAGTTACTGTGAAAAGCCCCGAAACGCCACATTCCGGAGAACCGATGATTTCCACAGATGGCTGCCCAAACTGAAGACCCCTCCTGCCTCAGGTGCTGCCGCCACTGTCCCCACATCTTCAGGGTCGCCACCATTACCGAGAGTACTTGGCTGGCAAGAACGGTAAAGGTGCCGTCAACATTGACCCCAAACACGAGTCTTTACAAGAGGCTGCCTCCATCCGCTTGCATGCCGACCCTTTCCCCACTTCCTCACTATGGCTATATTTGCCGCCCAATAGTAGTTCATTAAATTTGGAATGGCGAGGGCGACATGGTGGCACAGTGGTTAGCATTGCCGCCTGTGGCTGAAGACCTGGCTTTGAATCCCGGTCCTGGGTTACTGTCCGTGTGGAGTTTGCACATTCTCCCCCCCACAACCCAAAGATGTGCACGGTAGGTGGATTGGCCACGTTAAATTGTCCCTTAATTGAAAAAAAATAATTGGGTACTCTAAATTTTTTTTTAAAAGAATTTGGAAGGTCAAACCCGCCCCCTCGACCCCGCTCCAGCAGCACCTTTATCACCCACAGGGCTTTACCTGCCCAAACAAACCCCGACATCGGCGCATTCACCTTCCTTTAAAAAAAAGCCTTTGAGATAAAGTTGGGGAGGATTCTGGAACACAAACCAGAACCTCAGGAGAACCATTATTTTCACCGCCTGCACCCGTCCCGCTAGCGCAAGCGGAAGCACATCCCACCTCCTAAAATCCTCTTTCATCTGTTCCACCAACCGAGCCAGATTCAGCTCATGCAGCTGCTCCCACCCTTGTGCCACCTGAATACCCAGATATCGAAAGTTCACCCCCTCCTTCTCCTGCCAGTCCATTGTCCCCTCATAATCCATCGCTTCCTCCGGTGTCCCAAAGTAAAATTCACGGCTGTTGTAGGTCACCCAGAAGCGAGCCGGGTATAGCACCCCAAATTTCACCCCCTTAAAGAGGTCAGCCTTCACTGTATTAAAGTCCGCTCTCCTCTTGGCAAGCTCTGCACCAAGGTACTGGTACACCGGAGGTTCACTACCCTCCCAAGGTACATTGCCTCGTCTGCCTGGCCCACCTCAGGATCCGCTCCTTGTCCAGAAACCAGTGCAACCGCATCACCATGCCTTCAGCGGCTCGTTACGCTGAGGCTTCCTCATTAGCACCCTGTGCGCCCGGTCCACCTCCAGGGGCCATTCAAAGACCCCCCTCTCCCAGCAACTTCCCAAACACCCTGACCAAATATGAGCCAGCGTCCGCTCCCTCACTGCCCTCCGGCAGCCCCACGATCCTCCGGTTCTGTCTCCAGGACCGCTTCTCCAGATCCGCCACCTTCTTCTGAACCCGCTTCTGGATATCATGCATCACCCCATCTCAGCCGCCAATGAAGTAAGCTGCTCTTCATGTTCCGCCACCGTCTCCCCCACCTTCTGGATCGCCTGGCTCTGAGACTCCAACCTCCTCTCCGCACGGTCGATCCCTGACTTCATCGGATCCGCCGTCCTCACCAGATCCTCCAGAGCCGCCTCCTCTGCTGGGTGATCTTCTCATTCAAGAAGTACACCAGATGCTCCATAGACCACTCAGATGTTAGGGCCGGTCCCTTACCCTCCGCCATCTTCCTCTGTGTCGCAGGCAAAGTTTCTCGCTCCAATAACTTCCTTCGCCTAAAACCACTCCTGGTCCACGAATCCATCATCCGGTGGACAAACTCTTCCACCACTCCCGCACCGTTTTCCATTTGAAAAGTCCGCCCATTAATCGGGGAAAATGTCCAAAAACTGCCACAAGCGGGAGCTACCAAATGTGTGACCACTCACACCATGGCCGCCACCGGACGTCCTGCCCTGCAGCCTCTTAATACTCTGTGGAGAGTTAATTGGCTGGGGATGAGGTCCTGCCTCGAGAGATCAACAGCTCTCTAATTGCAGCAACGCTAAATCTTAGACACTCATGGCATTATACCAAGTTCCACAGAACGAAGTGCGGGGAGCCCAGTGTGCAGATTACCCCAGCGCAATATCGGTGGAGTCAGGAGAAGGGACCCAGTTGGGAGTGGTGGGGGCATGAGAGGGATGGAGCACGGATTGCAAAAGCCAGAGTGGGGTGGGGGAAACACCTGGCCGGAGGGGGCGCAAACCTGTGGGGGAATGGAGGCGGTCCAGTCGAAAGGGAGACTGTGGGGGATATGCCCCATATCCACCTGTAAACCTAAAAATTGCAGCCAGACAGGAAGCGGCCCGTAAGTAACCATTATTTGGCCACTAAATGGCCTTGATTAGGACAGGGATGGGCAGGCTGCCCCCCCCCCCCCCCCCACTCCTGCCAGTGATGGATAGGTAGGTGTAGTGGGTAGGACACCCGTATAATTTAATGGGCCTGCCAGCAGGGTACTGTAATATTCTGCACCATTTCTAATTATTTCATCATGATTTAATTTCAATGCTGAAATGTTTAATATAATGCAATTTTAGAAGTAATATGAGATCACTTATCTGAATTGTTCACTGATCCAAACAGTGGTGTTGCCTGACCTCTATGGGTAAATGTGGTTCCAGATTCTTGAGAGGTTAAGAGCAAAGCAGAGGGAACAGGAAGACAAATCCCATTTTTCTCCAATTATTGGGGCACAATGTGATTTAGTTAAAAGAAGCAGGCTGTGATAGATCTTTTCATTCCTGAATAATTACCTTCTGTTATTGTAGCATAAAAGCTTCAAACAATTAATGTTCTAAATGTTGATTTGAGGTTATCAGAATAGCTGATGGACACAGCCCTTTAAAACACACTTGAAGAAAATATTACATCATATCAAAGAGCAGACAATGTTGGAATCCCTTTTTGATCTTTGAAAATATTACTTCTACTGTGTGTAATTTCTCTGATCCATAACTGTGACTCTGGAGTTCAATCTGAAATAGATGATGCAAGATTTTAATTGATCCTCAATTAAACTGAGTCAGGATTGACACTGATATAGCACTAAGGGGCTTTCATCATCTAGATTATGCAGCAGTGGTCAAACACCATTCAACCAACCTGATAAAGCGATCATTTGTGATTCAGATATTTGAAAACTGTTAAGAACACTATAATCAATATTTATTGAGCTTGGCAAAGTGCTTCATCACCTTAAATGGTAACCAAAGATCTTATTTATAGAAATGTCAATCACTGCTTCAGTATTGGAGTATTGACCAAAGAAATTGATGAAGAGGTGCATTGGCCTTGGAGTCTTTAGAGGTCATAACTCGCTCTTAAATGTGTTTATACATGTAGCGCGTTGAATAAAAATATGCCTTGTTTCAACAACGAGATTAGTCATTTTGTACTGTGACATAAAATTCAAAATCTATTTTGTTGTCATTCTTGCGCTCACAGCTACAATTTCAAATTCATATGTACAATTGTATTAATATTTATGAACAATCATTTTGTATATATTTAGCAGAATTTTTTTAAATAACTAAATATAACAATGTGAAAGAGTAAGCAAACTATGTGGTACATTATCAAGTGTAGTGACTGAATATGTAGACGAGAACAGCAGATATTTTGTGAATGGCAATATCCCAACAACATCAATGAAATAATTTGGCCTGTTTTTTTCTGCCGATTGAGGGAGGAATGATGAACGGGACACAGTGACAACTCCCTATATTTCAAATAATACAAATTACACTTTTAAGGCCCATCAAGCTGCTAAAACTGGAAGTTTTCTGAAGGATGGCACTTTCAGCAATTCAGCATACTGTTTAGCTCAACTGAAGTGTCCAGCTAGATTATTTACTCAGGCCGTAAAGTGGAACTTGAATTTACAAAGAAACATCTTGGAGATTAATTGTTCAACAATGTTCATTGATTGTGCATGTTCAATTGAGTTTTATTTATATTAAAGATTTCCAAATAAAAAGCTTCAGTTTAATAAGAAGGAATTCAAAATGTGCAACAATTTCAATACAATCCTAGTTTGTTTTATATGGGTTTTAAAACAGAATAGTCGGCAGTCCCAAACTGTAGTTTTTCTGCTGAAACACTAGAGGGTGCAGAATATGAATTTGTATTCCAAGTCCAAAGGCACTTAAGTCTGTCTTCAGTGCAGAATTAGGTTATAGTTGATCTTCTTCCAACTTGCCAACCCTGTCATTGCTTTTCTGCATTAATATTGTTTCTGTAAACAAACCGTCTGTTTTTAAAGAAAAATCCTGCAAGGCCCTCTCTATTTTCTTTAATCACCAGGGTTTGAATTTATAGGTACTAAAGAAATAGTAACTTGACTCTAGTACAAAGTTTTGCAATTTTTATTAAATGGATTCCAAATTACAAAAACAGATGTAGTGAGAGGTAATTGAACTGAAAACAACCAGAGTGTTTCCCTTGTCATTGAGCTATAATTTGACATGTCCCCGAGTTTGCGATATATGTGTTACAGGTACGGTATAAATGAAAACCAAGTAGATAAATATATTAGCCAGTTATAGAAATTTTAACTTTGTTCTAAGTGTTGACTTTGAATTATGAAAATTCTGTATGTACCGTATATATACAAACAATAATTGTGTTTTACTGTATACTCTATGTAGTTTGACCCTGAGCTGAATGTCAAAACCTCAAGTCTAGTTCATTGCCAGCCTCCTCTTACCTCACCCATCACTTCATTACTCCTTTCTTAGCGAAAAGTTCAATTTCCTAAAGATCTCCAATGCCTGTGTAGTATTCCATACTATTCCATCTGTCCTGCCTTCATCAGCCTTCACTACCTCAGCATCGCCAGTTTGTTGATTTTCAAAACCCTGAAGGATTGCAGCCTTGCACAGCTGTATCTCTTCAGCCTCCTTAACCCAGTTTTCATATTCTGTTTTGTTTATTTCATTGTATGTTCTGGCCTCATTTCAATCCCATTATCAATTTCCAGGGTTTTAATTGTTGTTCTCTAGTTTGGAAATCCCATTCTAAACCCTCTGCTTTCCTATTTCTCCCCACCCTAAAAACAAATTATTTGACCACTTCTAATTCTTTCCCTGCCTCCTTGACAATTAAACCTCCACAACTCCCATCTCTTGTGAAGAGCCATGTTTCATCTCATTAAAGGTGTTATAAAAGATATATGTTCTGTTAGCAGCAATCAATGCACCAACTTGCCAAATATCTTCAGGCCTGCCAAAATCCTCCCTGGAGCAGAAACTTTCTGATTTAGCTCCATGGTGAAGCCCCCTAACCACTGACTGATAAGTTGCCTACAAGTGCCTAAACAAGTTTCAATTTTCAATTCTCCAAGAGTAGTTAAATCATTAGACAATAAGACGTAGGAGCAGAATTAGGCCATTCGGCCCATTGAGTCTGCTCTGCCTTTCAATCATGGCTGATATATTTCTCATCTCCATATTACATTATTTGAAAGCTAAAAAAACTGAAAAATATGTTCTCATTTTCTGTCACATGCCTCTGATGCAATCTCCTACCACTAGACAGAGAGACTACCAAAATTATCTGAACACCTGATCTCTGAAACCTGGGAGTTTGGAGTGCATCTTATCCCAGGAATCTTTTGCCAGAAAGTAGGGCTTAAATATTACCCCCATTATCATCCAAGGCCCTGCCAGCCTCTATGTCCTCCTCGCCCCACTCCCAGTGAAACCAAACGCAAGGAATCATCTACTGAGCCAAATAATTTGAGACAAATTACAGAAGCTAAAACTGGAAAATAGTTTGGGGTTTCCTTAGCTCTTCGAAGTAACAATAGATTAACTAGGTACTCTGCAGAAACTTGCTCTCTTGAAAGTTCATTACAGGTGCAAAATCAGTTTTAAAGTAAGGGGGAGAAAAAGTCCATTATTGATCTACAAGCTAAAATTCAGAAACAGTCGCAATTGTCCTGTGAACAAGTTTGGTCTGCATAAAGGCACAATTACCTAGATTTGCTTACTGAAGGAACAGGCCACTAGCTGAACATCACAAACATAATCTATACTCCAACTATATTAATATTATTGAGACAACTTATTTTTACAATTTTGCAACATCCTAAGTTTAGCAGTGATGTCTGCTTGTAGAACTTTTAATACTGTTACGATCCCCAGAGAGTAATAACCTGAAATGAAATCCCCAAAGGAAGT
Organism: Scyliorhinus torazame; assembly: GCF_047496885.1. Lineage (NCBI taxonomy): Eukaryota > Metazoa > Chordata > Chondrichthyes > Carcharhiniformes > Scyliorhinidae > Scyliorhinus > Scyliorhinus torazame. Next base: position 161,152,374 of record NC_092715.1, on the reverse strand, counting down.
AAGGAACCGATGGACGAGATTTCACTTTTTAAAACTTTTGCTGCAACAGTCAAACTCAAAATCAACATAAAATTAAGCATTAACAGACAATTTTTATTTCAATAGAAACAATGAAGCTCACTTCAAATAGTCGCTAGAACAAGGATAATTCTCATGCAATTCTCAGGATCACTCTCTGCACAAGTGTGCCACCACAAAGTCAAAGCCTTTGTGCCTCTGGTAGATAGGATTTCTTGCTTTTCCCTTAATTTGTCCCCTGAGTCAATTTCACCGGCAGCTATATTCCACCCAGATGCGGTTGACATCAACAAGGCATACTGCTGTGAACCTTCTCTTCCTCGGATCATGACAGTCCTGATGGCATAGCATTCCAGAACTCCTTTTCACACGACCAACCAACAACAACCTGGTTCACAGTCTGTTCATCTCTGGTACAAATGTCCAGCTCCTTGGTGTCCGTGAGCTATTCTCAACGTTTTTAGGTTTAATTTTGGCTAGTTTACATGGAGCTTCTCCAGGAGTTCTGTTTCCTTCTTGCTGTCGAACAGAAAACTGACTTTTATGTTGGAGGGATTTGTTTATTCTCTTAAATTCTAGGAGTTTTTGCTAGGTTCTGCAGCACCACAGGCTGAGACAAAATACCCCCCTTCTGTTACTTGTCTTCTGCCACTATCCTTTCTATCCATTCTTTCCTGCAGTCCTACCAGCTATTTCACTTTTTTTGAAACTGTTCAGATTAGCATATAGAGATAATAGGATCTGAGATAAGGAAGGCTGTGGAGAAAAAGGCATAAGCAGAGTGATAGAGAGAGGTCAGGGAAGAAACCAATTGGCCACAAATTTTCAGATGTGGGTACAGTGGGGCAAATGAAAAGGAGAATGATGAATGTAAGAAATTGATATATATATATATTGTATTATATTTATTTGGTGCAGTGATGTTTTAAAAGACTGGGTTAGGGTGTGAATGTATCTGCTGCAGTAATATTTTTTAAAATCCTGTTTTTTTTTTAAAAAAAAGACAGACTTTGTAGCTGCAATAGGTGTAATATAAGAAGTCATAAATGTGAGATCATCCTTCTTTCCAACCTGTATCTGTTTGCAAAGAGATGCCTAATGGGATTTTGTTATGCTTTCTGGGGAGTAGATTAATTAGAGACATTGGCCAGAATTCTCAGTTTCAGAGACTGTGCTCAGTTTCGGAGACTAAGTGCTGACACCGGCACTCAATCCCGGGAGTTCTGAGGCCTCAAAAGTGGCGGCGGTCCCGGGCCGTCCTAATAGGCTAGCAGAAGTGCCACGTGGAACTAGTGTAATTCCAATGAACGCTGGCATGAGATTCGCCAGGGTCAGGATTGGCACTTGAGAGCCTGACGAGCTGCAACCGCATTTATGCACTCCACTCTCCACACTCTCATTCCAGCCGCTAAGATACCATCCCGAAGAGTGGCCCCTAGATTTGCTGATGCTGAGCTGAAGCCCCTGCTGAATGCAGTGGAGGGGAGGCAGAACACCTTGCTCCCCGGAGTGGGAAAGAGACTGCCACCCACGGAAGTCAACCGGGCCTGGGCACAGGTGGCAGAGGCCATGAGCGCCATGGTCTCCAATATCAGGACCGGGCATCAGTGCCAGAAGAAGATGAACAACCTCCTCAGGGCCGACAGGGTGAGTCACGAGCTCTGTGCCACGGCACCAACCTCTCTCCCAAACCCCCTACACACATCATCACCCCCCCCCCCCCCCCCCCACCACCACCAATCACCAGGTGGACCGTGCGTCTTTGCTTTCTCTTGCATGGTCACCCGGCGACGAGATGGGTCCTTCCAGACACCCCAGCCACAACCCCGAGACTCATTCGGTGACGAGGCGGGACCTGATTTTTGAACTGCATCCCCAGCAAAAACCCCATGACACCCCGGCACACGTCCGGCACTATCTGGTGCGCACCACACACATGCTGTCGTACATCTGGTGAAGGTGGAAACCCCCAAGGGGGCGGATACAAGCGACGGCCCGACCCCAGGGAGTAGGTGCCCTCCAGACCGGTCTTGGATTTCTGGAAAGGTCAGTCCCATCAATGTTGGAGATGCATGCCCAGAGCTGGGGACTACATGAAAGGGTGTCAGCAACCATCCAGCGTCTGCAGGTGCAGTTGGAGGAGCAGGAGGCAATATAAACCATGCATATTACCCAGGCCAACACCGCATGGGTGGCGTCCGTGACGGAGGCCTTCGGTACAACAGTATCGGCTATAGGTCAAGATGTCTGAGACCTGAGGCACTCTGTGTGGGCAGTGACTGAGGCACAGGACAGGGCCGCCATGTCACAGGCAGCCATATACCAGGACCATAAGGACATCACCGCAGCGCTCCAGTGTGGCCCAATCACAATGGGTCATGGCTGCAGGTGTCTGACCATTGGCCTGGCACTGGCTGACTTGAAGCAGACACGGGGACCTGGATCAGTCCCTGAGCGACGTGGCACAGTTCCAGAGGGATGTGGCCCACTCCCTGTGTTCCATGGCCGCGAGCAAGGAGACCCTGGTCAAGATGAGCGGGAGGTGCTCCCACCGCATCACCATCCCAGGGAGTAGCCCAGAGGGCCATCAGGGAGGAGGAAGTGATGGGCTCCATGCTGGTGACTCCCACAGGAGAGGTGTCAAAACACCGCAGTACCCATGAGTATGCTCCACCTGTCCCTGCTGCATCCGATGGGCAACGGGCAGACCAGGGCCCCCAGATGACTGCCAGGCCCGGTCGCTCCAGAGGGTGGCCGCCAAAGGGGACCCCGGTCATATGGCGACAATCGCAGCCGGCCGCCTCCACTCCTGATGTATCGCCTGGGGACCCACCTAGACACTCTGTCTGAGGGGTCCAATGGCTGGGTGCAGAGGTATGCCGGGTGGGGGACCTGTGGTGTGGAGTGTGGGCATTGGAGGTGGACAGGGCCAGGGCCCCCAGGTTTGTTGGAGACAACCCTTGGAGGTGGAGAGGATGGGGCTAGATACTTGGGGGCGCCATGCTGCGGGAGGCCTACTCCGTGCATGACCCACCGCACGCCGCGGTACCCAGTCCGTTCCCCGCCCGGCACCTCCGCCACCCCAGGGGTTGGACAGAAGCAATGATGGAATGGCCAGCACACATGCAGGGATCAGATGTTGTTAAACAATGCAGATTAACAGAGTTCATCGCAGAGTGGGTCATCAACATCCTCCATTCCATGGCCCAGACCTACTGATACTGCTAACCCAAGGCCAGCACCCTGTAGTGAAGCAGGGAAGAAGCACGGAGGGGGTGCAGGGAGGATGGACGGGTGAGGAGGTGACTGGCCAGTAAGGGGTACAGGGAGGAGGTGGGCATGACGTTCGAGCTGCCGCTGGCCAGGTGCCTTAGTCGGCGAACCTGATGCGATTAGGGCGCCAAGTGAGCGATGACCCTAGTGCATACGTTGTATGGCCTCCTGTGCCTGCCCAGGCCCATGGCCTGCCCATCCTGGCCCTCCACTGCACTCTCCTCGTCTGACAAGGCCCGGTGTTCCTCCTTCCCCTCCCCCAGTATGCCGCCCCTCTGCCGCTCGATGTTGTGATGGACGCAACAGGCTACCCAGATGTGGGAGATTCTCCTGGGGCTGTATTGGAGGGCCCCTCCAGAGTGGTCCATGCACCTGAACTGCATCTTCAGGATGCCAATGGATTGCGCTCCTGGTCGCTGCATGGGCGCCGTTGTAGCGGTTCTCCTCGTTGGCCTGAGGTCTCCGGATAGGCGTCATCAGCCACAACAACAGCGGATAACCCCTGTCGCCCAGGAGCCAACTCCTCACCCAGGGGTGAGCCTCAAAGGTGTCGGGTACTGTCGAGTGCACCAGGATAAGGCATCATGCACGCTGCCCGGGTATCGGGCGCAGATGTGCAGCATGTGGTCACACACCAACTGCGTGTTCATGGAGTGGTAACCTTTCCAGTTTTTTGAAATACACCCCCTCATGCGATGGTGCTCGTAGGAGGACATGCGTCCCGTCGATCACCCACTGAACCTGGGGCATCCCAGCGATGGCAGCAAACCCCGCTGACATGGCAATCTGGTGGCCTGGGTCCATATTGAGGTTGTTGTGTTACACCAACCAAGCATACAGGGCCTCTATAATGGTGAGGGTTCACCAAGGTCTGTGAGATCCCTGACATGTCTCCACTCGGCACTTGGAAGGGTGCCGTCGCATAAAAGTTCAGGGTGACCATCATCTTGATGGCCACCGGGAGCGGGTGTCATTCCCCCATACCCCTGCTGTTCCGGTGACGCCATAATGCGGCAGATGTGCCAAACGGTCTCCTTGATAAGCTGGAGCCTTCGCCCCAGCAGGTCCTCGAACGACAAGCACTCCGGTACATACTGGGCCTGATGCGGCACCGCCTTACCATCTTCTCCTCGGCCTGTTGGGCGACTGGCTCTCCATCCGCAATGGCTGGCAGACATGTTAGCATGGTGTGTATCCCCGTGCTCCACCAGTGGGTTGCATGGTAGCACAGTGGTTAACACAGTTGCTTCACAGCTCCAGGGTCCCAGATTCGATTCTGGCTTGGGTCACTGTCTGCACATTCTCCCCGTGTGTGCGTGGGTTTCTTCCGGGTGCTCCGGTTTCACCCCACAATCCAAAGATGTGCAGATTCGGAGGATTGGCCATGATAAATTGCTCTTAGTGTCCAAAAAAGGTTATGTGGGGTTACTGGGTTACGGGGATTAGTTAAACATCGAATTTACAGTGCAGAAGGAGGCCATTTGGCCCATCAAGTCTGCACCGGCCCTTGGAAAGAGCACCCCACTTAAGCCCTCCACCCTATCTCGTAACCCAGTAACCCCACCCAACCTTCTGCCAATTCATACATTCCTGGATTAATACCCCTTGGTGTTTTCCCACCACTAATCACAGCTGGCTGGCTCTGATTGCTGGGCCAAACCCCCTCCCCTTTATTGAATGGGGTGAAATATCTACAGGTTTCTCATCCTCTGGGCGCAATGTATATTGGAAGATTGTAGCCTGCACCTACACCGCTTCCACCTTTACTTTTTTCCACAACCGAAGGAGCATTCCATCTAGCCAGGTGACATTTCTAATGAGAGCGCTGCATCCTTTTAAATACTTCTCTTTTGTCTACTTGCATCTTATTCAATTTCTCTACTACTTACTCCTTTCCTGTAGCATTGACAGCATCCTCTTTGAGAAATAGATGCTAAATTTTCATTGAATGCCTGAACCATGTCCTGTGCCTGCATCTCCTTTTACTTTCTTAATTAGTTCCACACTGCCTTTGACTACTCTTTTCCCCTTTGGAAGCAAGAGATAACCAAAAGTTAGGCAGGGGAAGACTGGTGTGAGGGATATACACAAAAAATGACAGAGGCAGCAGTATTATAGAGAGGTTAAAGATCATGCCTCACAACGCTGGGGCCCCTCCGGCCTTAGGTGACTATGTGGAGTTTGCACATTCTCCCCATGTCTGCGTGGGTTACCTCCGGGTGCTCTGGTTTCCTCCCACAATCCAAAGATGTGCAGGTTAGGTGGGGTTACGGGGATAGGGTGAGGGAGTGGGCCTAGGGAGGGTGCTCTTTCGGAGGGTCGGTGCAGACTTGATGGCCAAATTACCTCCTCCTACACTGTCGGGATTCTATGTGCTATTTTTTTTAGATGTCATCACAATTAGGGTGCTGTATCCGCAAAGAGCTATTACACTTGTATGTTACACAATGTGCTAAGCATGTGATATGCATGAAAACAAAAATCCAGTTGTTTCAAATGTACAATATACTCTTGTACCAGCAGGAAATATTTACTGACTTTTAAGTATTTCAAAGAGCAGAATAAAAGCCAGTCTGTCTTGGCTGATCTGAGAACCTCGTGAGAGCAATAAACTACCAATCGGCCTCTGAGGGCACAGCATAGCACAACTCATACTATAAAGGAGAAATACCAAGATACAGCCATATTTTAGCAGCAGACTAAGACCTAGTGATATAATGTTCATGTCCTTATTCTGTGATGTAACGTGAGTATTTTAATAGATTTTTAAAAAATCATCCAAAGAGCACCTATGACCTTTTGGTTCACATTTCTGACAGGGAGGGTCTTGTGAAAAATAGCCACATGGATGGCATCAGGGGCTGCCAGCACTTGGGACAAGACCTTTGGAAAATTTAGCACCTTTGGGAGATGTGAAGAAGATTTAAAAAGAAAGGAAGGAGTTTTTTAACCATTCAGTCTCATAGTAAATACATAATTATTAATAATCGCTTATTGTCACAAGTAGGCTTCAATGAAGTTACTGTGAAAAGCCCCGAGTCGCCACATTCCGGCGCCTGTTTGGGGAGGTCGGTACGGGAATTGAACCCGCGCTGCTGCCTTGTTCTGCATTACAAGCCAGCTGTTTAGCCCACTGTGCTAAACCAGCCTCATACCAATGCTAATTCTTTTAATTAGTGAAGCATGTCATTTTTTCTGATGTTTTATCATAATTTATGAAAATTTTCGGATGGAGACTGACTTGTAAGACCTCATAGATGGTAATCTCCAGCTTACTCCTGATGCCACTTTCTAGCGAGTATATAGGAGCACAAAGCTGATGAACATGTGGCAAGAGAATTACTGCAGCAGAGAGGTCTTTAAATTCCCGGAACATTGGGACTGGTTTGGGGGAGTGAGTCCTATGCTGACCAGGCAGGTTGCACCTCCAAGGAACTGGGACCAGTGTCCTCACAAGGCAGTTTGCCAGTGCTGTCAGGAACGGTTTAAACTAATTTGGCCAGGGTGTCGCATTAGAAAAAATTTGATTTAATTTATTGTCACGTACCGAGGTACAGTGAAAAGTACTGTTCAGTGTACAGACTAGACAGATCGTTCCTTACATGAAAAAAAACATAGGACATACATAAATACACAATGTAAATACATAGCCAATTTGCACAGACTGGAAGAGACCGATTGCACTAGAGTAAGAAAAAGTAAGGTATCATGTAAAGTCAGACTTGAGAGAATGCAATACAGTAAAATTTATGTTTATAGCATCTGTATGAAAATGCTCGAAGTGTGGTAAATAAGGTTGATGAGCTGAAGGTGCAAATAGCCAGATGCGACTATGCTATTATGGTTATAATGGAAACCTAGCTCAAAAAAAGGAGGACTGGGTACTAAGTACTCCAGGATACAAGGTGTTGAGGAAAGATAGGGAAAGAAAGAGAGGAAAAGGGTTGATTGAGGATAATATTATAGTGCTGGAGAGATGGGATGCCCTAGAGGAGTCGAGGACAGAATTAGAGTAAAGAAACAGTAAAAGTATCATTACACTTCTGGCTTCACCTAGTAGATAAGATATGGAAGAGCAGATTTGCAGGCAAATTACAGAATTAAAAAAAAAAAAAATTTAGAGTACCCAATTCATTTTTTCCAATCAAGGAGCAATTTAGCATTGCCAATCCACCTACCCTGCATATATTTTGGGTTGTGGGGGTGAAACACACAAAAACACGGAGAGAACGTGCAAACTCCACATGGACAGTGACCCAGGGCTGGGATCAAACTTGGGACCGTGACGCCGTGCGACAGCAATGCTAACCACTGCCCCACTGTGCTGCCTGGGAAATTACAGAATAACAAAATCTATAGAGTAGTGATAATGGGAGACCTTAGTAGAATATAAACTGGGATCGCGATATTGAAGGAAGCATTACTGGATCTGATATGGGGGAAATGAGCTGGGTCAAGTGCTGGTAGGGGGACGTTAAAGGGACAGTGAGCATAATATTATACGGTTTATGTTAGCTCCATGGAAAAAGGAAGAGGAGCAATCTAGAGTAAAAATAAACAACGGATAGACCAATTTCCATCGAGTAAGAATGGGTCTGTCCCAAGTAAATAAGAATCCGAGAATTGGCAGGCAAAACTGTAATGAAACAATGGGCTGATTTTGAAGAGGTTTTGGTGCAGTTGAGAACAATCAAAGCCAGAGAATGCTGGACGACAGAAAAGTGGTGCGTAAGATGAAACAGAGAAGGGAACTATATGAGAGATGTCAAGTGATGATACAAATGAGAAACGAGCTGAATATAGAAAGTTCAGAAGGAAGAAGAACAGGAAATAAGAGAGACAATGAGAAAGTGTGAGAAGAGACTGGCAGCTAACATAAAAGGAAATCGGTAAAAAGGTAGAAGAGGAAGCTTGGGCTGATGAAGGACCAGGGAATGAATCCATGCAGAGGACAAGGCTGAAGTATTTATTGAGTAAGTGCATCTGTCTTTATCAAGAAAGGAAATACTGGAAAAGGCAGAACTTAATGTTCTTCCCCATGATAAATCAAGTGGTGGGACATTTAATCAGCCAGGAGGATGGCAGGTGGTGACTCTGTTGCCTTTCCACCCATTGACAACTAAAGCCCTGGTATGTGTGTGCAATTAATGTCCACTTAAGGACTTTATTCCAATGTCGCTGTTTTTTTCAGACATGTAAAGTTGGAAGCAAAATCCGTCAAGCTGCTTCCAGGCTTATACTCAACCCTTCTCATTTTCATTCACTACTCTATTCAAAATCTTTTATTCTTGGAGAGATTGAAGACCTTCGCTGGATTATTGCAATTCTTCTTGCTGACTTGGAAGAGAAACTGCAAAGGATTTTGAATGAAGTAGTGAGTGAAAGTGAGAAGAAAGGGCTGAATTTAAATCATAAGAAAACAAAATGTCTAGTAGTGTCCAAAAAGAAAGATTTGGATGTACAGGGTGTTATGGGCCAGGGTTTAGAGAACCCCAAAGTGTATCATGGAGTTCCCCTGACCCACAGCTTTTAATAGATTATGGTAAGGGGAGCACACGGCCCACTCTACAGGTGTGGTACAGCAGAAATGGAAAAGTATTTTTTAAAAGCTAAACAATGTTTATTCTATGAACTCAAGTTAACCTTTTTAAAACATACAGTGAACATCTCAGCAACCATCAATTCAAATACAACCCCCAAAGAATACAACACTAAGTAATCCTTAATAACTTCCCAAACAACATCCAGAAGACAGAAGAAACACCTTTCAACAGAAGCATATTAGGTTTACATTCACTACTGAAAACATTTATAATTCTGAATTCACCAAATGATCAAGAGATAGTCTTTTGATGGCAGAGAGAACAGCAGTACACCTGCTTGGTCTGGCTTCAGCTCCAACACTGAAAACTAAACTAAAACACACCCTGCAGCAAACAGTCTAAAATGAAAGTAAAAAGCTGACAGCCCAGCTCCACCCACTCTCTGACATCACTGCAGTAGTAAACACCCATTTCTTAAAGGTACTCTCACTACAGATATTTATATACACACCCATTTATAAACACCCATTTCTTGAAGGTATCTCACATGACAAGGGCATAATTTCAAAATTTGTAGATGGCACAAACCTGTAGAGAGGAGAATAGTGACAGACCACAAGAGGACATAGGCTGGTGGAATGGGTGGATATGTGGAAGATGACATTTAATTCCAAGAAGTGCAAAGTTATCATTTTGGCAGAACGAGTGTGGAGAGGCAATGTGAAGGGTACTTTTAAAAATTCTTTCATGGGGTGTGGCCGTCGCTGGCTGGTTCAACATTTATTGCTCATCCCTAATTACCCTTGAGAAGATGGTGGCGAGCTGCCTTCTTTAGCCGCATGCAAGAAATGGCGATGTATTCCAAGTCAGGATTGTGAATGGCTTGGAGGGAAACTTCCAGCTGGTGGTGTTCCCACATGTCTGCTGCCTTTGTCCTTCTAAATGGTAGTGGTTATGGGTTTGGAAGGTGCTGTCTATGGAGCCTTGGTGAGTTCCTGCAGTGCGCCTTGTAGATGGTACATACTGCTGCTACTGTGTGTTGGTGGTTGAGGGAGTGAATGTTCGTGGATGAAATGCTGATCAAGTGGACTGTTTTGTCCTGGATGGTGTCGAGTATCTTGAGTGTTGCTGGAGCTGCATTATCCAGGCACGTGGAAAGTATTCCATCACACTCCTGACTTGTGCCAGAAACAGTAGCATGAGGTGATTGCGTATGATCCTAATAGAAAAATTGTAAACCAAAATATGCAAATTTCCTGAATGAACCCCACAACAACAAATTATCAACACATTCCACTTTCTGTAACTTTTACTGATTGGAACCAATGTAAATTAATCACACATTTAGCAGTTAAATTAAACTTCAAATAGAAAAATAAATTTTACTCAGACATGTTTTATGCAACCACAAAATTCCCTCAGCGTCTATGGCATTATGTAACTGCACAGTGTGTTCTTTCAAGCAAGGAAGATCAGGCGTCCCATCCAACAACAGCTTTCACCCCTGAGTCGCATGGATATAATTATCATCAGCAAGGCACGCTTCTCCCCTGGGGGTCGCTGCAGCCGTGATGATGTTGCTTTCCCAACAGCGCCACCATATCCACAATATCCCCAGAACCAAACATCATTCAAACCAATGAGAACTTTGTCATGCGTATATCGCTCTTAGAAACTCCCATGAAAAGTTGCACCATGTTCAATCAGGTGTAAATGGGTTTTTGATAGTGATGTGATTAATAAAATATGATCAGAACCAGCCTGAGAAAACAATTTTATAATGATGGAATTCCGATAAATGATTAATTAGTAGTTTTAAACTAATTGTTCTAATTTATTTCAAAAAAAAATTCTGAATGTTTTGGCTTCTACCTTCACCCCATCTAGATGTCCCAATCTTTAATTTACTCTGTGTAAAAATATTTTTTAAGCGTTTTATTGTTGTGCTTTTAGATCCTTGATTTGATGTCAATGAAAACCCTAGAAGGTGATTAGCTGCTTGGACAGCTTGATGCCATCACTCCAGCTCCACACTTGGGATGTCCAGTAAAGGACTTTACAATCACTTGGAATATTTGAGTGGCAAGGTGGCACATTGATTAACACTGCTGCCTCACAACTCCAGGGGCCCGGGTCTGATTCTGGCCTTGGGTGACTGTCTGTGTAGAGTTTGCACGTTCTCCCCATGGCTGCATGGACTTCTTCTCGGTGCTCCGGTTTCATCCCACAGTCCAAAGGTGTGCGGGCTAGGTGGATTGGCCATGATCCATGGGCGGGGTTATGGGGATAGGGCAGGGAACTGGGCCTTGATAGAGTGCTCATTCGGACCTCGGGGCAGACTCGATGGGCCAAATGGCCTCCTTCTACATTGTAGGGATGCTATGGATTACTGCATGGTGATGGAGGTGGCATTTTCGCTAGAAAGGTCGCTAAATTTCAACTATGTTTACTTTGAGGTCAACAACGAGTGCCTTTGCATCACTGTTGACCACAAACTCTGAGCCAGTACTTTAGAACTTTTGCTTACAATATATTAACCTTACTTCCTGTGTCACGATTTTTCAATTATGCACAATAGTTCCAAGACAATCATGTATGTTAGCAGTAGCCATTTCAAATTGTAAGAATTAGGAATTTTCGATGTACTTTGCAATCTATCTAAAATCCCAAATTTCCATTCATTGACTATGCAAAGTACCAACTCATTCCTTATCTTCCTGACAGCATCAATTTCATTGATCTACCTAACCCTGCTTTACTATATGAAATGTTGAGTTATCCAATATAATAGATACAGTTCTGCACTCCCTGTCCTTCTCACTGGAATTTACTTTGATCAAAAATGCCTCAGATCTACACTTCTCCACTGCTAGTTGAATGTAATTCTGTTCCACTCTTACTGTATTTGCTGGCTATGCTTATGGGAGTTCAGTGGATCAGCTGGTATGTAGTACATTTTACTGTCCAAAGCTGCTCAAGAAAAGGCTGTGGTGCTCTAAATAAAAACACATTCTGATTATTTGCAATGCAGCTAGAAATGTATGTTTTTGTTCCAATAATCTTTCTTCAATGCACATCTTTTAAAAAATGAATATTCAGTAACAACGTGGGCAACATGGTAGCACAACCGGATAGCACCGTGGCTTCACAGCCCCAGGGTCCCAGGTTCGATTCCCCGCTGGGTCACTGTCTGTGCGGAGTCTGCACATTCTCCCTGTGTCTGCGTGGGTTTCCTCCGGGTGCTCCGGTTTCCTCCCACAGTCCAAAGATGTGTAGGTTAGGTGGATTGGCCATGATAAATTGCCCTTAGTGACCAAAAAGATTAGGAGGGGTTATTGGGTTGTGGGGATAGGGTGGAAGTGAGGGCTTAATGTGGGTCGGTGCAGACTCGATGGGCCGAATGGCCTCCTCCTGCACTGTATGTTCTATGTTCTAACTAACAATAAAATAAGTGACCACAAATCACTTTTTATGGTAAACCCTTTTGCCCAACACCTTGAGTTCTTCAACCATAGCAGAGATATAAATACATTTGAAGAAAATTATGATTAGCATGTCTCTAACAATGCTTTGCTTTGGAGACCTGTATCTATGAAAGAAATCTCAGTCTTGAGCTCTGAGAGCTGTTAGCTATCAATAAAGTGGAGTTCATCCGCTTTGAAAATGTGAATTCCCACTTGCACTTCTCTTTACAACTTGCAAGAGTTTCTTTAATGACAGGCAGCAAGAGTGTCCACCTGTGAAGTATCAGGATTTGCTATTTGGAGCAGAATTGCAAGACTTTTCAAAATTACTGACACCAAAATTGTCGCATTTAAAACATTTTTCTCAGAAGGTCCAGCTCAAATACACCAAATATTGTTGCAGTCATAATTGTAAATGGGAAGGTTCTTGTGTATATAGAACCATAACATAAGTAGATTGTCAACAAAGATAAAAAGCTGTTCTCCCAGATTATTTAGAAGATTGATTTATTTATGCAAGTTTGGCATGTCAGAGGGACAGATTTATAGTGAAAACCTAATACTTCATCCCCAAATAGAAGACTCTTGGTGGTGGATATCCCACAAGCTTGTATGGATGTTGCAGATCTACTGTCCATTACAGAAATCACCCATTTTTCTTACCATTGATTTCTGTCAAATACAGGAGCTCTCCAGACTAGGCAGCACAATGCCAGTCTTCTACCAAGGCAGAAAGCTGAAAGTCCATTTCTTCAAAGCTCTGATGCGGATTCTTTCAAAATAATCACGGCATGAAATTGCATTATTGTTATTCCATGGTGAATTGTTTTAACTATATTTTTTCTGCAGTTTTAACAGAAGTGGCCCAATCTGCAGTATAGCTGCAGAAGTATCAACAATTTTCTATTACTCTGCCCAAATGATCATTCTCCTTGTGTGAGTGGATGCAGAGTGCCGAAGGGATGTTAAGCCATGGTGTGCGTCACAATTCCAGTCTCGATATATAGCAATTAGAAACAGGAACCTCATCTCGTCCCTTCCACTCTCTTTAACGCAGAAATATTGAAAACAATTGTTAGCTCAGCTTCCCATTGAGATCATCTAGATCTACAACGGTCAGAGCCCGAACTTTGAACCACCACACCCTAATGACAAGACATTGCAATCAGTTACTGTGCCATCAGGTTAAATTTGACTTGATGGCTTTGAGATGCCATATGATTTTTTTTTTTTAAAGACTGTGTTAAAGAAAAAAAGAACTTGCATTTACGTTGTTCCTTTCACAACTTCAGGATATCCCAAAATAGCCAATTACTATTGAAATGTCATAGTAGTTTAATACTCAACAAATAATTGTACACTCTCCAGGAGTTTTAAAAACAGGTTTTTGTTTTATTGCATTGGGTGTAAAGATTTTCTTTAAATGTTCGGTCTTGAGATTTGAGTGTCTCTGACGGTGTCAGCATTTTTTGTCAATTCGTAATTGACTTGATACGGTGGTGGTGAGCTGACTTTTTGAACCACTGCAGTTTTGGTGTAGGTACACCCACAGTGCTTTCTTCTGCAATAGTTTCAGACAAAGGAGTGGTGTTGGGCCACGCCAGGAGATAATCAACCATGATCTTGTGGCTCCAGAGTCATGTGTAGTTTAGGATGGCAGATTTCCTACATTAATTTACATGGATAGCAAGTCATAAGGATTCTTTCAGGGTGAAGTTGTCTTCTGGTTTTCCTCCATGAGCTTTGCTTGGTCCAAGTGCAGCAAGCAGAAAGCCTACAATCAATTGTAAAAGAAACGTAAGTAGTGAAATTGGTCTTGAGCGAGAGCAGCAGTCCATATTTACAGTCCACTCTTATTTTTTCCATTAACTTCATGAGGTAGGGACAAAGTTGCAGCTGAGTTGCCAGTTGCATGCCAACTTCCAAGATTAGTTTCACGTGTTACATTCTACATTTGCATCTGGTGGGTTTTCCTGTTGTTTCAAGTATTTCATATATTCTTTGTATTAATCTTTGACTGTTAAAACAATAATCTGTAATAGTTGTTTATTGTAGCCAATACAATTATGATCAATGTACCATAAGTCCTGACCTGATTGGTGTCATTTTGGAGCATCCTCTTCTACTCCCTTAACTCTGACTTGCCGCTTTTTCCCATGCCTGACTTGCGACCTCTCTCTATGCCCGACCTCCAACGTCTCTCCCTGCCCAACCCTCCACCTCGCGGCCTCTCCCCCCGTGCCCAACCCTTCGGCTTGCACCCTCTCCCTGTGTCCAACCCTCCACCTTGCAACCTCTCCCCTGCCCAACCCTCCGACTTGCAGCCTCTCCCCCTGCCCAACCCTCCACTTTGCAGCCTCTCCCCCTGCCCAACCCTCCACCTTGCACCCTCTCCCCCTGCCCAACCCTCCGACTTGCAGCCTCTCCCCCTGCCCAACCCTCCACTTTGCAGCCTCTCCCCCTGCCCAACCCTCCACCTTGCAGCCTCTCCCCCTGCCCAACCCTCCACCTTGCGGCCTCTCCCCCTGCCCAACCCTCCGACTTGCAGCCTCTTCCCCCTGCCCAACCCTCCACTTTGCAGCCTCTCCCACTGCCCAACCCTCCACCATGCATCCTCTCCCCCTGCCCAACCCTCCGACTTGCAGCCTCTCCCCCTGCCCAACCCCCCACCTTGCAACCTCTCCCCCTGCCCAACCCTCCGACTTGCAGCCTCTCCCCCTGCCCAACCCTCCACCTTGCAGCCTCTCCCCCTGCCCAACCCTCCATCTTGCACCCTCTCCCCCTGCCCAACCCTCCACCATGCACCCTCTCCCCCTGCCCAACCCTCCTACTTGCAGCCTCTCCCCCTGCCCAACCCCCCACCTTGCAACCTCTCCCCCTGCCCAACCCTCCGACTTGCAGCCTCTCCCCCTGCCCAACCCTCCACCTTGCAGCCTCTCCCCCTGCCCAACCCTCCATCTTGCACCCTCTCCCCCTGCCCAACCCTCCGACTTGCAGCCTCTCCCCCTGCCCAACCCTCCACCTTGCAGCCTCTCCCCCTGCCCAACCCTCCACCTTGCACCCTCTCCCCCTGCCCAACCCTCCACCATGCACCCTCTACCCCTGCCCAACCCTCCTACTTGCAGCCTCTCCCACTACCCAACCCCCCACCTTGCAACCTCTCCCCCTGCCCAACCCTCCGACTTGCAGCCTCTCCCCCTGCCCAACCCTCCACCTTGCAGCCTCTCCCCCTGCCCAACCCTCCACCTTGCAGCCTCTCCCCCTGCCCAACCCTCCATCTTGCACCCTCTCCCCCTGCCCAACCCTCCGACTTGCAGCCTCTCCCCCTCCCCAACCCTCCACCTTGCAGCCTCTCCCACTGCCCAACCCTCCACCTTGCAGCCTCTCCCCCTGCCCAACCCTCCACCTTGCAGCTTCTCCGTGCCCAACCCTCCACCTTGCAACCTCTCCCCCTGCCCAACCCTCCACCTTGCAGCCTCCCCCTACCAACCCTCCACCTTGCAGCCTCTCCCCCTGCCCAACCCTCCACCTTGCAGCCTCTCCCACTGCCCAACCCTCCACCTTGCAGCCTCTCCCCCTGCCCAACCCTCCACCTTGCAACCCCTCCCCCTGCCCAACCCTCCACCTGCCCAACTCTCCACCTGCCCAACCCTCCACCTTGCAACCTCTCCCCCTGCCCAACCCTCCACCTTGCAGCCTCCGCCCGTGCCCAACCCTCCAACTCGCAGCGCCTCCCTGTGCCCAACCCTCCACCTTGCGGCCTCTCCTCCTGCCCAACCCTCCACCTTGCGGCCTCTACCCTTGCCCAACCCTCCACCTTGCGGCCTCTCCCCCTGCCCAACCCTCCAACTCACAGCGCCTCCCTGTGCCCAACCCTCCGACTTGCAGCCTCTCCCCCTGCCCAACCCTCCACCTTGCAGTCTCTCCCCATGCCCAACCCCCCACCTTGCAGTCTCTCCCCATGCCCAACCCTCCACCTTGCAGCCTCTCCACATGCCCAACCTTCCGACTTGCGGCCTCTCCCCCTGCCCAACCCTCCACCTTGCGGCCTCTCCCCCTGCCCAACCCTCCACCTTGCGGCCTCTCCCCCTGCCCAACCCTCCACCTTGCGGCCTCTCCCCCTGCCCAACCCTCCACCTTGCGGCCTCTCCCCCTGCCCAACCCTCCACCTTGCGGCCTCTCCCCGTGCCCAACTCTCCGACTCACGGCGTCTACGCGTGCCCAACCCTCCGACTCACGGCCTCTCCCCGTGCCCAACCCTCCGACTCGCAGCCTCTCCCCGTGGCCAACCCTCCGACTTGCAGCCTCTCCCCGTGGTCACCCCTCCATCTTGCAGGCTCTTCTCATGCCCGACCCTAACTTGCGTGCTCGGCCCACCCTCTCGCCAAACTATCTGTGCCCTACTCACCTTGTCACCACTTCCCTCTCCTGAACTTGCATGCCCATCTAAAATCCAGATCAATCGAAGCTAGAACTCCAGAGTTATGAAAGGTCCTGATGGTAAAGTAATACTGAGCTGGGGCTGTTATAATCCAAGTTTTTAAATTACTCAAAGCTACTCCTACTGCCTCACCACTTATCTGCAGAGCCCTCGTGCGAGGGTTCAGGAGAGGGAAGTAGCAAGTGGAAACATTTTTAAAAACATGGATTATAACAGCTCCAGATCAACACTTTTGCACCATCAGGACTCACTCTAATGACCACAGAGCTCTAGATTGAATTGTCTCTGAATCTTGAACAGGAACGCAGGTTCAGGAGAGGGAAGTGGTGAGAGGGTGTGTCAGGGAGCAAGTGGATTGGTGGGATGGTGGATAGGGCATGGGGGGAGACTGCAAGTCATAGAGGGTCAGTGGGGGGAAGGATCTGCAGAGACCATGTGGACCAGGGAGTGGGAGGAGGGGCAACCAAGATGTGCTATAAGTAGGAAGTTGCATTTTCTTTAAATATTTAAATTTATTTTATTTTGAAAGTTATTTCATTTATCAATGTAGGAATTTTGCAATGCAAAGCATTTCAACTTACAGGGTAT
This sequence comes from Scyliorhinus torazame, assembly GCF_047496885.1. Lineage (NCBI taxonomy): Eukaryota > Metazoa > Chordata > Chondrichthyes > Carcharhiniformes > Scyliorhinidae > Scyliorhinus > Scyliorhinus torazame. The sequence continues at coordinate 161,135,047 of NC_092715.1, read as the reverse complement.
AATTTTTTTTCTGATGAGCAAGCTTCTACAGAACCTTCCTCCAGTTTTAATGGTGATTCAAAGAACAAAAAACAATACAGCACAGGAACAGGCCCTTTGGCCCTCCAAGCCTGTACCGGTCATGATACTAACCTACTAACCTTTGTCAAAACCCTCAGCACTTCCTTGTGCCGTATCCCGCTATACCCATCCTATCCATATGTTTATCAAGATGCCTTTTGAACGCTGTTAATGATCTGCTTCCACAACCTTCCCTGGCAACGTGTTACTCACCACCCTCTGCGTAAAAAGACTGCCTCGCTCATGTCCTCTAAACGTTGCCCCACAAGCCTTAAACCTATGCCCCTTGATGACTGACCCCTCCACCCTGGGCAAGAGTGCCTGCCCATCCACTCTATCCATGCCCCTCATAATCTTGTAGACCTTCGGAACCGATGTTTCCTTTGGGAACCGATGTTTCACTTCAAGCTTTTTCACTTAATGTCACCAGTTTCAGGAACGCAACCTCAATTTTAAGTGAGAGTTTGCTGTACATGATTTCCACTTGTGCAATAACTAAATATTTTACGTTTTCTTTCTCATAGCTGACAAAGCTCTCTGAGAATTCTCTTAAAACACATTAAGTGCTGATACTACTTGTGGAACACTAAACATAATTCCATTATATGATGGGCTTTGCTTTCGAAAGGCTCTTCTCCATGAGAGAATACTGTCCCCAGACTTAATCATCTTTAAATGTCACTTCACTCTATATACCAGTTAAGATGTGATGGTTCTACCCTGAGAATGTATGTAATTAGATATCCTAAATATCACTATTGTGCTACTTAATGAAATTCATGGTATGGTCCCTTGCCAAGACTGCAAGAAACTTTCTTGTACAGTCATATTTCCACGCTATTATTGTGCCGAAAGACAACATGTCTACAGTCATGAATTTTTATAAAATAAATCTTGTCCAAGTTTATAATGAACAGCTGGAGAGTTGCATTTTCACTCCTCTCAGTTTCTGTCTTTCAACCTTGAGTTGCCTATACTTTAATAAAAGTTTGGTATTTTAATAAATTAAGTTGCAGACTTCTTTTAAAAAAAGCTCACTTAAAAGAAAACAGCTTTATTCTGCAAACATGAAGGAATCAATTCAGTCTTTTTCTTTCCTAACCATTTTTATTTGATATTCATAAAATCAGAGACTTTGGTATAAAAACAGAAAGTGCTGTAAAAACACAGCATCTTTGGGGAGAGAAACAGTGTTAATGATACTTTAAGTCCACTATGATTCTCCTTCAGAACTAAGAGAGGGAAAGGTCTGGGAAAGGTTAGAGGGCAGGGCAGATTAAAATATAAAGATATCATGGAATAAAAAGAAATGGGTATGGTAGTAATAAGGGAACAAAGCATTGATCCAGAGTAGGTGTTGATAGCAGAATAAAATTCCGCACTGTATGAAGGCAAAATATGAAAACAAGATACGGGTTGGCATTAGGGAAAAATAAAGGGAGTTAATCGTCTGAAGTTATTGAACTCTGTTGAGTCCAGACATCTGTAAAGTTCCTAATCGGAAGATGAGGTGCTGTTCCTCAAGCTTGCACTGGGCATCGTGGGAACGTTGCAACAGGCAGATGACAGAAATGCTAGCATGGGAGCAAGATGATGATTTGAAACGGCAGACAGCCGGCAGGTCAGGATCATGTTTGTGCATTTAACAATGATGCTCTGCAAAGTGGTTACCCAGTCTGGGTTTGGGTTGCCCAATGCAGAGGAAACCGCATTGCAAGTGGTGACAAGAATATACCAAACTGAAATAAATACAAGTAAATCATTGCTTCAGCTGGAAGGAGTGTTTGTGTATTGGGCTGGTTTAGCTCTGTGAGCTAGAGAGCTGGTTTGTGATGCAGAACAAGGCCAGCAGCACGGGTTCAATTCCCGTACCAGCTTACCCGAACAGGTGCCGGAATGTGGCGACTAGAGACTTTTCACAGTAACTTCATACTTGTGACAATAAAAGGTTATTATTATTATTTGGACAGTGAAGAAGAAAAAGGTAAAGGGGCAACAAAGGGTTACAACCTCTGTGATTGCATAGGATGGTACCATGGAAGGGAATGAGGTGTTAGGGATGATAGATCAGTGGGCCAGGATGTCGCAGAAGGGAAAGATCCCATCAAAATGCTGACAGGAAAGGGGAAGATGTATTTGGCGGTGGCATCATGCTGGAGTTGGTGGAAATGCTGGAGGATAATTCTTTGAATGCAGCGCTAGTAAAGTGGAAATGGAAAGCAAGAGGAATGCTCGCCAGTTGTGAGAGGTGTAGGAAGAAGGGATGTGTGACTAAGAGGGTAGTTCCATTCTTTTATTTGACTTCTCCATTTCTGGGGATAGGTTGTCGACATATTCATTACATGTCCATTGACTCACACAGCTACCTCGAATACACCACCTCACACCATGCTTTCTGTAAAGACTCCATTCCACTCTCCTAGTTTCACCCTCTCCACCCCATCTGTTCTGATAATGCTACCCTCTACAGTGGCATTTCTGATATCTCTTATTTTTTTCCTCAGTCAAGTAGTCCCCCACGATTGTCAACAGGCCCCTCAGCACATTCAACTCATTTTCTGTACTTCTGTACCTACCCCTGTGTTATTACCCTTGACCAGACCCCGGGACATTGGAGGAGATCCGATTAAGGACCAGTAGCATTTTTCTTAAGGCAGATGAGGTTTAAGAGTCAAGACACTTGAATAAAACCACAAGATTCTGTGGGTTTGGAGCAAACAAAATAGACTTTATACAAATTCAGAAAGTTAAAAGAATTTGCAATATCTATCATACTCATAACATTCAGTGTGAGTATGATATACATGTGAATTAACAGGCAAACCTTGGTCAGACACAACACACTACACAATAGAAGATGGATGCGGCCACACGGATTCCATGGATTTCTCAACAACCCACAACAGACAACATTGTGAACCAACCAATCTCACTGAAACTTCATCTTTCTCATGAAGGTTTCCAATCTACATTTGAGGATCTTGCCTTGGAATTCTCTCAATTTTCCTCCCACTCCGACATTTCAACAATATCCCATTCACAGGGTTTCAGCCTTGCCTTCCGAGATTCTTTTCCTCAGATCCTAAAGAACAACAAAGAACAAAGAAATGTACAGCACAGGAACAGGCCCTTCGGCCCTCCAAGCCCGTGCCGACCATGCTGCCCGACTAAACTACAATCTTCTACACTTCCTGGGTCCGTATCCCTCTATTCCCATCCTATTCATGTATTTGTCAAGATGCCCCTTAAATGTCACTATCGTCCCTGCTTACACCACCTCCTCCGGTAGCGAGTTCCAGGCACCCACTACCCTCTGCGTAAAAAACTTGCCTCGTACATCTACTCTAAACCTTGCCCCTCTCACCTTAAACCTATGCCCCCTAGTAATTGACCCCTCTACCCTGGGGAAAAGCCTCTGACTATCCACTCTGTCTATGCCCCTCATAATTTTGTAGACCTCTGTCAGGTCTCCCCTCAACCTCCTTCGTTCCAGTGAGAACAAACCGAGTTTATTCAACCGCTCCTCATAGCTAATGCCCTCCATACCAGGCAACATTCTGGTAAATCTCTTTTGCACCCTCTCTAAAGCCTCCACATCCTTCTGGTAGTGTGGCGACCAGAATTGAACACTATACTCCAAGTGTGGCCTAACTAAGGTTCTATACAGCTGCAACATGACTTGCCAATTCTTATACTCAATGCCCCGGCCAATGAAGGCAAGCATGCCGTATGCCTTCTTGACCACCTTCTCCACCTGTGTTGCCCCTTTCAGTGACCTGTGGACCTGTACTCCTAGATCTCTTTGACTTTCAATACTCTTGAGGGTTCTACCATTCACTGTATATTCCCTACCTGCATTAGACCTTCCAAAATGCATTACCTCACATTTGTCCGGATTAATCTCCATCTGCCATCTCTCCGCCCAAGTCTCCAAACAATCTAAATCCTGCTGTATCCTCTGACAGTCCTCATCGCTATCCGCAATTCCACCAACCTTTGTGTCGTCTGCAAACTTACTAATCAGACCAGTTACATTTTCCTCAAAATCATTTCTATATACTACAAACAGCAAAGGTCCCAGCACTGATCCCTGTGGAACACCACTGGTCACAGCCCTCCAATTAGAAAAGCACCCTTCCATTGCTACTCTCTGCCTTCTATGACCTAGCCAGTTCTGTATCCACCTTGCCAGCTCACCCCTGATCCCGTGTGACTTCACCTTTTGTACTAGTCTACCATGAGGGACCTTGTCAAAGGCCTTACTAAAGTCGATATAGACAACATCCACTGCCCTACCTGCATCAATCATCTTAGTGACCTCCTCGAAAAACTCTTATCAAGTTAGTGAGACACGACCTCCCCTTCACAAAACCATGCTGCCTCTCACTAATACGTCCATTTGCTTCCAAATGGACGTATCCAATGAAGTACACTCTAGCTTCACCTTCCGCACAAACTCAGATCTTCAGCCATGTCAAACAGAAATGCCACTGCTTCAAAGAGATACCTTTGCTTCAACGGCCCACAGCACAGATTCACCAACTTTCGTCTGCCTTCTCCGATATTCAGGGCCTCTCCCACTTCAATTAAAGTCTGCTCCCTGCAGCTCTCTTGGATTTGGAGCCTATTATTCTGTTCCTTTGTAAAAATTTACTGAAGGGATCTATTTCTGTCCCCTGGCTTTTATCTCTTGCCTATGACTGCCTTTAGGGATCTCTCCTGCCCCCCTCCATGATTGTGGTCTCCTCTGGGTCATCTGACGACCTGCATTTGCACACTACTCTGTTTGTTCTGCGCAAGGCTGATTCCTGGTCTGAAGAGTGGGGGGGAAAATGAACTGCGCATGTGCGGCCAGTTCCTAGCTGGCACAAGGTGGATGACCGTAGTTCGTTGGAAACCAGATTTCCTAATCTCTGAAGGTAAGTATAAGTTTCACGACACCTCCCAGAACTTTAATAGGGTTCCCCTTGTTCTCACTACCTACCCCACCACCCTTTGCATTCATATGATTATCCTTCGACTTTTCCACCAACTCCAGCAAGATGCCACGACAAACACACCACGACAAACACATCTGCTCCTCCTCTTCCCTATCAGCATTCTGGAGGGACCTTTTCCGCCGCAATACCCTGGTCCTCTGCTCTATCACCCCAATACCTCATTTCCTTCCTGAGGCACCTTCCCATGCAATCACAGGAGGTGCAATATCTGCCCCTTTACCTCCTCCCCTCCTCATTATGTAAGGCCACAAACCCTCCTTCCAGGCGAAGCAGTGATGTACTTGTACTTTCAATTTATTCTAGTGTTCACAGTGCAGTCTTCTCTACACCCTGTTAACATGATTCCAACCTTCTGGTCATTAAGGGGCAAAAAATGTTACTTGGATTATATATAGACCCCAAAACTGTAATGGTGATGTTGGGGATGGCATTGAACACAAAATTAGAGACACAGCATGCAGTGACATTAATCTGCATACAGATGGGGGCAAATAAAATTAGTAACAGCACCGTACGAGATGGTTTTCTGGACCAATACGTTCCTATTCCAGTTCTCTTTCTTTATTGTTCCATGACATCTTTGCTATTTTAATCTTCCCTGTCCTCTAACCTATCACTGACCTCCCCTATTGCTCTACCTGACCCTCCTCCCTCTTTCGACAGCATAAGACCCATCACGTCTCTACCTCTCTTAGTTCCAAAGAAGTCATATTGGCCTCAAAATGTTAACTCACTCCACAGATGCTGCCATACCTGTGAGTGTTTCCAGCACTCTCTCTTTTTATTTCAAATTTCCAGCATAAGTATTTTGTGTTTATTTAAGAGACTATCGTAGTATTTTGTGTGGTGTAATTGTAGTTTCTCCTGATGTCTGATAAGCAGGACATCCTACCTATCAGTTTGCTTTTTGTTCGTTTACATATTATTTATTTATGGAGTGGCCTGGCTACTAGGCTTTTGTACTATTCACTTAAATACCGAACAGTAATGCAGTTGTGCAAGTTCAGTGAAACTATTTAACCCATATATTTGCTGTTATTTCTTTGGTTTGTGGTGGGGGGTTTTCGTCACATACATAGTACTGAACAAAGGGAACAATTTGGTTAGACACAAGGCTATTACGTATACAGCTACATTATGGTTATTTTGTGTCCAAATAAATATTAAAGATAACGGGCGGTATTCTCCATCCCTCCGCACCCATTTTCTAGTGGGCCGTGCCCCGCCGGCAGCGGGAATCTCTGTCCCAGCAGCTGGCCAATGGGATTTCCCTTGTGTCGGTGCCAGTGAAACGGAGAATCTCGCCAATGGAGAATCTAGCCCAACATTTTTAAAAGAAATGGTAGACATATATTGTAAAAGTATATTATTGTTTCAGTTGTATGTTTCGGTACCAAGAGCAGACAGATGTACTTTTTAATGCATGCAATTAACATGGTAAATGCAGAAATCTTGAGATTTGAAATTTAATATGAAACATGATAAAATGATGCAGGAAACATGGCTTAAAAATGCTAATAACTTAAAATGCATGGTCACTAGAGATTGGAAATTAAATTTAAATTCCATCATCAACCTTCAAGGAGTAATGAATCTGGAAAGGTTACCGACAGAGCGGGAAACCATTTGTGGTTAGACAATTCACACCACCTCAATTTCATCTTCAACTTTTTTGTGCTGCTTGTTTCATCAATCTTGGGGCTCCATTCAATGTAACTGAAATCTGACTCCCACTTTACACATGTATCGCAGTAGGGCTGGCACCTGTGTCCATGTAGTGAGCAGGTCAAAGTTCAGGACTTAAGCAACAAGGAATCCACTTGTGTTCTCTGCAACCAACCTGAAATCGCATTCTTTCACAATTTTACACAGCAATACACGACGGATGAAAGATATCAAAACTAAATTATCCAAAGAGACTGTTGCATTCCCGATTCTGATTTTCTATTTCATAGAAGTAGGGTCCAGTACTCCATTAAAAACATTGCTCTGCTTTTCATGAGAGGGATGCAGTTCTCCATATTGCATCCTAAGAATCTAACAAATTAATGGGAATCTGGTTTTATTTGATTACAGTGAAAATCTGAGAAGTTGTAGACCTTAATGTGGACTTGTGCTGAATTTTGAACTACTGTACTTGGTTAATGAAATATTAAAAAGCACTTAGTGCTGTCAGGCAATATCTTTAGCTGCTCCCTGGAGAGACTTCTGAAACTAGGGGTGGGATACTTGCTTATATTTTTTTGCATTTGTCCCAAGGAGCTCTGAGTGACTTGACAGGAGCCTTGTTTTGCAAACCTCTACGTTTTCACTAATGGCAGATAATCACTTTAGGCCCTTTTGAAGAAGTGTTTTAGCACTTTACTGGAGGAACCAATTAGAATGCCTCTGAGTCATTACATGCTCCTGAATTACCTTGGTGCCTTTGAGACGCAGAAAAGAAAATTGAGTTTTGTCAATACGCGATAGTGGGAGCTAAAATGTGAAGCTGCAGGCTTTGTTGTGAATATCCTTGACATTCGTGCCAAGATTGTGTTTGGAGATATGTAGCTATACACAGCACCACCCTGTCTAACAATCGTTGAGAAAACCTGATGTTATTTAAACAAAATTACATGTCTGTGGCTGTATAGGAGTCTGAATGGAAGTACAAAGAAATCTGCCATTGCCCTATAAAATTGTGAAAAACTGACCATTTTCTAAGCAGCTTACTGTATGATAATGATCTTTTTAGACCACAAAAGAGGAGCTGCTTTTGTCCCAGTTGGAAAGTAAGAAGCAGATTATCACTTTCTGGCCATAATTCTGAATTGTCGAACTCCAATCTAAAAGCTTGAGAGGATTTTAATAATCTTTCCAAATTCTTATATCCATCCTCTAGACTGCAATATACTCCTCTCATGACTCACCATGAAAGCAACTTGCTTTCAGGTTTTCCCCGATGCTGCTGTGTTCTGATGTGCAGAATGATGACTTGCCTGTTTTTTTCCTGTCTTGCTTGTCATGAATCATATCCTATCTGTTTAGTACCTTCGCTACCACAGCCAACATCCTCCCCACCCCACCCCATCCCCACAACATGATTGGGATTGATAGATCCTTATCCCACCACGTTGTGTTGTAGCACAGTTCGCTCAACTGTGGCACTGCAGTATCATGGGTTTATCGTAGATCCACTTCAGGCTGAAGTAGTTCTGTAATGTCATAGTCTCTTGGTGCTGTAGAATCCCACTCATTTATATTTGTGACAGCTCCTGCTGCTGCAAACATCTGTATGTGAAAATCCACATGCCTGGGCTGCACAGCTCCTCAGGTGGTTCCCATGGCTACAGCACTATCTCATTTACCTGTGCTTCTGCAGCAGAGAGCTCGCACCACCTATGGTTACATTTCAAGCAAAATGCTGCCATGTTTACAGAGTTTACCTTCTGGCTACTCCATAATCTTTCTGACTAGCCCAGTCGATGAATGTAGCTTCTCAGAACAAAAATTAGTAAATGTAGAAAATAGAAGCAGGAGGAGGCCATTTGGCCCTTCAAGCCTGCTCCACCATTCATTATGATCATGGCTGATCAGCAAGTTCAATACCCTGACTCCTCCTTCCCCGATATCCCTTGATCCCTTTAGCCCCAGGAGCTATATCTAATTCCTTCTTGAAATTACGCAATGCTTTGGCCTCAACTATGGTAGCGAATTCCACAGATACACCACTCTGGGTGAAGACATTTCTCCTCATCTCAGTGCTAAAAGATTTACCCCTTATCTTCAAACTATGACCCCTAGTTCTAGACTCCCGCACCATCGGGAATATTCTTTCTAAATCCAGCTTGTCTAATCCTGTTAGAATTTTCTGCGTTTCTATGAGATCCCCTCTCACTCTTCTAAACTCCAATTAATATAATCCTAACCGATTTAGCCTCTCCTCGTATGAAAGTTCCGCCATCCCAGGCATCAGCCTGGTAAACCTTCGCTGTACTCCCTCCATAGCAAGAATATTCTTCCTCAGATAGGAACACCAAAACTGCACACAATACTCTCGGTGTGGCCTCACCAATGCCCCATACAATTGCAGTAAAACATCCCTATTCCTCTACTCAAATCCTCTTGCTATGAAGGCCAACTTAACATTTGCCTTCTTTACTGCCTGCTGTACCTGAAAGTGCTACTTTCCGACTGATGCATAAGGACACCAAGGTCTCCCTGAGTAACAACCTCTCTCAATTTACACTCGTTCTATAATAATCTGCCTTCCTATTTTTGCTACCAAAGCAAATAACCTCACATTTATTCACATTTTACTGCATCTGCCATTCATGTGCCCACTCACTCAGTCTGTCTAAATCCCACTGAAGCATCTCTGCATCCTCCTCACAGCTCCCCCTCCCACTCAACTTTGTATTATCTTTAAATTAGGAGATAATACATTTAGTTCCCTCGTCCAAATCATTAATATATAATGTGAACAGTTGGCGTCCTAGCACAGATCCCTGAGGTACTCCACTTGTCACTGCCTGGCAATCAGAAAAAGACCATTTATTGCAACATTTTGCTTCCTGTCTGCTAACCAGATTTCTATCTATCTCCAGACACTACCCGTAATCCCATGCTTTACATATTAATCTGCTATGTGAGACCTTGTTGAAAGCCTTCTGAAAGCCTAAATAAACCACATCCTCCAGTTCTCCCTGGTCAACATCCTAAAAGAATTCTAGTAGATTTGTCAAGCATGATTTTCCTTTTGTAAATCCATGCTGACTTTGTCTGATTACACTGCTGCTTTCCAAATGCTGTGTAATGAAATCCTTGACAATGGACTCCAGCAATTTCCCTACTACCAACGTTAGGCTCACTGGTCTATAGTTCCTTGTTTTCTCTCTACTTTCCTTTTTGAATATATGGGTTACATTCGCTACCCTCCAATCTGTTGTAATCATTCCTTGCCCAAACAATTTTGGAAAATGACCACTAAAGGATCTACTATTTCTAGGGCCACTTCCTTAAGTACTCTGGGATGAAAATGATCAGGCCCTGGAGATTTGTCCGCCTTCAATCAAATTTATTTCCCCAAAACCATTTTATTAATACCAATTCCCTTTAGCTCCTCACTATAAAATTTTGTTTCTCAGAACTTCCAGTATGAATTTAGTTCCTCAGCCATTTCTTTGTTCCCTGTTATGAATTCCCACGTTTCTGACTGTAAGGGTTTTTATCATGGTGTTGAACGAGATTTATTTTACGTTTTTATTTAAAAGTCTTTCTACAATGGCAGCAGTAATGACCCCAAATCCACAATTTCTTCAGTCAGTCATTGTCAGACTTTAACCCCAGAGTTTCCAACCAACCCTCAGCAGAGTATTCCTTGATAAGCTTGCAGCAGTGCCATTATCACAATTGTTACTGCTGGCACAAAAATAATACTAATAAAATTGATGAATGGAAATTTGCATGGACCGTGCAAGCCATTTTCCAATATATGTTGATACAAAGCAATAGTCTTCACCACCTGCACATGCTCAGAAAAAGCAGGCTCTTACCACCCCTACCGTACATGTATTTCCAGGTAAATATTTTTTTTGTTTGGATGTATAGATGTTTTGTAGCACTGTTGTTGAAATCAGTTATACAGCTGAAATCTTTCTCCGCTATATATTATTTATCTCGTGAAAAGTCATCTGAACATTGTACTTTTTTTTTAAAAAAAAGAATTGAATTATGCACTAACTATACCCATCTCCCAATAAACTTTAAAAATAGTCCTGTCATGTATATGACATGTTACTCTGCAGGATAAAATGGGTTTTATTTTCCAGTTCCAACAGAGGGATGTATTGTCTTCATTTTTGATCTTTACTGATCATTTTGGGATATTGTATTATCAGAAACATTGGTTTTGATTTCCTACTGACCAATATGATCCACAATTTGTTTTTTGTGTTAGAGGATCTTTAGCCTAACACGGAAACCAGAACAGTCCAGGTTACTTTTTTATCTTTGCATTATTATAGAAACAGATTCAATATCTTGAAATCTTAAAAAGTCCAAATAGATGTGATAAAATATTTGGTGTGGCCAATAAATGATTACACATTAAGGGTAAAACATTTCACCCTATGAAACCACTGGAGTCTCATGTTCACATAATTCCTTCGATAGTAAGCATTGCCTGCACAAGAATAAGAGGATCATTGAGAATATTTCAGCAGTCAGTTTAAAATACTGGCCGGATTTTCATTCCAGTGTCCCAATCCCAAACCAGAATTGAATTCCAGTTCGGAAACCTGGAACTGCTAATGGTGGGAATCTGGAAGCAATTTTTGAGGAGGATGCCAATTAATTGGTTACCTCAGCGAGACACGTCCAATCAGGAATGTTGGTGCAGGCTCCTGAGGCCATGCAGCACTGAGATTGGCAAGCCCCACAATCAAGAGATGGAAGCCTGATATAGAAAGGTGAAAGAGTGGGCACACACTGAAAACATTTTTAAAACTTAAAATTATAAAGAGGCCCAGCTGCCAGGCTGTAATCATGGAGGGGGAATTGCCCCAGAGGATAACCAGTGGCCAGAGCTGTGACTTTCTGCAAGGAAGACTGTGCCATGGTGGTAATGTCACTGGATTAGTAATTGGAGGCCCACACTAATGCTTTGATTGGGTTCAAATCCCACTATGATAGCTGGTGGAATTGAAATTCAATTAATAAACATGGAATATAAAGATAGTCTCAGTAATGGTGACCATGGTGATCATGAGCTAACTATCATCAATTGTTGTATAAATCCATCTAGTTCGCTAATGCTCTTTAGGAAAGGAAATCTGCCATCTTGTATGTCCTGGCCTACATGTGACTCCAGACCCACAGCAGTGTGGATGACTCTTAACTGCCCTCTGAAATGACTTAGCAAGCCACTCAGTTCAAGGGCAATTAGGGATGGACAACAAATGCCCGCCTTGCTAGTGACACCCACATCCCATCAAAGAACAAAGAAAATGAATTGCAAGAATTCCCACCTTCGTGCCCTCCTCTGCAGCCCTTCAAAAATCCAGCCCAGTGTCTTTGGCATTTTATAATGTAGACACAGGGCGCGATTCTCTGCTCCCGCGCCGTTTCAGAGAATCGCCTGGGTCGCCAGATTTTCCTGCGACGCCGGTCCGACGCCCTACCGTGATTCACGGAAGCAGCCAGATCGGCACAATCGCGTTTTGCGTGGCGCCCCCGCGTACCCGGTACCCCCGCGATTCTCAGTGCCGGATGGGCCGAACGGCCTGCCCAAAACAGCGGGTTCCCCCCGGCGCCGTCCACACCTGGTCGCTGCCGGCGGGAACAGCGTGGGGGGGGGCCTCAAGTGGGGTCTGGCCCGCGATCGGTGCCCACCGATCGTCGGGCCGGCCTCTCTGAAGGCAGACTTCCTTTCTTCCGCAGCCCCGCAAGATCCATCTGACATCTTCTTGCGGGGAGGACGGCAACCACGCATGCACGGGTTGGCGCCGGCCAACCCGCGCATGCGCGGGTGATGCCAGTTATGCGGCACCGGCCATGTCATGTATGCGGCGCCGCCTTTACGTGGTGCCAAGGCCTGGTGCGCGTAAGTGACGCGGCACAGGTCCTAGCCCATTTTCGGTCCCTGAATCGGTTGGGATAGGGGCCGTCTGTCTCCATTTCAGAGAATCGCGCCCCCAGTTTTGTGTGTGTGTGTCAGGATCTGCATTGTTTGTAAAGGATTGGCTGGATGTTAGTCTCATATTTTATCTTAAGTAATGTTTTTGTATTTTAATACTAAAATAAATCCACTACATATATCTAAACCCTGCAAATCTATTTTTTTCTTGTGACAGGGTAAGGGTTTCTGTCTCAATTTATTGAACATTTATTTTGAACATTTTTCTACCTGTAGTCCCACCACTCAAGTCCTTGATGCAGATGAGCCGCGCTGCCTTGAAGAGATTGATTACAGTGCTGAGAGCAGTGATGAGCAGGATATCGATTTGAATGAAACAGCTGACTTTGACACCCAATACTTTGACCCAAGTACGCAGGAGGAGCAACTCTCTGATTCTGACATCCCAAAGAGAGACTTCTTTCTTTAAGTTATAAATCACCAAAGAGGCTGGAGGAACAAAATAGCCCAAGATCCTATAACCAATAAAAGGAAACAAATCAGGGTTAAAATAGTCTGCTCTGAGTAAGAGCTAGCTCACTCAGGCATATTGGCTAAATTAATAATAAATATACTGCTGGTAACACTGGAAAATTCAAACGTGTGTTATTTAATATTGACTTCAAGTGCATTTGTACAAGTCAAGAGATATTCCTCTGCTGTTTTTATTTCTTTTGGATGCAGTTGCATGGCTAAAGATTTATTCCCACTGATTTTGTATGCGATTTTATTTTTCAATACTTGACAGTGTTTGTCTGTATGCACAGGCTGTTTTAAAGGTATGTGCCAGTGATACTTTGAGGGCTCTTAATATATTGTGGAGAAGTTGGTAATGGCTTGTCTGTTGAAACTCAAATGATGTATGTATTTATTTCTCTTAAATGTTTTTTTTAAGTTGTCAGACATTGTTCCAGGATTGCTTGACAGGAAATAAGCTGCTTCAGCTACAATGTTCCAATATTGGGAATGATACTGTTATTGTTACATAGAATCGATTAGTCTTGAACTGTATCCATCCTGCTGCTGAAAGAATGTAAGTTGCACCTTGCTGTGGATTATATAAAAGGTAAAAGCTAGCTGTTATTATATTTAAATATGTAGTCAACATTACTATACGATGTTGACATGTACAGTGAATTGTTGGCTTCTCTTGAATAATGAAATGATGTAATTTTGATTTTCTGATTTGACTATGAATTAAAGAATTTGTATTGTGGTAGTGAATTTGCAGAAGCCTGTCAGTATTATTTCTGTTTTTGTGCACAAATGCAAATAACAAATTAAAATCTCCTGAAGTTCTGCTATAAACCATGACGTTTATTCAGTTGTAAGTCCAGTACGTGCTGCTGGAATTTCAGAGTCAAACTATCCATTCTGCCCTTGGACCGCAGAGCTCAGACTTATTGATCTCTCAAAATCTGCCTCACATAACACTCTTTTTTGACATTTCCCAAACTGAAAATTAACATGCTGCCAGATGCCAACAAAAATAACACTGCAATAAAGCAATATCATAACGTTCAGTTTATAATTATTAAAGTTTTCATTTTTTAGATCAGCATATTAATTACATCATATGAAAATGTGTTTTTAAAATGCTTTGTAAAAGTATTATTTTATGTGCTCACCTCATCTGAGCCTCACCAGCTTATGGAACTTGGCCAGGAAGCAGCAGATACCATTGACATCTGCAGTTTAATTCAGCATTACTGATCTATAGCAACATTACATCAAAATTCCCCAAAGTACACTTGTCTCACCTTAAAATCAATTGTGTCAAGTTGAATAAACTTTTAATTTTTTTAATATAAATTTAGAGTACCCAATTCTTTTTTCCCTAATTAAGGGGAAATTTAAGTGTGGCCAATACACCTAACCTGCACATCTTTGGATTGTGGGGGTGAAAGCCACACAGACATGGGGAGAATGTGCAAACTCCACATAGACAGTGACCCGGGGCCGGGATCAAACTCGGGTTCTCAGCACCGTAGGCAGCAGTGCTAACCACTGTGGCGCCCAACTTTTACTTTTCTAATGAGGATTCCAGTCCCTCTTCCCCACCCCTCAACACACACTGTAATCAGCCCCTATTTCCTCCCAGCCCCTACAGACACACACAAACATACACACTGTAATCAGCTCCCCACCCCAAACATATGCAGGTCAGCAAACCGCGAGCAGGCAATGGGGATATGGGACAGCTTTGACAGCCTCAGCCAAAACCAGTGTGCGATTATGGCCCTGCAGGCAGCAGTTTTAAATGGCTATCTCCCAAGTTGCCTGGTTTGAATTTAAACAAAAACTTGGCAGTTAACTGTTCCCTGGTGCATTCTCCATACCTCTATTACCTCTACCAATTTGAATCCACTTGCAAACCACTCAGCACTATCTTCTCATGCGATATAAATTCTTGTTCTCTTTACCATTGATACTCTTGCAAATCCGTCCCAATCAGTGCAAGATGAAAAGCTTCAACAGCACGATTCTTTTTCGGCAATACTCCGGGTTTGTACTACCAAACGATTATTTGAATATAAAAGACTTTAAGAGCAGCATTGGTGTAGTGGTATTATCGCTGGACGAGTAATCCAAAGACCCATAGTCATTCTCTGGGGACCCAGGTTCGAATCTCGCCATGGCAGATGGTGAAATTTGAATTCAATAAAAAGAAATCTGCAACTAAGTCTAATGATGGACGTGAAACATTGTCAAATGTCGTAAAAACCCATCTGATTGACAAATGTCCTTTAGGGAATGAAATCTGTCATCCTTACCTAGTCTGGTCTACATGTGATTACAGACCCACAGCAATGCCCTCATTGATGGGCAATAAATGCTGGCCCAGCCAGTGGCACCCACATCCCAGGAACAAATATAAAGCTTCAGTGGCAAGTTAAATTCTATCGTGCAACTACACCAACTTCATATTTTTCAATGGTAAACCAAGCAATGAGATGCTGCTTTTGTGAAGCTAATGGCGGAGAGATGCAACTTGGACAGCAACATTTGTATATTTGATAATTCCAGAGCTGTTCTTTGACTGAAGCTGCTGTAATGATGATGAGCACCAGTACCCTCACTGTTGCTTTGACATTCTGGGTGATCTGATTTTAGTGGCGGTATTCTTAAATAATCTTTATTATTAGTGTCACAAGTAGGCTTACATTAACACTGCAATGAAGTTACTGTGAAAATCCCCTAGTCACCATACTCCGGTGCCTATTTGGGTACTCTGAGGGAGAATTCAGAATGTCCCATTCACGTAACAAGCACGCCTTTCAGGACTTGTGGGGAGAAACTGGAGCACCCAAAGGAAACCTATACAGACACTGGTAGAACGTGCAGACTCTGCACAGACGGTGACCCAAGCCGGGAATCAAACCAGGGTCCCTGGCACTGTGAAGCAACAGTGCTAACCACTGTGCTGCCCACAAAACCTGCCAGTGAAGCTTCAGAACAACGTCAGCTCCCCGTCAGAGAATTGAACCCCAGTCACCCGCGAGACAGGCGGGGCTACTAACCACTACACTAACAAGGAACTGTATTTGAGGGATAATATAGGCCAAGATCATGGAGAACTCTTCTGCTCTTCCAAATAGTGCCTTGCATCCACCCAAGAGGTAAAGCATATGTAAAAGTGATCTTTTAATTGGACTTGGAAGTTACTGAAATTAATCATTTATTTCAATAATATTTGTATTTTTGAGTGGCTAAGTTGTGCTGAAGGAAGGGCACTTGCCTTACACCTCATCAAAATAAACAAATCAAGTGAATAGCTGGAATTTATGCTGCCTACTTATTGATTTTAGCATGCTTTCACAAGCACAAATTATGTCCTAATTGTTTCTATAGAAGCCTAAGCGTACAGCAACAACAATTTCTGTTTAAATATGTAGTCCATACATGCATCTACTTTATGGAATGGATTCATGGTTTAACTCCCCATCTTTGTGAATGTTAATCTGGTGAGCAATTACCACCTCATTATTCAGTATTTAGTAGAGTTTAGGGTGAGTAAACATCACATTAATGCTTTTACTAATCTGTTGTAAATATTTCCATATTTCAATTTAGTTCATATTTCATTAACACTTCTCTTGAACTTCTATGTTTGAGAATTGTAGAAGGGAAGTGAATTGTGAGGAAAGTTGTTACTGTGTGAAAGTAGAAGAATTATCAATCATTTAGTCATGAAATGACTAATGACATTGAGATGTATTTCAATACACACTGTGATATCCCATCATGCCATAGGACATAAAAGGTTAAAAATGACTAATGTGGCCATTTAAGAAGATGTCAACCTCCCCCCAAGGAGATGGCCTGAAGAGATCAATGGCAATATCTTGATGTTTCTCTTCTAACATGCTGTATAGGTTTTATCGGCTCTCAAAAATAAATTTATATCACACTCTTCACGACCACTAGGTGTCTCAAAATGCTTTACAACCAATGGAGTATTTTTGAAGTATTGCCACTGTTGTAATGTATTAAAATGTGGCGGAGAGGCACTCTTGACAAGAAACCACAACCTCATCACCCTAGTCGGAACGATCTCGGGACACCTTCATTATGACCATCTTCAAGAAAGGAGACAGGTCAAAATGCAGAAATTGCCGAGGGATTTCCCTACTCTCCGCCACGGGAAAGGTCATTGTAAGAATACTCCTCAACCGCTCTTCCCTGAGTCTCAGTGCAGCTTCTGCCCATCAAGTGGACATGATCTTCAGCGCATGACAAATCTGGGAAAAGTGCAGGGAGCAGCATCAACCTCTGTACATGGCCTTCTTCGATCTCGCAAAGGCCTTCGACTCTGTCAACCGTGAGGGATTGAGGAACATCCATCTCAAATTTAGCTGTCCATAGAAATTTGTCTTCATTCTCCACCTGCTCCACAATGACATGCAAGCCATTATCCTCACCAACAGAACCACCACAGACCCAATACGTATGCAAACGGGTAAAACGGTGACGTGTCATCGCATCAATGCTCTTCTCCAACTTCCTCGCAGCAACACTCCACCCCATCACCCTGAAGCTCCCCGCTGGAGTGGAGATAACATACCAGACAAGTGGGAAACTATTCAACCTCCAATACCTCCAGGCCAGAACCAAGACCACCTCAACCTATGTCATCGAGCTGCAGTACGCAGACGATGCCTGTGCCTGCCACTCAGAGGCTGAGCTGAAAACCATTGTCAATGCATTCGCCGAGGCATATGAGAGAATGTGCCTCAGACTAAACATCCTGAAACCAAAGGTTCTCTACTAGCCTGCTCCTGCCATACAAAACTGTCCCCCGACCATAAAGATCCACAGTGAGCACTTGGACAATGTGGGTAATTTCCCATATCTCAGGGGCCTCCTCTCGGAGCGAGCAGACATTGACAATGAAATCCAACAGAAACTCCAATGCGCCAGTGCAGTCTTCAGACTGAGACCTCAAATCCAGCACCAAGCTCATGTCTACAGAGCAGGCATGGTCCCTGCCCTCCTGTATACATCAGAAACATGCAGAATGTACAGCAAAAACCTTAAATCCCTGGAGAGATATCACCAACGTTGCCTCTGCAAAATCCTGCAAATCCACTGTGCCACCGGGCACAACATGTACCTCCTTGGTGCAGCGGAAGCACCGCAGTCACCATGGCCCTCAGGCTGGGCCCCCTACGGGACTCCTCATCAACCCTAACCCACTCAAACCTCTCTCCTTCTCACCACCACCTCACCTATTCTGCATTTGCCGCCCAGTAGTAGTGCAACAGATTTGGTAATGCCAACCCCCATTTCTGCATCTGTAGCAGGGCCCTCTTCACCTAGGTACCTCCACCACCCAGATAAACTTCGAAATTGCCGCATCCAGTTTCTGGAAAAAGGCCTTCGGAATGAAGATCGGGAGGGTTTGGAATACAAACAGAAATCTTGGTAGAACGTTCATTTTTACCATCCGGACCCTCCCCGCCAATGTCAGGCGTAACATATTCCATATCCTAAAGTCCTCCCTAACCTCCTCCACCAACTTTGTCAGGTTCCATTTCTGAATCGTTGCCCATTCCCCTGGGCCCCCAGATACCTAAATGTGTCCCTGGAAACCCTAAGTTTTAACACCCCAAGATTGGCTCCTCGACACGCCATATTCACCAGAAACATCTCGCTCCAACATTCACCTTATAGCCTGAGAAGGAACTGAACCTCTCTGGTATGTCCGTAATTCTCCACGTACTCTCCAAAGGGTCCGACACGAACAGCAGCAGGTTGTCTGTGCACAACGACACCTGGTGTTTCCTACACCCCCTCACAATCCCCTGCCATTCTATTGACCCCGTAAGGGCCATCACCAAGGGCTCTATCACCAGCGCGAACACCAGCGGGGACAGCAGCCCCCCGCCTCATTCCCTTGTGCAACAGGAAGCTTCAGAAACTCATCTCGTTTGTCCGTACATTCGTCACCAGGGCCACGTACAGCAGACGCACCTACGCCACAAACTGCAGCCCAAACACAAACCTTCCCAGAACCTCGAACAGTTACTGCCACTCCACTCAGTCGAACGTCTTCTCCGCATCCATAGAGACTACTACCTCCGGTACCTGTCCCTTCGACAGGGTTATGATCATGTTTAATAACCGCCTAACGTTACTGGAAAGCTGCCTGCCCTTCACGAAGCCAGTTTGGTCCTCTGCAACCACCTCCGGAACGCATCCTTCCATCCTCCCCACCACTAACTTAGCCAACACTCTCACATCTGTGTTTAACAATGATATAGGCCTCTATCACCCACGGGTCCTTCCCCTTCTTTGGGATTAGCGTGACTGACCCCTGGGTCAGTGTCTCCGGCAGCTCCCCCTTCTCCAACACCTTGCTAAACATGCCCAATAGATGTGATTCTAGCTTTGTCGCAAACTCCTTATAAAACACGGCTGGGTAACCGCCCGGCCCCGGGGCCTTCCCCACCTTCATCCCTTTTACACTATCCATCACCTCTCAGCCCTAGTGACTTCTCCAGCGCGTGCCTCCTCTCCTCATCCAGCCTTGGGAATTCCAGCTCATCCAAAAACTGACCCTAGTCCCCTTCCTCACCACCTGGATCGACTGTATATAACTTCTCATAATACTCCATGGACGCCTCATTAATCTTCCCCGGCTCCGGCTCCAACACTACCTCTCCCTTCCCTGTCCGTACCCTCAGAATCTCCCTAGATCAGCCTGCCTTCGTAGCTGGTCATCGTCCAGCATATGGTTCGCCTTCTCTACAAATTCATTGTGCACACCCCTCGCCCTCCATAGTTGCCCCACTGCCTTCGCCATTGTCAACCTATCGAATTGCCCCTGTAACTTATCTTTCTCTCCGCCAACCCCTCCTTGGTGGGAGCTCTCGAATATTTCCTGTCCACCTTCGACTATCTCCTCCAACAACCGTCCATACTCCTCCCCCCTCCTCCTGTCCCTGTGGGATAGTGAGATAACCTCCCCCCGAACCATCGCCTTCAATGCCTCCCAAAATGTGACTGCCGATACCTCCTCATTCTGATTCAACTCCACTTAGTCTCTGATCACCAACCACATCTCCTCACAGAACCCCTTGTCCGCCAAAGTCCCCGAGTCAAACCTCCACCCCAGCCTCTGCTCCTGCCTCAAACTAAGTCTGACCTCCAGCCAGTGCAACGCGTGGTCTTAGATCATGATTCCCGCATACTCCGCTCCACCACCCCCACCAATACCCTTCGGCTCACTACAAAAGAGTCAATCCTGGAGTATACCTTGTACACATGCAAGTAGAAGGAGTACCCCCTCTCCCCCGAGTTTCTAAACCTCCATGGATCCACCATTCCCATCCTTTTCAGAAACCCTCCCAGCTCCTTTGCCATCCTCAATCTTCCCATTGACCTGGGGCTCGACCTGTCCACACTCGGTTCCAACACGCAGTTAAAACCACCCCCATAATCAACTGATGTGTGGCCAAGTCCGGAATCATTCCCAGCAGCCCCTTCACAAACCCGGCGTTGTTCCAATTCGACACGTAAACGTTCACTAGCACCAGCGCCCACCCCTCCAACCCCCTGCTCACTATAACATACCTCCCACCCAGGTCCCGCACTTCCTTGACTCCACAAACCTAGTACTTTTGC
Source organism: Scyliorhinus torazame (assembly GCF_047496885.1). NCBI lineage: Eukaryota > Metazoa > Chordata > Chondrichthyes > Carcharhiniformes > Scyliorhinidae > Scyliorhinus > Scyliorhinus torazame. The sequence continues at coordinate 161,114,206 of NC_092715.1, read as the reverse complement.
TCAGCAGGATGGACACCCCCCGCGACTTTGAATCAAACCCGAGTGAAATACCTGACCCACCCAATCCTTTCTCACCTGGAGAAGCTTCTCCTGCAGAAAGACCACCCCCGCCTTCAAGCTCCTCCAGTACATGAAGACCGAGACCTCTTCATCCACTCGTTCAGTCCCCGTACATTCCATGTTACGAACCTTACTGGAGACTTGTGCCTCCATTCCCCTCTACTGTCCGCCATCATCCCCTTCCAATTCTGCCCCCTTTAATTTTGCCCTGAACCGGGCCCATCCGCCCATGACCCCACTCTTACTCCAACACTGCCATGTCGCATTCTCCATCCCCCGCTCCCCGACTCCCACTTGGCCAAACCCCGCAGCCATCTCCCCCACCTGATTTCTGTTCACCAGCATTACCTGCCAGCATGGCAGCTCCTGCCCGAAGTCTCCTGCTATCTACCCCTCCCTCACCTTTCCATCCTTGGTCCGTGCAAATGGCCCCCTGTAGACCCCACCATCGCCCACACAAACAAAGACACATCCAAAACCACAGGTCACCCCTTCCAAAAAGAAAAACACCACAAATGGAGGGGGGAGGCGTTGCTGGGGCGCAGTTGCCCCCTTATAAACTTATTGCCCCTTAGCAAACGATCACAACAAAATTACTCTACCCGAGAAAAAGCCCCCCACCCTCCGGCCCCCACACTAACCACATCTGCTGATTGTTCCCATCAATGTTCAGTTCTCCCGTTTATGGTCTTTGATGAAGTCATTGGCCTCCTCGGGGGGTTCCAAAATAGTACTTCCAGCGATCAAAAGCCACCCATGGTTTCACCATTTACAGTACCCCAAATCGGATCTGCCTTCATTAGACAACTGCTTTGTTTGAGCACAGTGTGCCTTTTTGCCAGTTCCACTCCCATGTCCTGATAGGTTCTGACCTTGCTCCCCTCCCATTCACAGTTCCGCTTCTCCCTGGCCCACTGCAGGATCTTCTTCACCACAAACTTGTGGAGCCTCACAACACCGCCTGTGGCAGCTCCCAAGCTCTCAGATTCTGCTTGGGGACCCAATCCACCTCCGGAGCCTTTTCCATCACCTCCTCCGCCAACAGCCCCGTCAGCATCCTTGAGACATACCTCGTGGCATTCGTGCCTTCCACACCTTCAGGCAGGCCAACAATACACAGGTTCTGCTTTCTAGATCTGTTCTCCTGCTCCTCTTCCTTTGCCCTTAGCGACTTGCAAAGGACCCCAGGAGCCCCACCTCCAACTCCAATGCCACAACCCGATCACTGTGATCGGACATCACCTTCTCCGTCTCCTGGATCTGCGACCCCTGTGCCTCCGGACTCTTCTCGATTCACTCCATCGATCCTTTCAAGGGTGTTACCGCTTCGTCGATGGCCTTCGACCGATCCCCGTGCATCTCCTTTCGCTACAGGCGGAACTCCTCTCTAATAAACGGCATAACTGCTCCATGTGGTGTTTTCCAACTTGCGACAACCCTTCCCCCTCCGTTATCTTCCCAATTGCTACTGCACCACAGGTTTCCTCCAGTTCCTTGGCCAGGTTTTTAACCTTCTGTCTGGTCTGGTAACCAACAGACATGCCACTGCCGGGAGAAACTTCTCCTCTACACTTTCCTGTCATAATTCCCCTACTTTCGGGTAAAAAGAACTCAAATCAACGCCATCAAGCCGGAGCAACCACACTCCCTGGCCACCAGCGGAACTCCCCAGCCATTATGTGGATTATCAGCATCATGCCATCATGCCAATGTGGAGATCTCGTATAATGTATAATCTCGTACGAACGGGATATGGCGCTCGTCTCATCGATCAACAGTTCCAACGCGCCACAGCAAAAAACCGCACCGACCTCCTCAGAAGACAAACATGGGACACAACAGACAGAATACCCTTCGTCGTCCAGTACTTTCCCGGAGTGGAGAAACTACGACATCTTCTTCACAGCCTTCAACACGTCATCGATGATGATGAACATCTTGCCCAGGTCATCCCCACACCCCCACTACTTGCCTTCAAACAACCGCGCAATCTCAAACAAACCATTGTTTGCAGCAAACTACCCAGCCTTCAGAACAGTGACCACGACACCACACAACCCTGCCATGGCAATCTCTGCAAGACGTGCCAGATCATCGACATGGATACCACCGTTACACGTGAGAACACCACCCATCAGGTACGCGGTACATACTCGTGCGACTCGGCCAACGTTGTCTACCTCATACGCGGCAGGAAAGGATGTCCTGAAGCGTGGTACGTAGGCGAGACCATGCAGACGCTGCGACAACGAATGAACGGACATCGCGCGACAATCACCAGGCAGGAATGTTCCCTTCCAGTCGGGGAACACTTCAGCAGTCAAGGGCATTCAGCCTCTGATCTCCGGGTAAGCGTTCTCCAAGGCGGCCTTCAGGATGCGCGACAACGCAGAATCGCCGAGCAGAAGCTTATAGCCAAGTTCCGCACACGTGAGTGCGGCCTCAACCGGGACCTGGGATTCATGTCGCATTACATTCATCCCCCACCATCTGGCCTGCGAAATCCTACTAACTGTCCTGGCTTGACACAATTCACACCTCTTTAACCTGGGGTTACCCCATCTCTGGATCTGTAAAGATTTAATCACCTGCTAATGCTCGCATTCCAAGCATTGTCTGGCATCTTTGAATCTGTCTATATATATGTTTCTGGAACATACCTCTTCATTCACCTGAGGAAGGAGCAGCGCTCCGAAAGCTAGTGACATCGAAACAAACCTGTTGGACTTTAACCTGGTGTAAGACTTCTTACTGTGCTCTACCAGTTTATAAAACATACATCATCAGATGTATGTTTCATGAAGTAGAGGCTCATGGGTTTCCATTTCTTCATTCAATTCTCAATTTCCTTCGGCTTTATAGTTCTGATTCTGAATTCATGCAGTTCAGACAATTTACTGGTTGCTTTACAACTGAACATGCATCTGAGTTCTGAATTTATTTTGTGGATTTTGAATTGTGCTTGCTCTGTATCATGTAACCTCTGCAGAACGGAGCCTTTAATGTTTACTAAAAAATCAAGTTCAGCAATGAAAGGAAATTAAGGATTGATTCTTTTTAATTGTTCTCAGAAAAAAAAGTAAAAGAATGTAAATGGCTTTTTTCCTCTCCAAATATTTCCCAAAGCTCAAAAAATTCTGATTAATTTTTCTATCGTCCTAAAACGCCACAAATCAGTAATTAGAACATCAAGTTCAATTGTGTGATCAAATCTTTGTCCTTTAGTTAATACCAAATTTTCTATAACCTTGAAGCATCCATCAGACTGTCTTAGCATTTATATTTCTTCTTGTGCTGTGACATTTAGAAAAGAACTGAACTTCTGTCACAGGTTATTTAGCTTCAAAAATAGGGGCAACAGGAGACCTGGAATTGGTTCATCAGTGACCAGACTGGTCAAACTCTTTACTGCCTTGTACATTTGAATGAGTTGCATATTGTCACTAACTGAAAGAACAGGAGGCATCATTAGCAACCAAAATGGCAAATTTATGATTCTGGGTTTGATTGGATTGAGGACAGATTAAATGTCTTCTGATTTTGGTTTGGCTGTGAAAATGAAAGGTTCGTCCAAGAATATGTTTCCTATGAACATAATTGAGGTAAATTAACTGTTTTTGATGTCAAATCTTCAGACTCACTACAACTGTTGCTGTGAGCTGGTTTTTGTGGTCTTACACCTCACATGCAGCTCAGGAGTATCATACAACTATTTGAATTTATTTCCACATAGTTTCATAATAATTAGAAAATAAATCTATTACATCTCACACAACAATATGTGAAAAGCCTTGGGTGAAATAAGCTTGTACTGTTCCAAATTTTAGAAATTTGTAAGCATTTTTGCTGCTATATTTTTATTGGCAGTCTGATGAAATTGATTTTGATTGCCTGGCAGTCAGATTGTCAGCATGGTGGAAAACATATGCTATTGAGAGGAAAACACAACCCTTTTCTTCTTCCAGACTGCTGAATTAACGCAACACAAGCATTTGTGAAATAAAAGCAGAAAATGCTGGAAACATGCAGAGTATTGATCAGCATTTGAAAAAGCAAGGTTAAAGGTTTGAGGTAGAACCTTTCATTGGTGCTGTTGTAACATTGAGACATGTTTCTTTCAAATGCCAAACAACAACTTGCACCTTTATAGAGCTGAAAATGTGATGCATGTTCCTAGCTGCAAGTTCTTTTGAAAAATTTTGAGGAGATATTTGGAGGCAAGAAGGGAAGTATTCAGAAAAGAATTGGGGAGGGGACTTCCAGAAAAGGTTCTGCCAGAAAGGGAAGAGTGACAGAAATGCAGTGGACCAGAGTTGAAAGGTACAGGTGGGGTTGTACGACAGAGAAGGTTGCAGAGAAAGGTGGAGGGAGACATGCTGAGTCTATGCAGTTGTTTGTAAACGAGGACAAAGATTTTGAATTCAGCACGTTGGAAAACGGGGAGCCAGGTGAAGGTGAGCGAGGAAAGGAATTTGTTGTGGAATAGGGTGTGAGTTGCAGAATTTTGGATCTTGATTTTCAATTTTGGGTCAGGAACAAAAACAATATCTGGCTCCGGACCCCACACCATATCTGTGTCAATCATACTAATGTTCGAATTGGACCAGAGGCAGGAAATGCCTGCTGGAGCATGAGACCAGCCTTCATCATGGGGCCTGCACAATAATTTAAAGGCTCAGAGGCTCTGCGCTCAGAGAATTGGACAAATGGCACTGAGCACAGTCTCACAGCAACACCCCATGTGGCAATTTCTTTTTAGAAAAACTCTGCAGTTCCCGGCCTTTGGACCCAACAGTTGTGCACGAACATGCATCAGACTGTTCGGGTTTGAAGAGTTCCAATTTGAAAATCCTGGCTGTCATGGCCCACCCACAAGCCCCTCAAGGAGCGAAATGGGGCATTAGTTGGAGGCCAGCTGGTTCCAGATCTTGCCCCTTTGAAAATTAAGCGCGAGGAACTAATTGGGATACATTTATAAGAGAGTGCCACATTCGCACTGTGGTCATGTGCCAAGTATCAGTCTATCATTACCAACCACATGGCAAACTGAAAGAAATACACAAATTGAAACTCCAGCATTTTGAGTCTAAAATGCGATTATTTCTAACCTATGGGAACTAGAAGACGTAACTCAGCAAAGCCCTCTGGGAATACAGTAAATTGTCCTCGGCCCTGCATTCCACCTCCTGCAATTGGAACTTGTACAACATGAAACTTCTTAAGTTAATAAGGAAGGCATCAGAGAAATCAATCCTCGGGACAATGAAATAATGCATTAAAGTTTCCATAGCGATGTGGGTAGGATAGTTCCAAACACACTCAATGCTGTGGAGGTGGAAGAATGTCTATCTTGATAAGAGTTTTGAAAATCTAGCTCCATTTCGCTCAGCATTGAATCGGTGTTCATCATCAGCTTCAGCCTGAATAAACAAATTAAAGGGAATGGAGTCAGGGACAGGAATGCAGAGTTTTGGGTAGAAGACAAAAATCAATTCTGTTTGTGAAAATTCTAGTTCATCTACAATGCGACAGTAGACAGATAAGAAGTTTCCTGGAGCAAAGATGGTCTTTGCTTCCAGGGTGGAGGAGTGGTGAAGCTAGGTATTGTTAGCATAGATATGGAAGCTGTCTTCATGCTTGAGGAGAATGTCAAAGGGAAATATATAAACAAAAGGAGACAACCCAGGATGGAACCTTCTGGTAATCAAGAGATTGTGCTGAATCGGAAGTAGTTGCTATGTGCTGGCTGGGATCTGCTTGAATTTTCAGCAGTCATGACGTTCCTTTTTAGCTGTACACTCCTCTGTCTACAAAACTGCAGAGTGCATTGAGAGACATTAATCTTGTCACATTGAAATTCTTCATAACTAATAGGGCTTCACTCTTTCACATTTCCATAGCTTGTTCTGTTGTCATCCCAAGTCCTGAAACGCTCAAGTGGCACACCACACAAGGCAGCAATGGATCAAGAAAATATCTTTCTTTAGCCCGAGGCATTCACTTGACATGTTTGGCCGCTGATTTTACTAAAAAGCTATGAGTGGATTATTAGAGAAACTAAACTGAGCATTTGATTGTTTTAGATTGTTCTTGTCAATGATGTAGTACCAGATGTATTTCTATCAGCTTTTGAGTACTGCTGGAAACAGTTTAGAACTACAGTTAATAGTTTCAGACAACCAGATAACTCTGGCTACCTATAGTCTTCATGTTTAGGCTTGTGGAACAGATGTTCTAAGACAGGTTTCTAATTACCAACACATTTGGGAATTCATTTCCAGTTTCTCGAGGGTACTCGTGGCTCTTCAGTTGAAGTTACTGCGCTAAGAAGAATGATTGCAGGAATTCATTCCCTGAGAAACGAGATTTAATTATTAACAAGATGTCTCAATAAATATGCAACAATAACTTAATTTCAGCTTAATGTAATTGCAAGTGAAACATATAAAGCATGAAGCTTCAAGTTTTCTTCTGTGATCTGTGTCGATTGAACTGATTTCAGCAGGATGGTGGTATAAGTGGCATTTCAATGGATTCATTATTCCTGATGTGAGAGAATCGAAAAATGGTTATAGCACAGAAAAGGCTATTCAGCTCTTTGTGTCTGTATAAGTTCTGCATTAGCAGCTCATCTAGTTCCACTCCCCTGCCTTTCTCCCGTGGCCTGCGATTTTTTTCTTCTTCAGATAATTATTTTGGAAACGGCGAATTATGTTTTGAAAAAGGGACTATTTCTAGAAATGACTGTTCAAATGGGCTTCAATTCCTGGAATTTCAAAGACCGCCGTGAGAAGAATCTGCCACAGATACCGGAGAAGGACTCAGAAACAGTGAACACTCTATTTTTCTTTACCTTTTTGTATTGAACTTTAGCCAAAAAAAACCTTCCGACTATAGAACTTGCAATTGTGTATGCTTGTGTTTGTCTATGTGTGTGTGTATGTGTGTGTATTGTGAAGGTCAGGTGTAGGTTTACCTTCATTAATATTTTTATATCTTTAACTGGGTGGGCTTTTAACTAATAAAAACTATGCCCTTTTGGTTTTAAAGTCCAGAAAGCCTGCCAGACGAGGTTCTTTGCAATCAGCACATAAATGGTTAAGCATAGACATGGAGCAAATACCTTCATCCTTGCTAAATCCACAAAAATTCCTGTTACGGTCATACTTTGGAGTGGTATAACAGAAGAGTAATTTTTACTGCTCCTCATGAAGCAGTAACAACATACAAGAAAAATACAATTTAGAATTGCCTTCTGATGCACTAAGCAAAATACAAAGGGGATTGTTGACCACTATTCCATAGGTATTGAGGATCCCAGCAACCAAATGTGATTTTGGTGCTGTTGCACATGTCAAATGGGAAATTAAAACACAAATAATCAAAGGTTGTATCGATAGTCAACTAGACTGAAAAGCATTTGAGAAAGATAGAAAGCTGACAGAGCTGTTGGAGGTAACACTCTCGTGAATGTCGTGTTGTTCACCCTGGGATAACACGGACTGCACACAATGCAGTTAACTGATCAAGTATACACCAAACGTGGGCGTTGGTTCAATATAAGATTTATGGAACTTTAGTAACAAAGCACACAACTGCCTGTGGGTTGACTCTCTACTACTCTAAGTAAACTAACATTAACTATCTAGACCAGGCTAGCTCTGATCCACGTGTAGAAGGTGTTGAATGATTTGTACACCCTGACTGTCACTACAGTTGTCACCAGTGGAAAGAGGCAGAATGCTGAGGCCTCGTGTGTTTTATAGTTGGAAGCCCCCCTCTGGTGTTCTGTCTGGTGATTGGTCGTGTTCTGTTCTGTATGTTGATTGGCTCACCTGGGTGTCTGTCACTGCCTGCTTTTACCTCATGATGTGCATGGGTGCATATTAAGACATCCCCCTTTTAAAAAAAAATTTTGTCGGCTGCTTAGAGCATAAACGGCATAATTACAAAAGTAACTATAGACAGCAATTGGTGAGTGAATGGATATGTACATGTAAGATGTCTAGTGTGCAGAAACATAACAGCATATATACAAAGGAGCTATTTATAAGTCCAGTCTTTGAGGCTGTCGTCAGATTCTTGTGGACCGCCTGAGAGGGTGGAGGCGGGGATGATGGTGTCTTGACCGGTTGGCATTCAGCCAGATTGGTGGCCTCGTCCCCCGCAGTAAACAGCAGCAGTGCAATTTTTCAGGCATCGGAGGCACTTTCGAGGCCCGAGGACTCAATATATAGACTGAATTTCTGCTTGAAGACCCGCCATTTGTCGCCAAGGTTCCCGGAGATCCGGAGCTGCAGAGGTGCCTGGATCTTTTCCATGCCACTGGAAGGCAGTTGCTGGTCGTCAGTGAATTTTTCAAAGGTAAATTATTTAAAAGCAGGAGCCACTTCTGGTATTATGTCGTGTTGTTCACCCTGGGGTAACACGGACTGCACACGATGTAGTTAACTGATCAAGTATACACCAAACGTGGGCATTGGTTCAATATAAGATTTATTGAACTTCAGTAACGAAGCACACAGCTGCCTGTGGGTTGACTCTCTACTACTCTAAGTAAACTAACATTAATTATCTAGACCAGGCTAACTGATCTATGTGGAGAAGGTGTTGAATGATTTGTACACCCTGACTGTCACTACAGTTGTCACCAGTGGAAAGAGGCAGAGTGCTGATGCCTCGTGCGTTTTCTAGTTGGAAGTCCCCCTCTGGTGTTCTGTCTGGTGATTGGTCGTGTTCTGTTCTGTATGTTGATTGGCTCACCTGGGTGTCAGTCACTGCCTGCTTTTACCTCATGATGTGCATGGGTGCACATTCTGACAGTGAACACTTGTTTATCACTCACGTGCCAGGAAAACACCTGCACAGTAACAACAGCAGTCTCTCAGAGTTGCAACTGGTCCAAAAAATGTTTCCACTGTGGAGATGCTTATCCACATTGGGCAGTGTCTTGCTACTGGAAACCTGGAGAAAACAATTACCTTGCTCCTGTTTGTTGTTGATCGGCATAATCAATTTCTGAGACCAATATCAACAGAAGAGTGGCAGATATGCATGCCACAGCAAAAGGGCACGAGAATGTAGCCAATGTAGAGGTGGGTGACCTTAGATATACTTCAGTGCTCTCGATCAGACACAGAAACCAGCCACGTGTGACAGTGACCGTTGCCTACTCGGAAGTAGATTCTCTCATAGCTTTTGGTACATTTGTTCTGATCATGGGAGACAGCATTCAAGAAATTTTAGGATTGACCCATTCTCTGCAAAGTAGGGAATATTTAAAAAAAAACTCCCTGAGATCAATAACACACCACAGAAATTTCTCAGGACTTTTGAAAAAAGATATATTTTATTAAAGTTTTCAAACAGAATTTTTCCATTTTACAAATCAACATAAAAATAGTGCAGTAACTGATAAATAACATTATTTAAATAATATGGTGAACTAACAAAGTAACAAAAAATAGTGCTCTTCCCCCCCCCCCCCTTCCCCCCCCCCCCTGGGCTGCTGCTGACGATCTATTTTCCCTTAACGTTCCGCGAGATAGTCAAGGAACGATTGCCACCGCCTGGAGAACCCCTGAGCCGATCCTCTCAGCGCAAAATTCATTCGTTCCAGTTTTATGAACCCTGCCATGTCGTTTATCCAGGCCTCCACGCCTGGGGGTTTTGCTTCATAGAACATAGAACAATACAGCGCAGTACAGGCCCTTCGGCCCACGATATTGCACCGAAACAAAAGCCATCTAACCTACACTATAACATTATCATCCATATGTTTATCCAATAAACTTTTAAATGCCCTCAATGTTGGCGTGTTCACTACTGTAGCAGGTAGGGCATTCCACGACCTCACTACTCTTTGCGTAAAGAACCTACCTCTGACCTCTGTCCTATATCTATTACCCCTCAGTTTAAAGCTATGTCCCCTCGTGCTAGACATCACCATCTGAGGAAAAAGGCTCTCACTGTCCACCCTATCCAACCCCCTGATCATTTTGCATGCCTCTATTAAGTCTCCTCTTAACCTTCTTCTCTCCAACGAAAACAACCTCAAGTCCATCAGCCTTTCCTTATAAGATTTTCCCTCCATACCAGGCAACATCCTGGTAAATCTCCTCTGCACCCGCTCCAAAGCCTCCACGTCCTTCCTATAATGCGGTGACCAGAACTGTACACAATACTCCAAATGCGGCCGTACCAGAGTTCTGTACAGCTGCAACTTGACCTCCTGACTTCGGAACTCAATCCCTCTACCAATAAAGGCCAACACTCCATAGGCCTTCTTCACAACCCTATCAACCTGGGTGGCAACTTTCAGGGATCTATGTACATGGACACCTAGATCCCTCTGCTCATCCACACTTTCAAGAACTTTACCATGAGCCAAATATTCCACATTCCTGTTATTCCTTCCAAAGTGAATCACCTCACACTTCTCTACATTAAACTCCATTTGCCACCTCTCAGCCCAGCTCTGCAGCTTATCTATATCTTTGTAACCTGCTACATCCTTCCACACTATCGACAACACCACCGACTTTAGTGTCGTCTGCAAATTTACTCACCCACCCTTCTGCGCCCTCCTCTAGGTCATTGATAAAAATGACAAACAGCAACGGCCCCAGAACAGATCCTTGTGGTACTCCACTTGTGACTGAACTCCATTCTGAACATTTCCCATCAACCACCACCCTCTGTCTTCTTTCAGCTAGCCAATTTCTGATCCACATCTCTAAATCACCCTCAATCCCCAGCCTCTGTATTTTCTGCAATAGCCTACCGTGGGGAACCTTATCAAACGCTTTGCTGAAATCCATATACACCACATCAACTGCTCTACCCTCGTCTACCTGTTCAGTCACCTTCTCAAAGAACTCAATAAGGTTTGTGAGGCATGACCTACCCTTCACAAAGCCATGCTGACTATCCCTGATCATATTATTCCTATCTAGATGATTATAAATCTTGTCTCTTATAATCCCCTCCAAGACTTTACCCACTACAGACGTGAGGCTCACCGGTCTATAGTTGCTGGGGTTGTCTCTGCTCCCCTTTTTGAACAATGGGACCACATTTGCTATCCTCCAGTCCTCTGGCACTATTCCTGTAGCCAATGATGACATAAAAATCAAAGCCAATGGTCCAGCAATCTCTTCCCTGGCCTCCCAGAGAATCCTAGGATAAATCCCATCAGGTCCCAGGGACTTATCTATTTTCAGCCTGTCCAGAATTGCCAACACCTCTTCCCTACGTACCTCAATGCCATCTAATCTATTTACCTGGAGCTCAGCATTCTCCTCCACAACATTATCTTTTTCCTGAGTGAATACTGACGAAAAATATTCATTTAGTATCTCGCCTATCTCTTCAGACTCTACACACAACTTCCCATCCCTGTCCTTGACTGGTCCTACTCTTTCCCTAGTCATTCGCTTATTCCTGACATACCTATAGAAAGCTTTTGGGTTTTCCTTGATCCTTCCTGCCAAATACTTCTCATGTCCCCTCTTTGCTCGTCTTAGCTCTCTCTTTAGATCCTTCCTCGCTACCTTGTAACTATCCATCGCCCCAACTGAAACTTCACACCTCATCTTCACATAGGCCTCCTTCTTCCTCTTAACAAGAGATTCCACTTCTTTGGTAAACCACGGTTCCCTCGCTCGACGCCTTCCTCCCTGTCTGACCGGTACATACTTATCAAGAACACACAGTAGCTGATCCTTGAACAAGCTCCACTTATCCAGTGTGTCCAACACTTGCAGCCTACCTCTCCACCTTATCCCCCCCCAAGTCACGTCTAATGGCATCATAATTTCCCTTCCCCCAGCTGTAACTCTTGCCCTGCGGTGTATACTTATCCCTTTCCATCCTTAACGTAAACGTCACCGAATTGTGGTCACTGTCCCCAAAGTGCTCACCTACCTCCAAATCCAACACCTGGCCTGGTCCATTACCCAAAACCAAATCCAATGTGGCCTCGCCTCTTGTTGGCCTGTCAACAAACTGTGTCAGGAAACCCTCCTGCACACACTGTACAAAAAACGACCCATCTAATGTACTCGAACTATATCTTTTCCAGTCAATATTTGGAAAGTTAAAGTCTCCCATAATAACTACCCTGTTACTTTCGCTCTTATCCAGGATCATCATCGCCATCCTTTCCTCTACATCCCTAGAACTATTTGGAGGCCGAGAGAAGACTCCCAACAGTGTGACCTCTCCTTTCATGTTTCTAACCTCAGCCCATACTACCTCGGAAGATGAGTCCCCATCTAGCATCCTCTCCGCCACCGTAATACTGCTCTTGACTAGCAGCGCCACACCTCCCCCTCTTTTGCCTCCTTCTCTGAGCTTACTAAAACACCTAAACCCCGGAACCTGCAACATCCATTCCTGTCCCTGCTCTATCCATGTCTCCGAAATGGCCACAACATCGAAGTCCCAGGTACCAACCCATGCTGCCAGTTCCCCTACCTTATTTTGTATACTCCTGGCATTGAAGTAGACACACTTCAAACCACCTACCTGAACACTGGCCCCCTCCTGCGACGTCAAATCTGAGCTCCTGACCTCTATACTCTCATTCTCCCTTACCCTAAAACTACAATCCAGGTTCCCATGCCCCTGCTGCATTAGTTTAAACCCCCCCAAAGAGCACTAACAAATCTCCCCCCAGGATATTTGTGCCCCTCAGGTTCAGATGTAGACCATCCTGTCTGTAGAGGTCCCACCTTCCCCAGAAAGAGCCCCAGTTATCCAGAAATCTGAATATCTCCCGCCTGCACCATCCCTGTAGCCACGTGTTTAATTGCTCTCTCTCCCTATTCCTCATCTCACTATCACGTGGCACGGGCAACAACCCAGAGATAACAACTCTGTTTGTTCTAGTTCTGAGCTTCCATCCTAGCTCCCTGAAAGCCTGCCTGACATCCTTATCCCCTTTCCTACCTATGTCGTTAGTGCCAATGTGGACCACGACTTGGGGCTGCTCCCCCTCCCCTTAAGGACCCGGAAAACACGATCCGAGACATCACGTACCCTTGCACCTGGGAGGCAACATACCAAACGTGAGTCTCTCACGCTCCCACAAAATCTCCTATCTGTGCCCCTGACTATCGAGTCCCCAATTACTAATGCTCTGCTCCTCTCCCCCCTTCCCTTCTGAGCAACAGGGACAGACTCCGTGCCAGAGGCCCGTACCCCATGGCTTACCCCTGGTAAGTCGTCCCCCCCACAAGTATCCAAAGCGGTATACTTGTTTCTCAGGGGAACGACCGCAGGGGATCCCTGCATTGACTGCTTTTTCCCAGTCCCTCTTACAGTTACCCATCTATCTCCAATCTTTGGTGTAACTAATTCCCTGAAGCTGCTATCTATGACCTTCCACATAAGTAGGATCCTTCGCCGGGCTATCAGGGACGCAAAGGCCAGAATATCGGCCTCTTTTGCCTCCTGCACTCCCGGCTCTTCCACTACCCCAAATATAGCTAACCCCCAGCCTGGCTTGACCCGGACCTTCACCACCTTTGAAATCACTCTTGCCACTCCCCTCCAGTACTCATCCAGTGCCGGACACGACCAAAACGTGTGTGTGCGGTTCGCCGGGCTTCCCAAGCACCTCCCGCACCTGTCCTCCACTCCGAAGAACCTGCTCAGTCTTGCTTCCGTCATATGTGCTCTGTGTAGAACCTTGAATTGTATCAGGCTAAGCCTGGCACACGAGGACGAGGAATTTACCCTACTTAGGGCATCAGCCCACAGCCCCTCCTCAATCTCCTCCCCCAGCTCTTCTTCGCATTTTCCCTTCAGCTCCTCTACCAGCGCCTCCCCCTCGTCTCTCATCTCCTGATATATTTCGGACACTTTGCTCTCCCCGACCCATACCCCTGAAATCACTCTATCCTGGATCCCCTGTGGCGGGAGCAGCGGAAATTCCCTCACCTGTTGCCTCGTAAACGCGCTCACTTGCATGTATATGAAATTGTTCCCCGGGGGCAACTCATACTTTTCCTCCAGCACTCCCAAGCTTGCAAACGTCACGTCGATAAACAAATCTCTCAGTTTCCTAGTTCTTGCTCGTTGCCAGCTCTGGAACCCTCCATCCATCCTTCCTGGGACAAACCTGTGGTTATTCCTGATCGGGGACCACATCGAGGCACCCGTCACCCCCTGTGTCGCCTCCACTGCCCCCAGATCCTTAAGGTTGCCACTACCACTGGGTTTGTGGTATACCTTTTCGGGGAAAGCGGTAGCGGCGCCGTCACCAGCGCCTTTAGGCTCGTTCCTTTACAGGACGCCATCTCCAGCCTCTTCCACGCCGCCCCCTCTCCCTCCCTCATCCACTTACAAACCATCGCCACATTGGCGGCCCAGTAGTAGTCGTCCAGGCTCGGCAACGCCAGTCCCCCTCTGTCCCTGCTACGCTGCAGGAACCCCCTCCTTACCCTCGGGGTCTTCCCTGCCCACACAAAGCTCATAATGCTCCTGTCTATTTTCTTGAAAAAGGCCTTTGTGATCAGAATGGGGAGACATTGAAACACAAAAAGAAACCTCGGGAGAACCATCATTTTTACCGCCTGCACTCTGCCCGCCAGTGAGAGCGGCAGCATATCCCACCTCTTGAAATCCTCCTCCATCTGCTCCACCAGCCGCATCAGATTAAGTCTGTGTAGAGTTCCCCAGCTCCTAGCTACCTGGATCCCCAAATATCGGAAGCTCCTTTCCACTCTCCTTAACGGCAGGGCGTCTATTCCTCTTCCCTGGTCCCCGGGGTGTATTACAAAAAGCTCGCTCTTCCCCATATTTAGCCTGTATTCCGAAAAATCTCCAAACTCCCTCAATATCTGCATAACCTCTGTCATCCCCTCTACAGGGTCCGCAACATATAGCAGTAGGTCATCTGCGTAGAGTGACACTCGATGCTCCTCTCCCCCTCTAAGCACCCCCCTCCATTTCTTAGAGCCTCTCAATGCTATGGCCAGTGGTTCAATTGCCAACGCGAACAGTAATGGGGACAGGGGGCACCCCTGTCTTGTTCCCCTGTGTAGCCGAAAATACTCCGATTTTTGCCGGTTTGTGACTACACTTGCCACTGGGGCCCCATATAAGAGTCTGACCCATCTGACAAACCCCTCCCCGAACCCAAATCTCCTCTACACCTTCCATAAATGCTCCCACTCTACCCTATCGAATGCCTTCTCCGCATCCATCGCCACCACTATCTCTGCCTCCCCCTCCGCTGGGGGCATCATTATCACCCCCAGCAGCCGTTGAACGTTGACATTCAGTTGTCTCCCCTTTACAAACCCTGTCTGATCTTCATGCACCACCCCCGGGACACAATCCTCTATCCTCGTCACCAGCACTTTTGCCAACAGCTTGGCGTCGACATTTAGGAGTGAGATAGGCCTATATGACCCGCATTGCAGCGGATCTTTATACCGCTTCAGGATTAGTGATATCGTCGCCTCCGACATTGTCGGGGGTAGTATTCCCCCCTTCTCTGTCCTCGTTAAAGGTTCTCGCCAGCAGCGGGGCCAATAGATCCACATATTTCCTGTAGAATTCCACCGTGAACCCGTCTGGTCCCGGGGCCTTCCCTGCTTGCATGTTCCCCAGTCCTTTAATCACCTCATCCACCTCAATTGGCGCCCCCAGACCTGCCACCTCCTGCTCCTCCACCCTCGGGAACCTTAGTTGGTCCAGAAACTGTTGCATTCCCTCTTTTCCCTCCGGGTCATAAATCCTGCGTCATCCCAGTTCGGGGCATATACATTTACCAGCACGACCTTCTTTCCCTGCAATCTACC